>NC_133535.1:76445619-76801619 GCF_048544455.1 Silene latifolia | reverse complement strand
GGCGTGTGAAAAGAGCGAATGATCAACTTCTTATAAATTGTACTCCCTTTTATTTTGATAATAATAGGTTTCATTTTATTATGACAGTGCACATAAACTTGAGCAAGAGATCAGAGTAAATGAATATTGGTTTCAGTGATGTTTTTTTTAGGATGCTTGTAGCCTAGCTAACTACTCGTCTTCTACTTTTACTTTTGCTTGATCTTATTATAGCTTGCTATCTTGAAGTGCAAAATTTATTGTCTGAATTCCTCACTATTGATTTATACCCCTGATATAAAAGTTTATTATGTGTTAAGGGTGAGACTAAGTGCGAGGGGGGAAATATTTGAAGGTTTAAGTTATATTTGCTGAGAATTTGGTAATGTTGCTGGAACATTGAGTAGTTGAAACCTATACTAGTGGTTGGTTGCTCGGTTAATATTGAATGAACTAATACAGACTGATAGAGCGATGAGATGATGGTCGAATAGAAGGCCGATTTTGAGGATAATATTGACTGAGGTTAAAATGAAGGAGCAATCAGTGGGCTGAAAATCGGCAATAGTCACATTCTGAACAGGAAAGTTTTGTACTAATTTATTGTTAAATGACACTTTGAATGACAGGAGGGAAAATTTGATGTGAAAGACATATATTTGATGGTAGTTAATAGGAATAAATATAATTGTTGGGCCTCAACCATCACCTTAAGGTTTTGATTGAGATGGTTTATCTATCATGGTATCAGAGCCAGTGTGACCAAGTGGTCACGAGTTCAAATCCAGACAACCTCCAATAACTCACGAAGTGAAAATTCAGCACATGGTATGAGGGGGCCTGTGCACTAACCACTCTTAGAGCCCAACGGACACTCGAGTGAGGGGGCGTAATAGGAATAAATATAATAGTTGGGCCTTAACCATCACATTAAGGTTTTGGTTGAGTTGGTTCATCTATCAGTAGTTAACAAGATGGTGCTTGAGGATCAATACATGAGATGATTTAGGAAGTTAGTTGGTAAGACGTTTGAGCTGCCTGGTTAAGAGCTGGGCTGACTGAGTTTTGAGGATTATACAGAACTATGCCGAGACACGACATAAACTAAGAAGCTTCTTGAGAGGCAACTCAAGCTTATATTTATTACTTTCATGTTTGTTTAATTGTTATATGTTTTCTTTGTTAGTTGAGTCGGCGTAAGTTCCTCCCTCAGTTTTGCAACCTTTGTAGGGGGATATTAATAGTGTCTGTTACAGAAAAAAATTAGTTTAGGTAAAGAATAAAACTTACTACTGGTATTTTGGGTATTTTACCATCTCTATATTTCACGGATCTTGGTTGAGGGTTCTATTTTGCAGGTGCTGATCTACATAGCTCTCGGGGTTTCATGTCACTGCTTCTTTGCTAAAATTAGTTAAACTAACCTCTATGCTTATTGGACTAACTAGACTAGGGAGTCGACGATGAGCTCTAAACTAACGTATTTTCAAACTACTAACTTTTAAAAATAATTTCACTAATATTTGTAGTATACTATAAAAAAACGTTTTAAAGTCGTGTATACATGAGTTTTTCCTCCATTTGGAACTTGGATTAATTAATTGGGTGACATACATATTTTAAGTCTGCTTTAAATTAGAGTTATAAAGCAATTAATTTGGCTACCTTTATTACACTTTTCATTGACTCTAGAATGTGGGAGCGTAAGCCAGTCTTATTTTCATAGGTGACTCCTAATTAGGGTTTTAAGTTCTTGACCTCAATTCTATCCGGTGCCCGAGTGATTAGATCCTTAAGGGAACCCAATCAATGTATTGGGAGAATGCCTAAAGAGTCGTCCGGATGGGCGGGATCTAGTGGTCGAAAGCTCACTACAAGGACACTGGATAAACGGGTATGGAAGGTGGAGATGAAAGAAAAAGGGATATTCTACATGGTACCCCTCAATTTTTTGACTTTTTACATGGTACCCCTACATTTTTTTAAAACATACATGGTACCCCTAATTTTTGTCATTATCACTAAGTGTACCCTTAAACTTTATTTTCCATCAATTAAACTCAGTTTTAGGCGTTAGGTAATGACTTGGACGCGTAACCAAACTTGTCATTTATTATCCCATGACATAAGGACTTTATTAGGCACAATATACATCTCGATCCTTATATTTATTGATATATATGGGCTAAAAAACTTTTGACGGAAAATTTATTTATTCCTTGCCTAATTATCACGTTCAATGATGGATTTTGAGCCTAATAGAGTCCTTATGTCATGGGATGATAAATGACAAGCTTGGTTACGCGTCCAAGTAATCACCTAACGCCTAAAACTGAGTTTAATTGACGGAAAATAAAGTTTAGGGGTACACTTAGTGATAATGACAACAATTAGGGGTACCATGTATATCTTAAAACATGTAAGGGTACCATGTACAAAGTTGAAAAATTGAGGGGTACCACGTAGAATATCCAAAAAAAAAGCTAAAAAAAAAGAAAACAACACAGAAAAAACAGAAGGAAAACAATTTGAAAAAAAAAACAAAAAAATGAAAAGAAAATGAATGAAAGAAAAAGGATGTGGATGATGTCATGGTGGTTGTGTATTGGTGGTAAGTTAATTGAGGTATGATGGATACACTTGAATGTTCGGGAGAACGATCCTCATACAATGTACAAGAAAGTAAATCCTCATTCCCTAGGACCTTAAATTGCAGAAACCCACTTTCACATGCGCACGAAAGTACTTGGACCAAGTGTATTGGTAATGCATTTATTTATAATTGTAATTTAGAAGGGATTTAAAATATTTATGTTGGCTAATTAGTTGGTTGTATAGTTTGGATGGAGGGAGAATTTGGTATATGTTGCTTCTTAGGGCTCGCATGGAATGAAGGAAACAATTAGTGGGGTAATGTTTTAAGGGAAATAATTATCGGGAAATTTAATCCAGGAAGTAATATGTTCCTTATTTTCAAGTTTGGAATCCTAAGGGAATTATTAATGGGTTAATCTATTTTCGGGTTTGGTAAAAGTGTAATTAATGCATTATGTATAAATGCTTTTATATTTGTTCAATATGGGAGTAATGCATTACTCTAGTAATAATTACCCATGGGGGAGGGTGGGTAATACATTACTCTTAGATGAGAGTAATAAGTTGCCTAGATGAATAATCACCCTCATACCAAACTCACTAAAATAACCCCAAATCATTACTCCCTTATTTTTTCCACCCTTTCCCCCTCAATCCAAGCAAGCCCTTAATCTAACTACAAATGTTTTTTGTGTTAACTTTCAATAACTTACAAAATATGGAGTTACCAAAAACTTTCTCCTCCTCCTTCTCTCTAAAAAAACCCTAGCCTCCATCATTTTTAAATTCTGTGGCTTCTATCGACCATTGATCGATGGTAAGCCCCTCAAATGGATTCATTTATCAATTACTAGTATGAAATATTATGAATTAATCAATAAAAGTCTCCCGTTTAGTGAGATCCATCTTTCCTTCTCTATTTTCGGAGTTTTTTCATTCCTTGTCTTTCTAGGGTTTAGTATTATTATTGGAATGATAGATAAGAGCGGTTTGTTGATGATTCATCATACGACTCTACAATGGATATGCATTATTCGTCAGCGATCTATGGTACCAGTAGAAGGTAAATTTTTCTCCATCAATGAATCAAACGAAGGATCCCCTTAAAAGCTACATGAAGAGAGTGATACAAGGACGAGCCGAATTGTCATATCATGTTTTGAGATCTGTTGTTTAACAGGAGAAATTTGTCCTTTGGTTTCTATTAGAATTGTTTTCGATTATACCTATCTTTTATAAGTGTCGTTTGGTGTTTTATTAATAAATTGATCTTTTCCTTAAAAAAAAATGACTGACAAAAAATGATTTCTAAAAATATTTTAGTTTTTCGTTGATAAACTAGTATTGGTTATCCTTAAAATCTTTGAGGTTGACAATTTATTTGTAGCTCTTATTTTATCATTGTCGAGCGAGATAATAAGCTAAGTGTGGAGGAATTTTATAAAGCGATATTTACCCATATTTATACACACCTTGTCTATATAATTTTACGATTATCTATCGTACTATTTGAGCTATATAATATATACTCTTGTCATTTTATGAGCTTAATTGTCAAAATATCATATTAGTGTTAAATGAGCTAATTTGTTTGTATTTTAGATTAATAGGTGGATGACCCGTTGGTTGAACAAGAAAATTAAATGGGTCTATATATGACAAGGATTATGGTTAATGAAAATTAAAGAAAAAGAGAACGACAAGGCCTTGAACATTCACGTGATAGCCAACCGAAGAATAATGACACAAAAATTAGAAGATACAGAAGCAAAGCGGAAGAACGGACACAAAGATGGAAATTGAAAATATTTTCCATTCCGAATTCTATGTTCTCCGTATCTTTTACCCAAAAAATCTATCCTAGATCTTCCCAAATGTAATCCCGTATAATGCTAAGATGAGTGTAAATGCCGAGTTTTCATCAGAGAGTCGAGGCAAATAGCTGAATACTCTTATATGTCATAGATATTGAGCAATATATAATGAGGATTTGAGACCTAATTGGGCCGTGAGAGCAGTAGGAGACGTACTCGGGCGGAGTCTTAGCACGCATCCAAGTAAGGCAAATTTGGGGCGGTTCCTGAGGTGCAACATCCGATGTTCTGATTTATGGTTTATTTTCGTTGATTAGTTCTAGCTTTGGAAACCAATGGTTGTTTATTGTTAATCTTTCAGTTATTTTTACTCGAAGTTTTACTCGTTCTTAATTAAAAGTTCCAACATTTAGTTTGTAGTTTGTATCTTATTATGGCTGAGATGGTGTACTTCTTCTAATTGTGTGATTCTTGCTAGTTCGACTTACATAATCCGAATGCCAACTAGTTTAAATTAATCTCTGCAAATTGGGATTAGTTTAGGTTAGTAGTAAAATTTGGTGAGTTAATCGGTAGGTATTGACGACACTTAAGGGTTAATTGGGTTATGTCTTCTTGGTTTGGCAATGATTCTAATACGGTCTTTAGTAGGGTCCGAAAAACTTACATCGCTCGGTTAGTTAAGAATCGGTCTAGGCTTAGTTTAGGTCCGTTGTAATCTAAGAGAAGATAGAGAGTTCTAGTTATCTTGAATTCCGTAGATAATCTATAAAAGATATGGAGATTTGATGTAAATATTAATCGGTTGACAAGCTAAAATTAACAGAAGAATATGTGTTTAATGGGGTATTTAACTTTGCTTATGAATATTAGATGTTAGCATTAGTAATTTCTAGTTCCCTTATTTGATTCTAAATCACAAATGAACCCTCCCTGATCGTACATAATTTTAATAGCTGTAAATATGTGAATAACTTGTATATATTTAAGTTAGTGAAATAATTAATTATTGTTTCCAGCTTCTCCGTGGAATCGACCCTACTTATCATTTACTATGTTCCTATTTTTTTAGCTTAAGATAGGTTTATAAATAATTAATTTGTATGCGCTAACGACACGTATCAGTATGCCCCAAACATTTGTATTCAATTTAGGGTTTTTGTACGTGGTACTCTATGTTTATTTCAAATTGTACGTGGTATCCGTCGTTTTTTTATAAATAATCCCTAATGCCTTAAACTTTGTAAATTGTTCTGAACACACCCAAATTATTAAATTTTAATTTTCAGATAGTTAAATTATATGAAAAAAATCTATTTACGACTGAGTACAAGACATTTATGCTAATGGTATGACTAATATTGTCAAAAGATCAACAAAAGATGCACAAAACAAATTTTAAAAAGATGCGGATTAGTACATTTTGGGTGTTTAGAGAGGTTTAATTAAGTTTAGGGGTATCAATAATGGTTTTGGTAAAACGATGGGTACAACGTTAAACTCGAAAATATACGAGTGTACCATGAAGAAAAACCTTTTAATTTTAAGAAATAATTTGAATTTGAAGCAATTTCATTTACATATTCCTATCAACTAAGAATATTATAGAATATACCAGATACCCCACCTACCTTCTGCAACCCTGTAAACCCTATCTTCCCATTTGAAGTCCTCCATTTAACCCCTATCTTCACCAACCACCCAAATTAGACCCGTCTTCCCGTTTGCCCTCTAACCAGCCGTCATAGAATCTCCGAGCACCAACCCCTGCCATCACCCTCAAACCCCACCATAACCGACTGCCCTAAGCTTACTAACCTCCTCCCTTTCGACCATCCATCCACCTTCGTATGTCCAACTACAACCGCGTGACATCACCCATATCCAGTCGATCTTGATAACCTCACTAAAACTGGCCACCCTACACCGACACTCTGCCCCTTGCCTTCCCCTTCACCAACCACCACTGGAACCCTAGTTTATAATATTAGGACTAAATAAATTTTTCTACCCCTTCAGTGGTTCAAGTTGGTGGGCCTCCGTCGATATTTCTGAGTTGATTCCATTCACGCTATGCCGCCATTATGATTGTCATTATCTTTGGTTGCTAAAATAATCCTATCTGTCATGGTACTTCGCAAATGCCACTGTCATCGCATCCCTCTATGATGCCCATCTAAACCATCGTCACGTCCGTCATTAGGTTCTTCACGTCCGCCTCGGGTTCGCCCCAGCAACCGTCGTTGCCTAACGAGCCAGTTAATATGACTTTGTTGGTTGTCTACTCTAGTCTGATTTGGACGCGGTCTCTCTTTTTGCTGAGTCTATTTGTGGTTTAAAAAACTTTTAATTTATCGACTTTCGAGTTTGTTTCGGCCTTCAGAGTTCTGGTGTTTCACGACTTTGCTTTGGCCCTCATGCACCATTTGTTTTATTTTTTATATAATCGGTGTTTCATGAGCTGCTACAACAATCATACACTTTGATGTTTAGTTTTGTGTGTCAAGAGTTGTTTCTACTCTGACGCACCTTTTGTTTTATTTTTGTGCGGCCCTTTCATTGGCACGATCCCTGACAAAGGCAAGGCATTACTTTCGGTGAAAGTGTATGTAACACCCCAAGAGATTGAGGGAAAATTTGTCCCACATTGCAAAAATATGGAGCTTGTAATACGTTTTTAAAGAATTCCACCCACCACTTAGTAACAAAGCCTTGTGCTTTTGAGCTTAAGTGAGGACAAATTATGAGCACAAAGGTGCACAACCATCTTATTGGGATTATGTTACGATGGTGGCGGGTCGGATTATTATAAATGGTATTAGCGTAATCCTGCGACCGTGTAGTGAGCCTGTGGTTAGGAGTACCCGAGTCACCCACCTAGCGGGGGAGGACGTTGTGTTCTTTAAGTAAGGGAGTTTGAAACACCGCAATAGATTGAGAGGAAATTTGTCCCACATCGGGAAAATATGGAGCTTGTGATATGTTTATAAAGGATTCCACCCACCACTTAGTAACAACGCCTTGTACTTTTGGACTTAAGTGAGGAAAATAATGGCCCAAAGGTGCACACTCATCTTATTGGAATTGTGTTACGACGGTGGCCTCGAGTTGTTATAGTGTCGACAACGTACTACTCCGCTCCTCTACGTGGCATCATCAACTATTCTTTTTAATCCAGTCAAACTGTCCGTTAATTACCGCTTTGAGTGAGGGGTGTATTAGGGAATATTAGGAAATATTATTAGTTAGATAAAATATTATAGTTAGGAGATATTATTTATGTTAGTTAAGAAATATTATCTTTAGTAACATTATTATGTTTAGGAATATTCTTAGGATTGTCTCTAAGATAGTCTCCTATATATTGTAACCATTTCTTTCAATACGATCACGGCAGTAACCTATCTTATAGTAGCAAATAAGAAAGTATCAGTACATTGTCACCCGCCACATTTTTCATGCCTATCTGGAAGCATCCAAGGCGCCTACAAGTGGTTACTTTGTGCGAATAGGCATCGAGGAAGCCAAGGGGTGTGATATAACCACCCCTTGTCCATATTCAATCCCCTTTGTCTACATTAAAGGGATCTACATAACCTTCATTCCCCCTCCTTGGAGGATTTATTCCCCCTTGTTGTAACCATCCTATACATCCCTCTTATCCGTCCAATGTGGCACCATTTCTCAAGAAGAACGAATGGTTCCTCTTCCCAACCGTTGCTGCCATTTTCAAGGGGAAAGAAGATCACAACTCTTTGTCCCATGAAGCCCTTTTGGACGCCACATATGAATAGGAACAAGGAGATTCATCTTCCCTTATTCACGCCAAGGCCAAGAGGCACAAAGGACGCACTCCTTCGCCCATAACCGACTATTCTTAGGCCTATCAATAGGAAGGCGTTAGGCGTTAGTTCTTCATCCATTTTATTGTCCAAATACTCATATATTGACAAGTATTGTATCTCTACAATCTTGTAACAATCTTGTAGTAATCTTGTAATCATTCTCTTGTAAAACATTACTTATTTTATTGTAATACTTTGCGATGTTTCCGCACATCTATTGTTTTGCATTGCTATTACGAGTCATACTCTTCCGAGTGATACTTGTTTGTTGGTTTTGCCTAACTTGCGTCAAGATTCTCGCCTTGAAACGAGTGACACACGTCCTATTTCCTACCCGAGGAAATAAGGACGTGACAACATGCATCGTATAAATTTTAAATAATGTTACTTATAGCAACTTACTAACAAAATTAATGTAATATGTCAATTTGATGAAGTAAACTAATACTCCATTTTTTATTTTCTTTCCATTGTTTTTTCATAGTCCATAAGACAAAACTTTTACCGTATTTTTCAACGTGTAAATTAAAATTTTCTTTGTCGAAAATAAAATTTTGTGAAAGATGGTTTGATAACTAATGTAAATATTTTATGTTTATTTATCAATAATTTTTATTCTCCAATATATTTCCGGTCAATGTTTGTTAAGTTTGACCTCCTGAAAGCAAACGGGAAAAAAAATAGAAAAATGGAGGGACTATTAAACATGTTACTTACTTTTACATCTCGATGTATATGCCCATGATGGTGAAGATATTCTAACCCCTTAAGAACCTCACGCAGTATGGTAGCAATAACAACCTCTTCAAATCCATCTGGATGTGCGGCTTTTAATATATGTAAGCATGAGCCCCCAGCCATATAAGGCATGATAACCCATAAATTATGATCACTTACAAATGAGCAATGTGATTTTAGAACGTTGGCATGATCAACTAAAAACATTGTTTGTGCTTCACGAGATATATTATTCTGTTCACATAAATTATTTTTCATCAGCAATAATATAAGACAACTTTGTTTCAAAAAGATAATAGTACTAAAATAATATAATCTCTAAGTTTGTATATGGTACTGAAAATTGTATTATCTATCACATAGAGTATTTTAAACAAAATTGACAGTAAAGATGAATCGACGATTATTTGAGAAAGACAATATAGAGATGTTAATACAAATCATGTTGTTAATTTGTATATTAATCTTATTAGATAAGTCCTTTTAATATTTAGGGGTGTGAAATAAACAAATTGCTTTAACCTAATAAAAATCTTATATTTATTAGATTAGTCCTTTTAATATTAGTTTTTTTCGATTTTTTTGATTATACTCCCTACGATTATTAGGAGTTACCTTATTTGATTACAATACTCCTCACAAATCATAAGAAACGGTGCAATTTCAAAAAAATCAAAGGCAATATATTAAAAGTACAAATCGAAAAAAATGTAAAATATTTTATAAAATAATTTTAACTTTCAGTTAATGTTTCTTTACGTACTTAATAAAATGTAAATTACATATACACTTTCATGGTCCGTTTTACAAAATTATTATAATTAAATTTGTATCTATTGACAACAAAAGACTCGTAGTTAAACAAATTAGTGATCTGTCAAAAGATCTTATTTAAACATGTAAGAGAAGTCTGTTATAGTGGATTTGTATTTTTTTGTTCCACTCTCTTTTCAATTATCAACTTTTTAATAAAGATCCTTATATGTTAATATTAAAAATATTTAATACATGTATGACTTACAATCTTATTTTAGTGAAATATGTAATAAATTAAAATTATTAAATACTTAATTATAATCATTGTCTACAACTTTCTTTCTTTTATAAATGTTAAAGAGTTGACCATTTATAAAAAAAAACTCCCGTGCAACGAAGAAATTAATATTGAAGCACTATTATTTACTATATTAAGTTTTCTAATTTACATTTTGAAATTATAAAATATTTACAATTTAAATTAATTCAACACATTAACATATTTCATTTAGATATGTCGAAGGTAGACCTGGCAAACAGATCAGGCCGTGTCGTGTTCGTGTAAATATTAAATGGGTCACCCCTACCTCAACCCTAACCCGACCCAATTACATAAACGGGTCATTTGTCTCAACCCTAATCCGACACATTTAATTATTCTATAACCCAACCCGACCTGTTTAACCCATTTTTCTTAAAGCAGTTCATTTTTAACCCACTTAACCCGTTTAACCAAATAAACTAATGCAATAAACTACCCTTTATAACCCTATTATCAATGAATCAAAATGCTATTTGTTAAGTTGTTTTGTTGAATTATTGACTCAAGCCAAATATTTTATGACAATTTTAAATAAATGGGTTATTCGTGTCGGGTTTTTGTCAAAAGACATCAACCCTAACCCGACCCATTTAAGTTTCGTGTCGTCTCATGTCAACCCAATTACTTAAATAGGTCACATCGTCTTAACCCTAGCCTACTAACTTCGTGTCAGGTTCGTGTCGTATTTTCGGATCGTGTCAATAATTGCCGCCTCTAGTCGAAGGTAATATATGTTGATTATAGAAAATATGTCACATGTCACAAATAAAATAGTTTACTTTATAAAGTAATAAATAAATTTATTCTTGTATTTATTGGAGTTTTTCTTAAATGATCAAAAGGTAATGAATTATTCATTTACAATATGAACATATAATATTGAAAATTATTCTCTCAAAGGTAAACAAAAAGAAAGGTTCTATCTTTCAACGAATATGAAATATTTCTTCCCCTATTTAAATGCAATTTTTATTATTCGAATAAAAGTTAATGAATAATTCAGTTATCATATACATGTTAAACAGATAAACGACTTGTAAACTGAAAACAAAGAAAACATTTCTATTTCAAAAATTATGAAATATAATACTCCCAACTATTTCATTTGTTGTTCTATTTTCTTTTTGGGTTAAGAATTAAGAGAATTAATTTGGACTACACAATACACATGACCCCACATGTAGTTAATTTTTGACCGCACAGTTGACCAAAAAAAGAAAGAGGGAAATAAACTGGAATTGGATGAAAAAGGAAGAGGGAACAACAAATGAAATAGGAGGAAGTGTTTGTTACTAAAATACAAAAATATTAATGACAACAATCTCCTGGATAGATGTTGGATAATAAACACAAAATAATAAATTACAATAGAATATAAAATATAAAAAATCAAAAAAAAAAAAATCAAAAAAGTTGTAGAATTTACCAAGTCACTATTACAGCGTTCAAAGTCGAGAATCTTAATGGCAATAATCTCATTATTCGGAATACATAATGCGCGGTAGACTGATGCACTTACGCCTTGGCCTACTTCTTCATATAAGGTGTAATGCTCTGCCCCAATCGGAAATTTTTTCTTCTCTTTCTCCATTTCTTTAAATCTTACCAAGCATCTACAGAAATATCCCACGATCGATCAAATATCATATCTTTAGTTTATTGAAATAACATTTATAGAGCTTTTGATAAAAAAAATAAAATATAAATTGCGTTGGATTCTAAATAAGGATGTTGTATATTGTGTTTGACATGTTAATTTGATTTGAATATGTGAATTTATAGATTGGTAGTTTTTTTTATTATGGTATAATAACATACAAAATAATTTAATGAAGGAAAAAAATGATAAGTGATTACACGAATTTTAAATGATAGTTAGTGAATTAGAAATAAAATAAAATAAAGGGAGTGATTCATGTTAATGGCCATTTTTTTGGGAAAAAAAACATATTAAGAATTGGGATAACATATAATAAAGCTCTTCCGTAAGAGTACTAGAAGGAATAAATGATAAGCCATGTATATAGGAGTAAATTGTGCTTTGAATAAGTATTCTTGGAGAATCATGAGTCATCATTAGAACTAATGTTTTCTATTAAAAGAAACTAAAGTGAAGGTCAATAGCTTAGTTACCCAACAACTCTAACATTTTGGTAGGATGTCGCCATTTTTATCTTAGGCCGTTTCTATCAATAACCTTATGAAAGATCAAGTGATGTACACTCAAAATACCACGATGACAAAACCATCAAGGATAGCCAACTCATGCATCTAAGATATATACCCATATTTGAAAACGAAGGTTGAATGATTAAACACTAGAGAAAATACTAAACTTATAAAAATTAAATAAAAAAAATCAATTGCATTGAACCATATAAGAAGCCATTTACATGGTATACAATTGTGCTCATACAACAATATTACTTTATCAAAGATAGTAACAAAAAAAAAAAAGAAGAAAAAAAATTAACTGTCGGACGACATCTAAGTTCTACCATAACATCATACACATCACAAAAAGCGTGAAACATCTCATGCACATTATTAATCACCTAATTCAACAGGAATACTTGAACATTTTTATGGCAAAAACAATTAGAAACAACCTTGGTTGTTAAAATGTAGTAACAATTTCATTATAAGTTATTATTAAAGCGATAATCATAAGATATTCAAACAAATGAGCGTTTGAAATAGACCAATTTAAAAATTTAAGAAATGTAAATTAACTATTGAGTTAGGTCATGTTGCATACAACTCAACGAACTGATTTCTCGCATTTGCATCAGAGTCCTTTTCATTTTGTATATGTGAGACAAAGGGATGTCGGAAAAGTTATATATGATCAACTCCAAAACTATATCTTATTATAATAGTTTGATAGTAAAAAAAAAAAAGAACTTCATAATTAAAAATGAATTATAGATAATGTACTTGGTTGAAAGGTTTAATGTGTGTCGGGAAAAAAAAAGTGGGATGAGGAGAGTGTAAAATATGTAAATTAAAGCTCATAGGTTAGTTATATTCTTGTTTCACATTGAACCTCTTAGCGAATTTTAGGATCTCCGTAATACACGCAGTATCTATTTATTTTAAATTACTATAATTACCATGTTCTTATTGTATGCTTTTGTTTAAATGCTAAAAAAAATAAATGTTTGAAATATATTTAAATTGGTATTAACTTAAGCAGTGTACCTAACGGACCAAAGATTTATTATGTTTCTATAAATCATATACACCTCTTCTAATTTGTTTTTTTTTTTTATGTTAAACTAGCATAAGGACATAGCTAGAATGAAAGAGCAAGGGAGGCCGATTTATAAACATTATATTTTTATTGTTTTATTACTGGTTTAGTATAATTATTAGAAGCATATAAAATATAAATTAATTAATTAGGTTAATTATAAAGTTTTGTATAGGCTTTTCTCGCTCTTATAATATAAGGTTATGATAAGGGAAGGTATATACATGAATTAAATAAACCATTTTGATAATCGAGCGAATTTAGACTACTTAAAATAAAAGCAAAAGTAAGAAAAAGTTACCAAAAAATGACATGTTAGGTGTTCGAATTGCAAACCCCTATAAATTAAGACAACTATCACTACTTTTATCTATGCTACTTCTATTCAATATCAATCTTATAACGGTAGACCTATAGATCTTGAAAACGCTATCAAGGCCAATGCCCACTTGGTCTATGCTACGCTTCGTTCACCGAACTAGTGTTAAATCGAACAATTTACACGAATTTATATGAAGATACTTATTGTCTCCAAAGAATTAAAAATGTTGTGTTGGAGGGAAATTGTTTGACGGTAATTTTCAAAAACGTGGAGTCTCAACTAAGTTTTATAGAAAACTCGAAAAACCGGTTTAGAGAAAAAAGTTCGTGTGTGGGTTCGTGTTGGGAATCCTGTTAATAAGAAACCCTAAACCCCCTCCCCTCCGGTTGCAATAACGGCTTTTACTCTAAATAACGATGGTCGATTGATTTTGCATGTGAGTTCATTAAGTTATTCTAGCAACAAGTCACAACATGGCTTACATGGCAATGGGGCAGGAGGTGGGAGACTAACTATTACAACCCGGACATTTCATGCTGACTCGATATGCAAGCAAACGATAAATAGATACAACTCAATCGATATAAAAAGGCCTAAATAAGACTCGACACACACACCTACTTAGGCGTGTACTTGCCTCAAAAATGTGTCATGGGAAGGCCACGGCTCACTTGGACTTCGTCCTTTGCCTCCACATCATTTGTTGCACAATCACTTCGATTTAACCAATTAAACATGATTGGTTTAATTGACCAAAACAAAGGTTTTCATAAACAATTTTAACTCAAAATAAAGGACTAACTTGATCCTTATTTGAAATGCAAAAGTACATGACTTGACATATTACAAAAAATTACAAGAGAATTTACAACGATTGATAACAATTACAATTGAAATAAACCGTAATAAAAAGCGATAAAAAAACTAACGCCAACGAAAGAAAGGACTTTGGGCCGCGACTGTAAGAATTATCATATTAATTCTCTATTATGTGGACCTAATTACTGACGTCAGTCACTCTAATAGATAATAGCTAAATATGATGTTTCGGGTTTTTAGTCGGAGTAATATACTAAGTGGATTACGGTTAATGTTTACAGGCCATTAACATATTAGGCCCACTTATCTAATTATGCCCCTTCTGCCACCTATATAATAAAAGCTACACCTGTTTGTGGTTTTAACCTAATTCATATTCATTAAGAGAAACACACAAGAAGAGAATTAGAGAATAAGGAAGGCAGGAGAAGGCAAAAGATTGAAGTTTATCTTCTTGTTGATTTCAAGGAATCTCCTTATCAGATCTAATGACTACTTCACGTAAGTATTTATCTGTAATTATCACTGCAATCAAGATCCTCTAAATTGATGTTTACATGTGGTATCAGAGCAGGATTGTGATTGCAGTTATAGTTCTGATTAATGTTTCAATTATGTCTTTTGAATGAAATTAATGTTTAATTATGATGTTATTATTTTCATTCATGGTTGATTGTTTACTCGTTTGATTATGATTGTTTCCGCTGCCCTAATTGAATTATTTAAATTCTTATGATGCCCTAATTGAACTATTTCAATTCTTATGATGTCCTAATCGAATTATTTCAATTCGTATGATGTTTTTATTTTATTATTTATGGTTCTTAATCGCACATCTACACTGTTCACCGACAGCACTATTCACACGCACTGTTCACGCAGAAAGTTACTGTTTATCAGTTTTGAGTGTCGGATTTTGATGTTATAATAATGTCTTTCGAGTGTAAACGGCGTTCTAAACCAGACTGCATAGCAGGGTTAGCGTTTTTAAGCCTAATTCTGACGTCTTCATTGAGTTTCAGGACGTTTTTGGTTAAAAATTATGTTTTTTTTTGTAATAGTTCTCGATCGAGCTAATGTTTCACTCGATCGAAGCTCTTAAGCATGAATAAGTACCTTCTCGCATTATAGTTTACGATACCTTATGTTTGATTATGTATGCTCCTATGATATATATATTATTAAGTACATAAGTTAATATAATTATCATATTGTTGTTGTAAGCCTACATATTATTTGTGTAAATATATCATTTGATATCGAATGTAAGAGACTTTCGCATTATGACAAGTTGAAATTCACCACAGTGATTTCATCTCGTACGCGATCAAATCTCATAATGGAATCATATTGAACATTCACATTAGGTTGAGGTTCGCCACAGTGGACTCAAATTATGTAGTGAATTTCCGACTAAGCATCTAATAGGGTAAAGTAACTTGTATTAAGGTTTTACCCACAGGTAACCTGACATTAAAGTAAAACACCCATTAAGGAGAGTAAAGTAACTTGTATTAAGGTTTTACCCACAGGTAACCTGACATTAAAGTGAAACACTCATTAAGGAGAGTATACTCTATTATGTAATTAAGCATGTGTAGGTTGTCCACAGATACTATACTTGCCTGATGAATGTTTATGAGTTACTCATTTAAGTTTCAAGTCTTAGTCATAATTGCTATTGTGTGTTAAACTCAAAGCCTAATGTTTTGAGCATTGTTCATAACGCAGCATCGTTGCAAAGCTCTCTCAATAATCGTGTCCAAGCTGTTCCACAACTTGATGGTACTAATTACTCGGAATGGAAAGAGCATCTCGAGTTCTATTTAGGGATCCTTGAACTCGATCAAGTGCTTATCTTGGGTCAGCTCGGTGACCGAACGATGCGAGTAAAGAAGTACTTGAAGAGTATAACTGGTGGAAGAAATCTGATAGTCTTTGCGTAAAGTTTTTGCGTCTTACCACTGCACCAAACATTAAGTCCTCCATTTCGGAGACAGGCTGTAACACGCCGGTAAGTACATGGAAATAATTAAGGAACACTTTCGGACTACCGATAAAGCGGTATTTGGAAGGCTTATGTCCTGAACTTACCACTTTGCTAAGTATAATGAGAGTGTAACCACCATGCAAGCAAAGCATGTGTTACACATGACGAATCTGGCGGCTAAGTTGGGAAAACAGGGCATGAAAGTTGAGGATCCGTTCCTCGCCCAGTTTATCATCAACTCTTTGCCTGATAAGTTTGATGCTTTCCATCTTCATTACAACACTATTAAGAAAATTTGGAGTGTTAATGAATTGACCAATAAACTGGTTCAGGAAGCAGCAAGAATCAACAGAAAGATGAGGCCGATGCCTCAAGTAAAAATCTTGGCTTATCCCAGGCACATCATGTGCATCATGTAAGCGGGAAATCTAAGGGTAAGTTTGGAAACAGAAAGGGCATGAAGTCTGGCCCTTCTGATAAGCTGTCTGGATATGGCATAAAGAAGGATATCAAGAAGTAGGAAAGTTATTTTTTCTGTAAGAAACCTGGGCACTTTCAGAATGACTGCATAAAGCGTAAGAATTGGTTCGAAATGAAGGGTAAGCCTTTGGCTTTAGTATGTTTCGAATCAAATTATGTTGAAGGTCCTTCTAATACATGGTGGCTAGATTCAGGCTCTAATGTACATGTTTCGAATTCCTTGCAGGGATTCCTTACGACAAGAACCATAAATCCAAATGAGGCCTCCTTATACATGGGGAATAAAGATAAAGCCTCCGTAGAAGCCATTGGAAGGTTTAGCTTGGAATTAAGCACTGGATTTAAGTTGAAGTTGGAGGATACCTTTATGTTCCCTCCTTCGGACGCAATTTAATTTAAGTTTCTAAGTTAGATAATGATGGTTTTAAATTAAGTTTTGGACAAGGTTGTTTCAGTATGTTTCGAGACAATATTTTTGTTGGTTCTGGAATTTTGGAAAACGGATTGTATCGAATTTATTTAGATAAATTGTTTTCAGAATCTCTTTGTGTTTCTCATAATGTTTCCCTACATAATAATGTTAGTTTGAAACGTGGAAGGTCTAATGAAAGTTCCTCCTTCTTGTGGCATAAACGTTTGGCCCATATTTCAAGAGAAAGAATGAGCATATTGGTTAAAGACAATATACTACCTTCTCTTGATTTTACGGATTTTGGGACGTGTGTGGAATACATTAAGGGTAAGCAAACCAAACACACCAAGAAAGGGTCCACAAGAAGCACTGCTCTTTTAGAAATTATACATACAGACATATGTGGTCCATTTGATGTTCTATCCATGAGCGGAGAGAAATATTTCATCACCTTTATTGATGATTATTCACGTTATTGTTATCTTTACCTTTTGCATGAAAAATCTCAATCAGTAAACGCTTTAGAGGTTTACATTAAGGAGGTGGAAACGCAATTGGGAAAGAAAGTGAAAATCGTAAGGTCAGATAGGGGTGGTGAATATTATGGCAAATATGATGAATCAGGACAACATCCTGATCCTTTTTGCAAAACTCCTTGAAAGTTTGGGTATTGTCCCTCAGTACACAACTCCTGGTTCTCCTTGGATGAATGGTGTTGCTGAGAGGCATAATCGAACCCTATTAGAGGATGTGAGGACAATGATGAGTAATACCAATCTACCCATGAAGTTGTGGATGCATGCCCTTATGACTGCTGTGTATGTTGGAAATCGGGTTCCCAGTAAAGCAGTTTCAAAGACACCATTTGAACTGTGGAAAGTATGGAAACCAAGTCTTCAACACTTACATGTATGGGGATGCCCAGCAGAGGCACGCATTTATAATCCATATGAAAGGAAGCTTGATCCTAGAACCATTAGTGGCTTCTTTATCGGCTATCCAGAAAAGTCCAAAGGGTATAGGTTTTACTGTCCTACACACAAGACAAGAATTGTTGAAACCGGAAATGCCAAATTCCTTGAGAATGGCGAAGTTAGTGGGAGTGATCAGGTAAGGGATGTCGTCGTCAATGAGGTTAGGGTGGCAATTCCAGTTCCTTTGCCTCCAATTTCTATTGATGAAGTTCCACATAATGATAATGTTGACTCAGTCAATATTGTGGAACCTAATGTTGATGATCCTCCACTCCCGAATGATAACATCGCCATTGAGGGTGTTGATACAGCACCTGAAATAACATTAAGAAGGTCCACAAGACCTAGAAGGCCAGCTATTTCAGATGACTATGAAGTATATCAATGTGAATTTGACATTAGTGTGGATAATGATCCGGTTAAGTTTTCACAAGCTATGAATAATGATGATTCCGATAAATGGATTAATGCCATGAAAGAAGAGATGGAGTCTATGGCTAAGAATGAGGTCTGGGAGTTGGTCAATTTACCAGTAGGTCATAAGGTTGTCGGCTGCAAGTGGGTCTTTAAGACCAAGCGCGACTCCTTAGGTAATATTGAACGACATAAAGCCAGACTGGTAGCTAAAGGCTTTAATCAGAAAGAAGGCATTGATTATAATGAAACCTTCTCTCCAGTTTCTAAGAAGGATTCTTTACGGATCATTTTAACTTTAGTAGCTCATTTTGACTTAAAGCTACATCAAATGGATGTGAAAACGGCATTCTTGAATGGGAGTTTGGAAGAAGAAGTCTATATGGCTCAGCCAGAAGGCTTCATTATTGATGACAAAGAGGACAAAGTCTGTATATTAAAGAAGTCCATTTATGGGCTTAAGCAAGCTTCTCGGCAATGGTATATTAAGTTCCATAATACCATCACCTCCTTTGGGTTTCAAGAAAACACTTTGTTGATCGGTGTATATACCGAAGATCGGTGGGAGTAAGTTTGCATTTTTGGTCTTATATGTCGATGATATACTCATCAGCAAGTGATTTGGGACTATTACATCAAACTAAAGATTTCCTATCAAGCAACTTTGAGATGAAAGATATGGGAGAGGCGTCCTATGTGATCGGGGTGGAAATATCTCAAGACAGATCACAAAGGACATTAGGGTTGTCTCAGAAAGCCTATATCATGAAGGTCTTAGAAAGATTTAACATGGTAAAATGTAATCCCAATGATGTTCCTATTCAGAAAGGGGATAAGTTCAGCTTAAGTATGTGTCCTAAGACTGAACTAGAACGAAATGCCATGAAAAACTTTCCTTATGCATCTTTAGTTGGAAGCTTAATGTATGCGCAGGTCCGTACAAGACCCGACATAAGTTTTGGTGGGTATGTTGGGTCGATATCGGTCAATCGGAATGGGTCATTGGAGTGCGGCTAAGAAAGTTTTAAGGTACTTAAAGGGAACAAGGGACAAAATGCTCACTTATAGACATACTGATCAACTTGAGATTATTGGATATGTTGACTCAGATTTTGGAGGATGTGTGGACTCAAGGAAAAGCACCTTTGGTTATGTGTTTGCTTTAGCTGGGGGGGCTATATCCTGGAAGAGTGCTAAACAGACAATTATTGCCTCATCCACTATGGAAGCTGAATTTATAGCGTGCTTTGAGGCTACTATTCAAGCTTTATGGTTGCGGAACTTTCTTTCAGGGATTAGCATTATGAATTCTGTTGCAAGGCCACTGAAAATTTACTGTGATAATGCCGCAGCTGTCTTCTTTTCGAAGAATGATAGGTATTCTAGAGGTATAAAACACATGGAAATGAAATACCTACCAGTTAAGGAGGAAGTTCGGAAAAACACTGTGTCAATTGAGCACATCACGACTAGTGCCAATATAGCAGATCCTTTAACTAAGGGATTACCTCCAAAGACATTTTTAAAGCATGCTACTGATATGGGTCTGGAGGATAATCATTAAGGCTTTTTGTTTGTGTTTGGATCATGCTAGTGTTTTGTAATGATGACACTTATGTTTTGATTAATCAACTTATGTTTTCTTATGATGATGGTTTCCGAACGATTTTCTGTATCGTATTATTGTTATTGTATACATTATTATTGCACGATTAACAGAATCAGTCCTTTTCCTCAAGGACATTATCGGGGATTATGTTTGCTCCTTGTACAGACTGATTATTCTAAATGATTGGTCCGTAGTACATGGAAGGACCACTTCTCTTGTATAGTAGTGTTTCCGCCATGACTCAACCAGTTGTTCGGAATGATCAGGGTAATTAAGATAAACCCATTATGTATTCATTTAGTTCTCTGCGCGACTTATGACTCTGTTTGCACGTGACATTATGTTTAGGTCAGTAATATGGTCCAAGTGGGAGAATGTAAGAATTATCATATTAATTCTCTATTATGTGGACCTAATTACTGACGTCAGTCACTCTAATAGATAATAGCTAAATATGATATTTCGGGTTTTTAGTCGTAGTAATAGACTAAGTGGATTACGATTAATGTTTACAGGCCATTAACATATTAGGCCCACTTATCTAATTATGCCCCTCGTGCCACCTATATAATAAAAGCTACACCTGTTTGTAGTTTTAACCTAATTCATATTCATTAAGAGAAACACACAAGAATAGAATTAGAGAATAAGGAAGGCAGGAGAAGGCAAAAGATTGAAGTTTATCTTCTTGTTGATTTCAAGGAATCTCCTTATCAGATCTAATGACTACTCCACGTAAGTATTTATCTGTAATTATCACCGCAATCAAGATCCTCTAAATTTATGTTTACAGCGACCTCCACACGGTCAAAAGGGAGTAATCCTGAAACAACATTGATTGAGAAACATGTTGACTGCGAAAAGGATTAGATTAGTATCCATGTGCCTATGTTACATTCTCAAACCATTGCCATGTTTGAATTCATCAAATAATATCATTCAAATCATTACAATTTATTACTTCATAACAAATCAAACAAACATGTGAACGATCATAATCATGCAAAATAAGGACTAATTCCCAGTCCTAAAATTGCCCAAAAACGTGACATATGAGACAAGATTAACAATTGGATTAAACACGTAATTTTAAACAAATTATTTTACAATGTAACTTACAACAAAATAAACATGATTAAACCAATAACAATCAAAACATGCGAATTATTCATGTCAATTACATAAAATTTGTTTCATTATCTAATATTTCAAGTCCCCACGCAAAGTTTAACAAACATGTTAATTTCATGCCAATTATTTCATAATTCTAACAAAATTATGCGAATAAGATAAACATGCGAATTATATAGATTAGGCATGCTAATAATGAAATTTGACATGCTAAAATAGCCAAAGACTCGTAGCGTATTAAATTAAATTAAACTTTATTTCGTAGATCTAACAATTTATGCTTAACATACTCAATTTGACAGATCTTCGATCTCAACATCATAAATCGTCATAAGTCATTAATCATCCGAAGCTAAGCCTAACATCATACAATTCATCAATAATATTAACAGATCTTCGATCTCAACATTAATACAACAATATTGATACAATAATTACCGAAACATTAACAACCTAATTAATCAACATTAATTAACCAACAATATTAATTTAAAAAACGGTCAAAGAGAGAAATTTGGGTGTTTTGCACCCTCAACTTACATGTATTTAAGGCGATGCTCAAGAACATCGGATGCAAGCTTTCACTAAGTGTAAGTCTTCGACGATTTTAAAATCAAACAATAAAAAGATTTAGCAAAAAAATAGATACGAAAAGCACTCTAATTTGGTGAAAAATGAGCACGAACAGAAGTAGTGCACACTTATTCTGGATATTGTCCTCAATGTACATTGTGAGCATAGGAATGCAATGCAAAAGCATGAATGAATTCTCTAGCAATGCAAGTTCTATATAACATTTATCCAAGTGATGCAATCTAAGCTAAACTAAGTTAAGTGATGCACGTGGTCGGTCAATTGGAGAGCTAGTTAAATTAACTCGGGTTGCCTATGAGCAAATCTTCCCCAAATCAAAGTAAAAACTATTAATAGTGCAAAAAAAAAAAACGGGGTGATTTGACCATACGCAATTCATGAAGTGCAATGCATGGGATGTGTCTTTTTGGATTCTTCATAGTGGGTGCAAAAAGATAGGCACCTTAATGGGATCAAGGCGTGAGTCCTTTGGTGTTGCTCAGACTCAAAAACTCATAGCCACGAAGAGTCCAAGAATGATTCTCTAAGTGCGCTATGCTACTCACTATAGATTAAGTTATAAATGTAAGTTAGGAAATTAGAAACATGAGATATAAATGAAGCTAAAGGAGGGGTAGGAGACTCACAATGGTACCAATGGAATAATGCTATGGAAGCCATTATCGCCTTGTGTGTCATCCTCCTTTTGCCATCACTTTTCCGCCGCCATCAACATCACTCACTCATCGTGATCTCGTCACCGCTCTCTTCTTCGGAGCTAGAATCATCACCATTTTCATCACAACTTTGACTTTGAGTGTTCTCATCAATGCTTGCTTCAAGCTCATCCATCACCATTCCCGTCATTCACCCGCTCCTTACTCCTTGATACCCGACTCTCTTCCCCCTCATCTTGGTCGACATTTGGAAAGAAGACTTTTTTATGAACCCAATCCGGAAAAGGACATTTGGATTCGAGTAGTACTTGCCTAGCTAGGTGAAGAAGTGGAGGATATTGGGCATCATATGCATTTATCCTATCCTTGTATGCCTCCTTATGAATATGTTTCATTAATTTTGTCAAGTAATCATTGCCTTCAACAACTTTTGGGTCATTGACGGTGAATTCTTCATACTTAAAGGGGTAGGTGGTACATCAAGAGTGGAGGAGTATTCTTAGGGTGCTTGTTGCTTCTCAAGAAATGACTTTGCATAGCGATACTCCTTGAAAACTTGGTAGAATTAGTGTCAAGAAACCTTGAATTTGCATGAATATGCTTCCTTTCCTCCAATTTCAAGCTCTTGAACAATTAATTGAGGATTTTCAAAATTGACTTAAATCCTAGAAATTGTTGGTTGAATTTGGGGGATTTGGATGTTTGAAAGGCTTAATTTTTGACAAAAGAGTGATTTGATTTGAATAAGAGCAAGCTTGCAAAGATTAATGATTAATTTGGGTGAGTAATTGGTGTTGCTGATATTGGGGTTTTGTGTTCTTGAGAAGGAATGGGTAGTTTGTGTTGTAGAAATGAGGAATGAAACAAAAGGGATCTGTGTTTTTGATGTGTGGCATGGGGGCTCCCACGAGCTAGGCAGGGGTCGAGCATGCTGGAAAGTAGGACAAATGTCTTCACAGTTGGGCTCGCCCAAGCTGGCCTCATCTCCCACGAGCCATGTAGTTGCTCCCACGAGCTATGCTGCAGGATTTATTCTTTCACAAAAGAGCTAGCCCAAGCTGGGGTAAGCTCCCACGAGCTCTGCAGCAGCTCCCACGAGCTGGGTTGCAGGACACGTTTTTCCTTTGCTTTTGGCTCCAACTCCCACGAGTTGAGGCCAACTCGTGGGGACTCTTCCCATAAGCTCGTCAAATCTTCCTTTCTAGAACATCCTAGTATGAGATGGTAGTGTATAGGCTCGTCTAGCCTAGGCATAAATTTCCCCATACTTAATTTTTATATTTTACACACTTAAAACATAATTAGTATCCCTCCCTCACTTACTCTCATGTCAAAAATATGTTAAAACAAAGCATATAAATGTAATGCAAAACCTTAAATGCATGAATTTAAATAAATACAAGTTCAGAGGTTAGTATATTTAAAAATGGTGGTTTAGGGAGGACTCCACCAAACTAAATCAAGTTATTAATTTCACTGCTATTATCCATATAACTTAATTCTCTCAATAGTCGATCGAAAGTTTGAGAATGGCCCTTGAATAAACATGAGTAGGATTTTGACCATTTCAAGATTAAGTAGAGCCAATTCTTCACAAACTACCCCTTGTTTCTTCATTTGTTTCTCCTTGGCCTTGTTACCATATCCTTGCCGGCTCTTAAAATTAGCAAGCATGATATCCTTGTCATCGGGAGGCTTCCATTCTCTTCCGTCTCCTTTCAATGTAATGATGATGATAACACTTGAATTTATCAATCCTTTAAGGGTAGAAGGAGAATTTTAATAGCACTGATTCTGGGATAGCTTAGGAATTGAGTTTGTATGTCCCGAGTCTCCATATGTAAGCTCACTCTTAACTTTGTTCTTGACCTTCTTCACCAAGTACTCTTAAAATGACATTTTGACATTTTTGAGAAGTCAATAATATCATCTGCAATAATCATGGGTTCCGTGGTGGGTGTGAAAACAACCTCATGGTTGATAGAAAAGACACTTTTATCTTCTTCATGGAAGCATACTTCAAACTTCTTAAGGATGGGCTCTTCAAGTAAGGTAATATCACAACTCCATTAATCTTTTAAGTTCACCTCTTCTTCATTCCACGAATTTTTGCATGATTTATATTCCTCATCATCGTTTTCCATTGGCTTGTCATCATAACTCTCGCCATATGAATCTTAGATAGGAGCTCTACTTCTCCTTATTAACTCTCTCTCCACCATGTCAACTTCCACTTCGGACGACATACCCTCATATTCACAAAATCTAAGAGAATTCGGTTTTCTTAACCTCATGTCTTCTTCATCAAATACCACACTTTCATACTCGCAAGAGCCTAAAAATCTTGGCTCCTACGACCTCTCATCGCCCATATCAAAGGTGTCTCTTTCAAGTTCATATTCAAAGGTATTGATATTGGAGTTGGTGGGGTGATCAATATTTATGAATTGGAGGGGTGCGGTTGGTGAGGTAGTGACTATGATGGCTTTACCGACTTCTTCAAATGCTTCCTCTTCATCACTTTCTTCATCAAGTGGCTCTGGGAAGGTTTCCAATTGGGCTAGTTTAGGCTCCAATCTTTCCCCGCATTCCACAAGTCCGTTCAACAACTTTTCCTTGTCTTGCATTCCTTGTGCACTTGCTCAAATATTTGTTGTTGTTTTTGAAGCATATGTAGTACGAAGGTTTGCATATGGAGGTTGTGGTTATCATCATGCCCTTCATGGGGGTAGAATGAGTGAAATCGATGATTATAAATGGTATGGTTTGAAAATTTTGTTGTTGGCGGTGGATGTTTTGGTTTTGTTGTGGCGAGTTGGAGTTATGGTATTGTGGACACGGGCCACCCACACAGCCAATTCGTGGACATGCGGCGGTCGAAAAGCCACGCTTGGCGGCGTAAGAAATGCTTTCGACCATATCGCTTTAGTTCGGTCGGTTTCGTCTCGGCAAAGGTCTCGAAACGATGTTAGGGATGTCCGGAGTCGCCACCAAGAAATTATGGGATGCCTGGAAACCATTCGAGTCCACATTATACCTAGGTCAATCAAGGCAAAAAGCTGTGCTTGACATAGGTACTAAAGATAAGGAATCGTCCCTCCTTAGCATCATATTGCTAGAATGACTCTCATTTACCCTGGATAAGGTCGTCTACTATCCAAAGTCTCTTAGTAAGAGGTGAGGGTACGTATTGGGAATCCCTTTAATCGGACACTCAATTCCACCCGTGGTGGCGGCATCTACTGATCGATCTTGGTTGGTTAAGTGAAAAGTTAATAAAACGGGTTAAATGCACGAATGCGCATCCACAAGTTTAAACCTAACATGCGAAAGTTTGCTAAGTCGATTGTTTATCCAAATATCAAGTAATTGATGTCAAGTTTGATTTAATGTTGATTTTCATGTAAGACGGAAATTAAACATCCATTTACCGAGATAGGTTTATGGTGCATAACGTGATCCATTTGTCTAAAAAAAAGTCTTTTGTAAAATGGGAACTCATCAATCAAATCCGTCCTGTATTCGGGTTAACCAAAGTTGGGATCGTCCTAGACGATGCTGAAAAGAAAACAGGAGTAGCACCAGGCATCCTATTGAGGCGCGAGCCATAGGGCGATACAAGGGAGTCTGTCCTGGTTTAAAATGTAGAAAGCAGAGTGTAACACCCCCATATACCAAGAAGCCTTAACAAGACCTTCCCTAGCATATAAGGGCGTTACCATCTCGGTTGCCCGAGGACAGTAATAATCAAACGTCGATAAAAGAACAATTAAGTTATATTACAGGTGATTAACAAAACTACTGATACAAAAGATACAACTCAAAACCACTATCAGCTAGATGAACTACTTCTGCCATGACTTATGATAGACTCATCCCGCCAAGCACCCAGCTATCATCCAGATCACAACCTGCTAAAACCGACTGCTCACCATAAGGGATCACGACAGACACAACAGAAATAAACAACAAGACAAAACCACACACGGTCAGTAACTGAGGAAATACACCAACAACCACAGACACAACGCAAGTACACAAAACATACACACACCACATCTCCAATCAATCACCGTCACCGACTGTCCACTGGACCAGCCCTGCCAGTGGGGGACCGCTGCCGTTCCCACCTAAGCCCCACTCATCAAACTGAGCAACAAACCCATGTCCATTAATGTGCATATCCCATCCCGTGTCGGGTTCCACGGAGGGCGAACTACGGGCGTGAAGCCACTCCCGCAAGTGACTCCACTCAGCCGAGGACCCACCTCGAGAACTATAGACAAACAATCACAATCAGCTGCACCACAACAACGTTAATCAAAGCAACACAATACCAACCAATTACTATAATCAATCAATCATACCGACACTACATCAGCCAAACCACATCAAAAGACACCTTAGACAACCAACAGTACTGAGTAGGCGAACCTACCTTTAGCGCACCGCAGCAATTCCGCGTCCGTTCACGATACCAATCAACCAAGCAATACACCTAAACAACAGTACAACCATCTATCACTATCACTACAACCCTAACTGAAACAACAATGACGATGATGACGACGATAACATACTTATGCATAGCAATCCGGCGTCGAGATCGCTACCCGACTCAAGCAACCCATCCCCACGGTGTAAGCATCCTCAAAAACCTCAAAGGAATGAACTATGGTGCACGGAAGAAGAAGAGATGATATCTAGGTTTAGGGAAGAGAAGCGTAAATGATTTGAGGTTTCACGAAGCACGACTTATAATTCCCCGCTGCAAACCCGTTACTCGATCGAGTAAACCACCGAGAATTGTACAAATTAAGTAATATGCATATTCGACTCATGACAGCCACTGTTGGAATATGTGTCCTCCGACAATAATGCGATCACGACTGTTGATCATAATGATCACATGTTTAAATCTCATTATAAAGAATACAATTGGGAAGTAATATTTTTACTGTCAACTGATCAACATATATCGGTAATGATTGGCTGACTAGAGTTTGACATTACTGTCGTGTGACGGTGGTGATCAGTTGACCCCCTAGGTCATACCTATAGGGCAACACTCTTAATTGATCATTTAATTAATCGTATAACGTTACGAATTAATTAAATTACTTGAAAATTGACGGACGATTTTGGAAGTAAAATTTACGTATCACATTGAAATTTGATTAAATGAGATACGGTCTGAGTAATCGAGTTGTATCATTACTCAGATGAAATTATTGTTTAAGGAACCAATTAAATTTGAATAAATTATTATAAATACGATTTATAAATTGGTAAATTATTTTGGTACAAGTAATTATGAATTACTAAGTCGATTTTTGCATATGACGTATTTTTATTAATACGTTGATTTTTAATATGTTAAAAATACATAACAAATTTATGTAACATATGACATGTGACATATTGACAAATTGACAAAAATAATATGGAATCCATATTATCTAATGTACCGAAATTAAGAGGGGTTTTAAGCTAAATATTGTGTTTACATTATAAGTGGAAAACATAATGATTACTTGCTTTAGTAGCCATGCAACCCTAGTTTACCTTGTGAAGATAAACAAGTGCATGCATTGGCTCCCTTAATGCCCCCCTACCACCCGGTTTTTGAGAGAGGAAAAACCATTTGGTTTTTCCTCTTATTTTATCTAATATACACAAAATGTTTTGTGTGATTAATTCATTCTTCATTATTCTAATTCTTTGAGTTTTAGAGAGATAAAAAGCTCCCATTCTTCCTTCTCCCAAAACCGAAAATATTAAGTGTTTTATAATATTTTTGGGTCAATTTTCTACAAAATTAATATTATCTAGTATTCATAGTATTAATTTTAATTAAGAGTAAGCTTTGGGTATAAATCTTTGGGAGAGATCCTACACTTGGGTCTTTGTTCATCCAAAAGGGAAAGCTCAAGAACAAGAGAGAAAGGTGATCTCTCTTGTGCCCATTAAACCGAAAATCACAATGTAAGAACAATGTTTCTTCCTTATTTTGTTTTAATGTTTGCATGCATAAGATCAATCATTAATTTTATGACAAATTAAATTAAAACATATATGAATATGTTAGTATATAGATCTACTTTTCCTTCAATTGGTATCAAGAGCCATGGTTGTTTGCATGCAAATCGGTTAAAAGTTTTTCCCAGTTATAAGAATAACATATAAAACTTGAATAATTTATGTTATTATGAGATATCACGAAATTAATTTATGCATGTTAAATTTCTGGTCCTAAAATGTTTTTAGGATATTTTGGTTAATTTACGGATTTTTATTGTTCATATTATACAATAATGGCATTTAAATGTGATTTTATGAGTAAAAATGTCATTTTCGGTCGAAAATTAGCTATACTTCGAATTTTATAGTGATTTTTGGATATGTTGTCACATATATTATTTAGAGATAGCCTGTAAAATTTCATAATTTTTGGACTTGTTATGCTCGAAAAATGGATTTTTCATTATTAAATTCGGATTTAGGTGAAAAATAGGTTAATATGAGATAAATTTCGAATCTGGTCATAGAAATTTAGTATGTTGTCACATGCCATTTTACAAGATGTGTGTAAAATAATGGGCTATAATGAAGTCTTTTTGCATGATTTATGGATTTTTGAAGAAAAATAGCATAAATAGTGACATTATTAGTGAAAAATTAATAAAACATAATCTATGACTAAGGAAAAACGTTATATGTTGAATTTTATTATCTTTTTCAGATCTAAAATTGAAAAGTTAATGAATATAATTTTTCCCATGTTTTTATGATTATTTTATTAAAAACCGATAAACCGCAACATTGTTTTTCCGGAAAAAATTTCGAAATTGTTGACCTAAGGTTTTGAACATTATGAGTGTCATGGTATTTTTCCAGAATGTTCATGAGTTTAAATTTCAAATTTTGAATTTATTTGATATTTTGTGATTTATTTGAAGTTTATAGCTTATTTTTGTAATTTTTAGTCCATTAATGAACAATTTTATAAATATGAGTTAATTATGGTCAAATAATTAGTGAAGACTAAATTTTGAGTCCTAAGAGGTTAGGGTAATTAACTTATGCATAAATATGAATTTATGTAATTTTTGTGATTGTAAAATGTTGAAATCACATAAATCCGAAAAAAAACCGAGTAATATACGATATTGGCTAATTAAAGGCGATTTAGCATAAAATTGGGCATGTTCATACATATTATAATGCTGCATTTTTCTTTATGATTGTCATAATTTTAATTTATGTAATTTTTGAATTATGTAATTTTACTTAGTATGGCCTTAGATTTTAATTGGTATTTCCCGAAATGTATGGGAATATCGATTCGGTTGTAATTTTATTGTGATCTCGTATCACCGTTTTGTAATTTAATAGATTTATTTTATTTTAGTTACAAATGTATAATAGGAAATTATGTAATTTATTATGTAATTTTATTCATTCCGGAGTTCCCAAAGACGGATTTCTTCAAGAATGGCGATACATAAAGACGGTGTTACCTCGAGATGCGTGTCACAACCGAAGTTCAAGGGACCAATGGAGTTGGTTTCCGAATATGTAATAGTTAAATAGTTTTTCTATTTTAGGAAAGGCCATACTAGGATTTATTTATTTTTAAGCTTGCATTTTATTTTATGTCGCATGCATCGCTAAATCGCCATAACTAAAACATGCATCTTCTTTCATCGAGTTAATCGACCGTGTCAATTAAAATTATCGTAGTTCACCGCTTTAGTTCACTTAAAACGTGATAGATAATGAATTGACATGACCTCTCGCTAAAACAATCAATTGAGACATAGCCTTACCAAATAGTAGAAACCATGAGAACCTATTTCGCGAGGGAGTGCACTCGGCTACCCCGGGGTACAAACCTTGTTACGTAGGGAAAGTGAGTGATAAATGTCTATCCACCGAATTCATGTTGATAAGGGTTTCATCGGCTACCCCGTGCCTAAGTTAATGTGGGTTTGGATAATGGACACATTTATTCGAAATTTGGATTGAACTCAACAAAAGTTATTGATAAGGGTTTTATCGGCTACCCCGTGCCCTTGTTGATGTGTTTTGGGCTATAGATAAACATTAGAGTAATTTTATCGACCAAGAGTTCTAAAAGTAGAATCGATTAAAAGGTTAATTCACCGAGTTATATTGATAAAGGTTTCATCGGCTACCCCGTGCCTAAGTTGATATGAATTTGGGTCTTGGAATCATTTATCTAGTTGGGTAGAGGTCACTAGAAAAATGCATAAAACTTGTTTAAATCATACATTTTACGAGTATTATTATTAAAACGACATTTGTTTTACTCCTTATATTTTGTTTTGTAGACCACTTTTTTTTCTCATAACAAGTGGCAACACCAACACCAAACGCCACGCCTCTCGCTAATACTTCTTGGCTCCGATCCTTCATGGATCGATGTAAACTTGAAAAGAATGGGTCAAATTTCTCCGATTGGGATGCCCAACTCAAATTGGCCGCCCAAGGTGACGACAAGCTTCGTTACCTTACCGAGGCCTCTCCACCCGAACCTACTAATAGGTCAACCGCCGCCACTAGGGAAGCATATGAGGGTTACCAAAAGGAGTCCGCCGCAATGAAAAATGTCTTGATATTTGCGATGGAGGCGGACCTCCAAAGGAGAGCCTTTAAAATGGGCAATGCTAATAAGATTTACTCCAAGCTTGTGACAATGTTTTCACAAACTCCGCGGATCATCCAATATGAGGCGGCCGCGGCATTCTTTGATCTCGACTTCAAAGAGGGCCAAAAGGTTAGCCCTCATGTGCTCAAACTCATGGAGCTTGTCGAGACCTTGAAAATTCAAAAGGTTGAAATCCCCAAAGAACTCATTGTAGATAGGATTCTACACTCCTTGTCCAAAGTCAAAGCATATGTTCAATTCCGGGTGAATTTTAACATGCAAGACAAGGATGTGTCTCTTGAAGAATTGCACAAGTTACTTGTGCAAGCCGAGAGGGACATGGGGTTAAATGTGAACCCACCAAAAGATGTGCTTAACATAAGCACTAAGAGTAAGGGGAAGTTCAAGAAGAATGGGAGGAAGGGTAAGAAGCAAACTCCCACATTCACCAAAGCTAAGACTTGTGAAGCTAGCACTTCAAAAATCAAGAAGGGTCCTCTTGATAAATGCCATTATTGTAATGGTATGGGACATTGGAAAAGAAATTGTTCCAAATACCTTGGTGATATTAAGGCTGGAAAGATTACTCCAGTAGCTAAATGACTATCCTTCTTTTATGTTTCTAATTCAACTATGGTATTATGATGCAAAGTTGTGATAATGTATCTCCCTTTTTATTTGTAAATAATAGGGCTTCCACCAAGCAAAGACAAGGGAAAGGAAAAGCAAGCATGAGAAACCATCAAGAAGCTAGGGATAGCTTTCATGGAGCTTTGCTTTTCATTGTCTTATTTTAAATTATGTTTTGGATTTTAGAACCTTAAGTTTCCGTGTTCGACATGGAAAGGTATTTTGGATAATGGGTTGTATTTGGATAATGGTGACTTGGTTTGCAACTCAAGTCACCCGTTTTATCATTTTATCCTTTTGTTCTAAAATTCATGTTTAAATGCTTGTTCTTAGAAACATATAACTTAAAGTGATCTAATAGACAAATATAATGACGGGTTTCATTATATGTCCACGTGCTTAAGGCTTGTGTATGATCATTTATAAAGCGATTTTGAGTCTATGAACTCTCTTAAAGGTATGTCAATCACCAAGTACACATATGAAATCTAAAACTATTAGTGAATCTATGAGATAGTTCTCCTTATAACTTCAACATCATTATTTGTGTCTCATATGCTATCTTTGAATCTATAGTGTATTTATTCTAAAGATAGAGTGGGAGAAAAATGAGGACACAACATACGAGACAAGATAAAAATTGTGTACTTGTGTAAATGAAGATCTACGCAAGAAAAAATGATTTGAATGAAGGTATATCTATTTACATAGTATACCAAATAGATGAGATCTATGGTCTCAAGTAAGTTCTATATGACAAAAGAGACCAAGTGAAGTAATCGAAAGAACATATTCTTATGATAACTACACGAGGAGACCAAAAGAAAGTTTTGGAAGAAAAATGACTAATGTAAAGTCTTAACAAGTTTTTGACTAGGTTCTATATGATAAATTTTGACCAATGGTTTCAACCTTGAGATTTACTTAAGAGCCTAAATGAATCATAGTAACATACTAGTTATGATCGAGTTGCAAAGATTGATATACCGATATCTTCAATGGCCAAGTTTTCACCACGCAAATGTCATTGCTTAACCTCATTATGAAATGGTTAAACCTCCTTCCGAAAGGGTATTTCGAAGGACGTGTTCTAGATATTATTTATATTTGAATAATGACATTGCTACACATCATTATGACATGAGTGTGTTAGAGATTTAAAATCTCTTTACGTAAGGTTAAAATGAGACCTCTTCGAAATAGGTATTTTGAAGGGATATGATGGGAACATATATGGTTTTATCTTAATAACTTGGCAATGCAATTTATATTTCAATTCTTGAAAAGTTTCGATTGAGAAGTGAATTTCGAAATATGTGGAATTGAGTGGGAGTTAGGAAATTATCATGTGAAGACATGGAATTTAGTGGGAGCTATCATCCTTTGAATGTTTACAACTCACCACTCATTAAAGAATGACGAGCTAACACCTTCCTTCATAGAGGAAGTTTTTGAGTTTTAAATTCTGGATGAATTTGGACTATGATGAATCCAATTACGACAAGAAATATTGGATTAGTATTAAGAAATACACATCATATCAACATACACATAGGTTATTCATATAGATGAAAATGGAATTGCCATTAGCAGTCATGGTTGTTCATTGAACCTATGAATGGTTGATCTCATGATTATTAGTAACTAATGTTTCCGCCATTAGAATAATCATGCACATGTCCAATAGTGAATCATATGCATAAGAGCATGATGATTCATTGGTAAGCCATAATAGAAACATCATGAATTCTCAAGTAGAATCCGATGAGCGATTTCGGTGTTTGACGGAATACTCTATTATGTGTTAAGAGGTTGCACATATTATAGAAAGTTCGAACACACGTAAAGATTTATGGAAATCCTAACTTTTCAAATCAAAAGGAGAGATAAGAGGTTATTGGAAAGATACTTAGTTGAATAAGAAGTTACTCAAAACTAATCTTTCCTAACTAAGCTAGGACTTGTAAGAAGTGCTAGGCTAATAATCTTGACAAATTGTTGCAAGACTCTACAAAACATGTACCTAGTGCATTGTGTGTGGATGGAGTACTTGATCAGTACAAGTTATATCATTCACCACAAATTCGTTCGTTATGTGATAATCGATAAGGAAGTTCTTTCAAGATAAAGAACCAAAACCGAGGTCGGGAACCTTGATGTGTACTTGGTAAGATTCATGCTATGAGAGAGAACATGAATGTAAAGGAAAATGCGATTATAAGAATTTTGAACACATGGACACATGACATGTTAAACTTCTATCGGAATCAATAAGTGTTTACACTTACGATATACATCACAAGGTTGTAATATGATATTGACTACCCGAGTGTGATGTCGACATTTGTCGTTTGAGTTATTATTAACTCACCTTGTACATTGTTACATCCAAACGGGTTGTAGTGACAATTGAACCCCGTTAAAGTGAACACGGATTAACATAGTATTTGCCCATAGTCACTTGTATGAGGTGACGTCTCGAAGTGACTAGAGTGTGATGCGATTGATGGCAAGTTCAAGTGCCATAGAGTCATGTGAGATGACTAGTCGATCACATAGGCAGACTGTTAGGAACATTTTGTCGGGCCTTATGACCGCTTATAGAGTTTTGGCAATTTATATAGCCTGGTCGTGGCGAGAGCTACTATAGTATTCAAATGAGTCGATTGTTTTGACTAAAGACTATTCGCCTAAGATGGCACAGTTTCAGATTAACTTTGATTTGTGTTACTACGACCTTCGTAAATGGGGTCAAATGGGCATATTTTGGGTTATGATGGCTGTGGCTAGTCGAAGGGAATGAGTGCGATAGGAATTGTCCACCCCTAGTCAGGGTTATAACAATATCTCAGGGCCACTCGAGGAGTAATGAACTGGAAATGCGTGGCGACGCTCGGAAAGTATCTATGATAGATAAGTCCGGTCAATCAGTTATTCTCCAGATCGAGGAAACCACTCTCGATATGATCACTTGCAAGTACGACCTGAAAGACACCTTGCATTGAGTGGGAGATAGTAATAGGACAAGAGAATTGGTGATGCACACTTGTCGAGGACAAGTGGGAGATTGTTGGAATATGTGTCCTCCGACAATAATGCGATCACGACTGTTGATCATAATGATCACATGTTTAAATCTCATTATAAAGAATACAATTGGGAAGTAATATTTTTACTGTCAACTGATCAACATATATCGGTAATGATTGGCTGACTAGAGTTTGACATTACTGTCGTGTGACGGTGGTGATCAGTTGACCCCCTAGGTCATACCTATAGGGCAACACTCTTAATTGATCATTTAATTAATCGTATAACGTTACGAATTAATTAAATTACTTGAAAATTGACCGACAATTTTGGAAGTAAAATTTACGTATCACATTGAAATTTGATTAAATGAGATACGGTCTGAGTAATCGAATTGTATCATTACTCAGATGAAATTATTGTTTAAGGAAACAATTAAATTTGAATGAATTATTATAAATACGATTTATAAATTGGTAAATTATTTTGGTATAAGTAATTATGAATTACTAAGTCGATTTTTGCATATGACGTATTTTTATTAATACGTTGATTTTTAATATGTTAAAAATACATAACAAATTTATGTAACATATGACATGTGACATATTGACAAATTGACAAAAATAATATGGAATCCATATTATCTAATGTACCGAAATTAAGAGGGGTTTTATGCTAAATATTGTGTTTACATTATAAGTGGAAAACATAATGATTACTTGCTTTAGTAGCCATGCAACCCTAGTTTACCTTGTGAAGATAAACAAGTGCATGCATTGGCTCCCTTAATGCCCCCCCTACCACCCGGTTTTTGAGAGAGGAAAAACCATTTGGTTTTTCCTCTTATTTTATCTAATATACACAAAATGTTTTGTGTGATTAATTCATTCTTCATTATTCTAATTCTTTGAGTTTTAGAGAGATAAAAAGCTCCCATTCTTCCTTCTCCCAAAACCGAAAATATTAAGTGTTTTATAATATTTTTGGGTCAATTTTCTACAAAATTAATATTATCTAGTATTCATAGTATTAATTTTAATTAAGAGTAAGCTTTGGGTATAAATCCTTGGCAGAGATCCTACACTTGGGTCTTTGTTCATCCAAAAGGGAAAGCTCAAGAACAAGAGAGAAAAGTGATCTCTCTTGTGCCCATTAAACCGAAAATCACAATGTAAGAACAATGTTTCTTCCTTATTTTGTTTTAATGTTTGCATGCATAAGATCAATCATTAATTTTATGAGAAATTAAATTAAAACATATATGAATATGTTAGTATATAGATCTACTTTTCCTTCAGCCACAACACTTCCTGGACATTACGTAAACATGCTCACACGATATATATATATATATATATATATATATATATATATATATATATATATACGGTTTTTCTATCCTATGCCCACTAGGCATAGGATAAGAAACCTAAAAAGAAAAGAATTAATGATGTTTTTCTTGTAAAGTGATAAGATATTGCAATTTCCCATAAAAATATCATTAATTCTTTCCGTTTTTGGTTTCTTATCCTATGCCTAGTGGGCATAGGATAGAAAAACCCATATATATATATATATATATATATATATATATATATATATATATATATAGAGGCGGGATCCGGTGAGGACGGCTAAATATTTGAGGATTGAGGACGGTATGAAATAACACACTTTATTCAATACAATACCACGCGCAAAAAATCAAACCACAAAACACAAAAACGCGCAAAAAAATCAAACACAAGAATTAGACGTTTCATATTTCATATTCTACTTCAACTTTGTCTCTCTAAAAACTGAAAAAAAAATCGAAGAAAATACTGATAAATTGTTGAATCAATCAAGATTACGAAGGAATACGAATCATTGCTGCATATCATCGTATTTTTCTTTGAATTCAGGTAAAATGTTTGATCTAAATTCTTCCGATTTTCCATTTTAGGTATATTTTCCAGAAATAATTGATTAATTGGTTTAAGTAATCAATATATTTGCTCTGAATCTTTCGTCGGATGTTTTTATAACATAGACATGCATATAATTTGGGTAAAATCCAAAAATGTTCATTCTAGGGTTTCAGAAAATGTTGTGCAATTATTTTAACATTTTCATGCAAAATTTTTCGCATGAACTAATTGATAAAATCGATTATTTTTCATCTACTTTCATATTATTGATCGTGTTTGTGTGTCTTACTGCTTCGCAAAATCTCTCAAATTCATTTACTTTGCGTTTCATCACAGAAAATAGATGAAGAACACGAGAAAAACGTATTGTATTATATTCTGATATTGTATAATGTATTGTAAATCTTGTGATATTGTATTGTAAATGATGTGAGATTTTATTATGTATACTGTGTAATACTATAACTAGTTGTGATATTGTATTGTAAATGTTGTGATATTGCAACTAGTTGTGATATTGTATTACATTCTGATATTATATAATGTATTGGATGAAATATAAAACTAGTTGTGAAATTGTAATGGATATGTTGTGATATTGTATTGGATATATTGTGATATTATATTTGTAGACATGGAAAAAAATTCATGTTGTATTGAATTTTTTGTGTTATGCAAAAATTGGTTTGTACTGACGTAAATTGTCTCAGGTTTTTGAAGAAATACAGTCATGAACACGCTGGCACTCACAGAGACTCCAACAGAAAAACCTTGCAAAAAGAGAAAAGCTATAAACGATAATAAGTCCCAAAAAAACTCCACAAAAAAAAAACAAACCAACAAAGGGAGCTCCAAATGTGGTGACAGGAGATGCCTCTGATCATAACAAAATGATTGTGCAAAATGAAAATGAGGATGGTTTAGAAATTATGGACGTGATTGAGCAAAACAAAAAAGGAACTGGTCGACATGAAAGTGAGCACAAATTTGTAACAAAATGTAGGCCAAACAAGCTGTTTGAGCTTATTTGTGAGCTTAATGATGAGCAAAAGAAGGCAGTGGAAGAAATTGGTTTTGGAGGCTTGTTGCATTTAAAACTTATTAAGGAGATTCCTAGAGGGATTGTTCAAGCCTACCAGCTACATGTTAAGGGCGAAAAAAATCGAGTTTTTGTTAAGCAAAGCTGATGTGCATGATGTATTCCTGCTTCCTTGGGTTGGTGCTAGGGTGCAGAAAACTATGACTGGTAATTGCAAAGTGACTGCTGATGATGAATTGAAAGTTGAGTGGCGAAGAAAATTTGGATTAGAGAGTAAGGCAGACCCTATTAAGTTGAACATTGTGCATGATAGATTAATGAGTTGCAATGAGTCGGGTGATGATTTCAAGAAGCTGTTTATTTTATATAGCATGTCTATTTTCTTGGCACCTACAACAAATTACACACTTTGGATTTCAAACCGCTTAGGGTCATGTTGAAGATGTGCCAAACATAAAAAATAGTGACTGGAGTTTGTATGTTTTTGAGCAGTTGGTAGAGGCTGTTGGTAATTTTAAGGAGGGGACCAAAAAGACAAGTACTATTACTGGATGCATACTTGTGTTAATTATATGCTATTTCCATAGGGTGAATTTTAAAGGGGATGTGTTATCCCACAGCCTACCACTTATTCGACACTGGGATCATAAAGAGTTGACAAAAAGAGCTAAAAGTGAGTTGGCGATAGGTGCATTGGGGAATGCTGTCCCGTCTAAAATTGTTTACCTTATCTGTGAGCAGCCAGGTTATCAAGAAGATCAACGACCTCAAACTCAACCTCAGACTGAAACTGAAATACCAAAGGGATACATGTTGATCAAATTGCCTCCTGGGATACAAAGTGACGAAGAAATAAGAGGAAGCGTATTAGATGTAAGAAAAACTTTATAACTGTGTTACCTTTTGAGATAATTTTCTGATATTCTTAAACCTTATTAGTATTACTAGTATTATAATATTAATTGATAGATGTGACATTGATATCGTATTATGATTTTTAAAAATGCTAGGAAATTCATGAATTTTTTTTGAGAATGACGAGGGATTCAGCATTGTTTTACAAAAGATACACTGATAATATGAAAGAGTTTAACTCAAAGATAGCTGGACCTGTTGGAAATGATACAAAATCGGATGAACTGGGTAGTGATAAAACCGAAAGCGGTGAATGTCCTCCCAAGGAAGATATCTTGTAGAAGAAGAGATGGTGAAAAAAACTGTTGATGGCAATGATGATAAGGTAGAAGAAAATACAACTGAAAAAGATCAATTTGGCAGCCAAATTCATCAAACACTACCTTTTATAAAAGATCCATTCTACCATAGCTTTATCGACGATTTGGTACTGAGGGCAAAAGAAATGTATGATTATTCACAAGGGATGCCATCATTCGACGTATGGACTGATATGTTGAAAGCTCAGTATAAAGAATTGGACAAGTCCTACGGTGGTTGTACTGATAAAGGCCTCCAAACGGATTCTCAAGTGATCATTGATGACATGATTTATGAGGATATGAAACAGTGCCCTAATTTGGATGAGATATTAGCTGATGTGAATGTACAAAATGAAGAAATTAGTGAGGAAGTCGTATATTCCCGGAGAAGAGCTGCACATGCAAGTGACAAAAATGAAAAAAGCAAAACAACAAGTGTTCAAAAAGGAGGAATCACTGAGTCAAGGAGTTTACTTAGTGACTATTTGCTCCACTCAAAGACTATACCAGAATGTGCATTGTTGGTATCTCAGAACTTAGGTTGTACCGAACAATGTGGACAACCAGATAAGCAAATGAGACTCTTTGTCAGAATTCTTCTTTGGAAAATAGACAGTTGTTTGAATCAGTTTTGAAGAAACGGAAAGAGGTCATGGATTATTGTTTCATTCATGATCATAAAATTGAGAAATCGTAAGTCCATTTTCAAACATTTTAAAATTTAAAAGTCTTACTGCTATATTAAGCATATTAGTAAATTGATCTTTAATTTGGTTGATAATGTACGACAGAGAAACACTTGCAACATATGGGACTTATCATGTAATTTCAAGATCAGATATAGAATCATTATTGCCTGATGTGAAGATTGAGTCGTTTGTGATTGAATCGTGGTCAATTTTGATGAATGAGTTGTCAAAAAATGAACAAGAAGCACCAGTACCAAAAAGGATTTTCTTTGGGCTTGCACATGCCGTAAGTTCTAATTCTTAAAAGTGTGATATTTTATTGAAAACTGTGTATTATTGGGAAGAAAATTTAATTCAGGAATGCAAAAGAAATTTAAACCATGACTGATAAAAATTGTTTCAAAAATATGTGATATTGTAATGCAATATTTGTGATATTGTAATTTAAGTCAATTTTTTCTTCAGTGCAATATTTGTGATATTGTGATATTGTAATGCAATATTTGTGATATTGTAATTTAAGTCAATTAGTATGATATTGTATTGAAGAGTTTGTGTTATTGTACTGTATGACAGTTGTTATTGTAATATTGATTAATATTGTATTGAAGAGTTTGTGTTATTTCAATTAGTGTGATATTGTATTGTAAATGTTGTGATATTGCAAGTAGTTGTGATATTGTATTACATTCTGATATTGTATAATGTATTGGATGAAAAATAAAACTAGTTGTGAATATGGATATGTTGTGATATTGTATTGGATATATTGTGATATTGTATTTCTATTTATGAAAAAAAAATTCAATTAGTATGATATTTTATTGAAGAGTTTGTGTTATTGTAGTGTAAGACAGTTATTATTGTAATATTGATTAATATTGAAAGGAACCTATTGTGTTATTGCAATGTTACAGACACCTCTAGAACAAATCTTAATGCTAAATGGAGAAGAATTTGAGAAGACAAAAACACTTATCAAGAAATAGTGGAGCATGGGATATATGGCAAAATGTTTGCAGCCTGACCACTAAACTTAAATTCAGATCGGTAAGACACTAGCATTGTCAAAATTGTTTGTGTTATGCCATTTATTTGATTAAACGATAAAAAATTTTCATGCAAACTTTATTAGGTGTTCTGCCTTTGCGATAAGCGAACATTATTTCGCATATGCATCAACTTTCAAAACGAGACAGTGGACTACTTAGACAATAGGCTCTATGACAACTTCGAAGAATCAGAGTTTTTTTACCTTGCTGAGTTGGTTGTAAGTCTTAAACTCAAACTTTACTGCAAAACTACAATTGATGTGTTTTATTAAATTGGAGGAATTTTCTTTACATTAATGAGATTCTTAATTGTTGTCAAAAATGTATAGGCAAAGACATTTGGGAGTTACATGTGCAGCAAAGGTTTAAAGCAAGGAGAAAAAGTGCAAATGTTTCCCTTAGTTAATAAGAAATTCAAGTGGCAATCAAAGGATTTTAACTTAGACTGTGGGGTATTTATGATGCTGCACATGATGTTTTACAATGGGGAAATATTTGATTGTGATTTGAATGATGAAATGAAGAGGAAATTATATCGAGCTGAGATAGCAGCAGCATTGGTTTTCAGTGATTATAACCATACGAGGACTGAAACAATGGATATTGTAACAAACTTCAACACACTAAAGGAATCGTTGGAACCAATCCTGTTGGAAAAAGGAGGCTGAAAAGAGAAGAGGAAGAAAAAGAAAAAGCAGACAGTCGGAAGAAAGTTTGTACACCAAAGTCAAAAATCAACGGTTAATTACTTTTACTTAAGCGCTCATTTTTTTCTTAAACAACATAATTTTATTTGGTACTAAAACAGCCGCATCACCTGAACTGTTCTTTAGGGTTGAAAATACCAGACGACAATGATTGCAATACTAGTGTCTTAGGTAGCCGTCGAAAAGGAAATTCAGATGGTCTTGGGTGCACATACAACTGTGGCAAAGCTGGTGATATGCTGGTTGTATCCAAATTTATGAGGAACAATCAAGCACTTTTAGCAAGCTTGTTGAAAGTAAGAAAAGAAGTACTTGACTACTGCTTATTGGACGACCACACATTCTCTTTAGAGTAAGATTGAAAACTATTATGATATCCTCAACTATTTTAACTGATGTCCATCATTTATTTAGTAGCATATGGAAAGAATATTTCAACTAATGCTCATCCTATACAATTGCTTGTAGTGAATGTGTTGCTGTCTACGGCGAAGAAGCAAAACTCCTCAGAGAAGATATACTATCAATACAACAAACCGTGAATGTCACGAGCAAAATGATTGAATGTTGGGCACACCTACTGAATGACATTGAGTACAAGGACCACAACACAACAACTTTATTGTTTCTCGGACTTCGTCACATGGTATGCAATATTATTTACAAGTAGTTTAGATATTTGATTTTAAAATATTGTAAATTTAATATTATTACAATGAATATGTGCTGTTATTGATTAACAACTATTTTGCAAACAGGATGCTATTCACGCATTATATCAACAAGGAGGTGATGAAAGTCAGGATGAAACTCATAAAATGAGGATTTTTGAAGCTTGGGATACTTTTATTACCGCAAACAACGGTACATGCAACTTGACAGCTGAGATTGTTTTCGTACCAATGCTATTTGAAGACCATTACTTTTGTGTTTGTATAAACTTTAACAAAGAAAAGGTTGAAGTCCTAGACAATACATCCTATGATAAATGGGAAGATACAAGTGTTTACAAACTGGCAGATGTTGTGGTAAGTTGAATGCTTTAGTTGATAATGGAAATCTGAGAAATTGTTGGATAATATATGTGGGTTTAATCCGATGGTTGTCTTAAAATGTGTCAGGCTTCATGCATGAGTGACTATCTGAAAGCAAATAAAAGGCCAAAAGCTGAAGAAATAATAGGATTTATCATTGTTAATGTAAGCTTCAAATGGCAAAAACCGGAACTAAAGAACAATGAATCCGGCACTTTTCTAATGCTGCACATGATAAGGTATGAGGGAGAAGTATTTGAAGCAGATCTTGATGGAAAGGTTGGCCGCAGATACTATTGGGCAGAAATGGCAGCAGCATTAGTCTTGGCTGACATAAATGGAATTAGGGAACAAGTCATTCAAAAAGTAGCAGAGTTCACAGCAATAAAGGAAGAAGTATGGCCTTAACTGAAACTGAAAAGAGATGCATCAATGAACAAAAAAACTGTAAAAGGAGGCAAGGGTGAAGATGTGCAAAAGCCAGTGAATACTAAAATGCCTGTTCTTTGTAGTTCTCCTAAAAGGTAAATTAAAAAAATAAAAAAATGGCTAATCGGATATAATAATGTCATTACTTTGTAAAGATATTCGTTTTTGTTTTATTTGACTATGGAGATATATTAATCAGTGCACATATTTGGGATTGCAGTGGTATTGTCAATGGGCAAAACACAAGTGGCGGTCAGAGGATCAAAATAGTTGCACAATATGCAAGAGCAAGAGGTCGAGGTAGAGGTCGAGGACGAGGCACCAATGTAGGAAAATAGAAAGTGTGTAATCTGACTTAGGAATTAATGCATTGTCAGATTGATTTGTAATAGGTAGACAAAAATGGGTTTGGAGTTTGATTTGTAATAGGTAGACAAAAATGGTACAATCTAGATCGTTTGATAAGGTTTTGTAATGAAGATATATCAAATTAGTGTTAATGTGCTATTTTAAAAGGGTTCATGCAGCTATTTGTTGAGCAATTAGGTTATCTTACAGGTGTGATATTGGAATGAATGAATTGTGAGATTGTATTTTGTAATTCTTGGTATTTAAACTTTAAATCGAACAGTAGGTGAAATTGGTACCTTCACAGCATTCAAAATGACATATTATTTAGAAAAGGCAAAAACATGTGATATAGTAACTCTTATTAAACAAACATTAGTCACACTTGACTGAGAATTCTCTTTATTAGAAACCGTGATATTGTGTAGAAGAACAGCTGATATTGTATTGAATAAGTTGAAATTTTGTATCACATGACACGTCTAATTATGTGGTATTGTATTGAATACGTTGTGATATTGTAAACAATACTGTAACCTATCACCGTTACCTCGGAAATTTTTTTGCATGAGAAATCTCCTTATTAGAAACCATGATATTTTATAGAAGAACAGCTGATATTGTATTGAATAAGTTGAAATATTGTATCACATGACACGTCTAGTTATGTGGTATTGTATTGAATACGTTGTGATATTGTAAACAATACTGTAACCTATCACCGTTACCTCGGAAATTTTTTTGCATGAGAAATCTCCTTATTAGAAACTGTGATATTTTATAGAAGAACAGCTGATATTGTATTGAATAAGTTGAAATATTGTATCACATGACACATCTAATTATGTGGTATTGTATTGAATACGTTGTGATATTGTAAACAATACTGTAATTAATGGGTCAGATGTGGTATTTATTTAAGACAAGTATGATATTGTATTCGCTATCTTGTGATATTGTATGGCCTAAAAATGTCAGGATAATAATTATTCAAACTTGTGATATTTATTTAAGACATGTATGATATTGTATTCGATATCATGTGATATTGCGTAAAAGCTGAGGATAATAATTATTCCCCAAAAAGTAAAATTTTGAATTGAATATTGCGCGGTATTGTATTGAACAGACTGTGATATTGTAAAGAATAATGAAATTATTGTCATATGTGTTGTTTTTATTTGATCCAAGTGTGATATTGTATTCGGTATATTTTGATATCACATTATACTTCAAATGCAATATCATAGTTCTAACTATGAAATATCACAATATGTACATTTAAAAACCCATCGTCATCAAAATTCCACCACATTCATTTTAATCTGCAAGTTCAGAAAATGGACATTGAAACATCAGACTTCTGATAATACTATTTGGAATCTTTATTTAAGAAATACCACACGCCTGACAATGCAATATCACGACATGTACGGTAAAATATCAGACATCTGATAATACTGTTTTAAAGCACTATGGAAGAAATATCACCCGTCTTACTATGAAATATCAAACGTCTAACAATGAAATATCACACTTATATCACTACGTAAATCCTAACGTATGGAGTGTAATTGCTATAATAGTAATGAAACTATGACATGTATATCCTATATATATTGAGCTTCTTTAACAAAGAATCCTCCAACTATATATATTGAGCTTCATCAACAAAGAATCCTCCAACCAAGAGACGACGACACAAATAATGTTTTGGATGGCCTTGATGAACATGAATCAGTATATTAGTCAATCATCATCTGAACTCCCCTGAAAAATGAAAAACAGCACAACAAGTAGTTGTCAGCAAATGAACAAGCACAGTTGATACAGTTTTTGAAATTAAGATCATAAACAGGACAGCGAGTAGTTGTCAGCGCTCAATATCAAAAGTATATACAATTCCAAAAATAAAACTTATAAACATAAATCGTATGGCATCTTACTTATAGAAATAATGTAATAGAATATATTTATTTAGGTAGCATACCTGATTCTCGATGTCAGGTACAAAAGGATGAGGGCAGTTACGCTTATCATGGTTAGCCAATTGTTTCCAAAGCCTTTTTGGCTTCTCTGCTTTGGCAATGCATTGTTGCTTTGTCGATATCATTCTCTTCCCACTATCCTTGTTCTTTGCCTGACGAGGCGGTAGAATCCTCACCTCAGTTGAGGAACTACATCCAAGAAGCATTTCCAACTCCTGCTCTTTTGTCATTGACTGTGCTTGTGGATTGAGTTTGACCCGAAATTGCTTCAATGTGTCAGCAAGATCAGTGATCTGATTGTTAGGCATAGTTCTCAGCAAACTGATAGTTGAGTAGAACTCTGACCATAATTTGCACATCTTGTTGGGGTTGGTGTCCTTAACAGTTAGTGCAAGGACTTATAAACCTCTAAAAGGATCAAAGGGCATACTTTGGTATTATTATCAGTTGATCCACGTTTATCAATAACGGTTGGCTTGCTAGATAAGTTTGACGTTATTGTCATACAGATGGCGGTGATCAACTGGTCCCTAAAAGTCACACCTATAGGATACATTCGAGAGATGTGACGGTATGAAAATACTGTCATGTAGATGCCAATATTGACTAACCAGTTAGTCCGAGTTATTTGACTAGTAATTAGTCAAATATGTGATGTTGAGATATTATATTTAATACGGATTAAATATCATGGGCTAAAGCGAATTAACGATTAATTCGTAAAATTAAATATAAGCGTTTTATATTTAATTAAATGTATATTGAATATAATTATACAATCTTTTGTTTTGTCGGACACGTATTAATAATTGCTAACCCGTATTATTAGCTGATGCCTTAATTTCCGATAACCGATAACAGATTTATAATCGACCGCGTCATATACATTTTAGCGATTTTGCGAACGGACCATGAGCCAAGACTAAAAGGAAGTGGAAGCCCACTTCCCTAGGTAGCCCATGGCCGGCCGAGTGAGAGGGAACAAAAGGGAGGGTTTCTCCTCCCTTCTGACCTAATCAAAACATTTGTAAAAATTTTAGGGTTTTGGAGACAGTTTCTCTCTGAAACCTAGATCTCACATCTCGAAAACCTCACATCAGTTCTCCCAATATTGCAAGGCAATCGGAGAACACCATCTAGCCAAGGGCATATCTCGGACAAGTCTTGGGTGCAACAATTAGGAGGGAATCTGGTATGATTTCTGTTCTTTACGCCGTTCATCAAGGACCCGAGGTTGATTTCTTGTTCCTTATCGTTTTTATGTTTTATGACAATATTCACATGTAAATTTTACGTTATAGTCCTACAATTAAAGGGGTAGTATACGGATATTAACCCACAAGTGGTATCAGAGCCAGGTCACGTGAATTTTTCATGTGTTTTTCATAAAACGTTTTTGAAACGATGATTTTCTGCTTTGAAAACCGTGCCTAGTATACACGGCAGTTTTTTTTAAACCGTGTCATGTATTACACGGTAATTTCATGTTCTTTTTCGATTTGGTTTTTGCATATTGTTGTTTTATACAGAGATTATAACAATATGTCATGTTTTGTCAATTGTCAAATTTGTTTTAATGCTTTTTTGATCGAATTTGCAATTGATTTTGTCTTGAAATATGTTTTCACGAGGGTTTTGAATTTTCCAGAGACTTTTGCACTCGATCGACCAAGTTTTCAATCGATCGAGTGGCTTTTTTCATATATTTTTTTTGCTCGATCGAGTCCCCTGCACTCGATCGACCTGTTCAAAACCTTTTGCTCGATCGAGTCCTTGCCGTACTCGATCGACCTGCTTTCAAAACCCCTCTGCTCGATCGAGTTGTCCTCGTACTCGATCGAGCAGATTTGCTGATATAGGTACTCGATCGACCACCAGTGTTGTCGATCGAACACCTCCTGGTTAGCATACCTCTCGATCGACTTGCGATTGATCGATCGAGCCCTTTTGTCCCTCGATCGAGCACTTATGTCCCTGGATCGAAGGATTTCGTCTTTAACAGCTTTGAAAATTTGTTTCTTTTGATTTAAATTTTCTTTTGGCTTAGATATGTACTTTATACGGATATAGTACACTCGCTTAATAGTGAATTGATTCACTCACGTACCATATAGTTGTTTTAAAGCGTCTTTAAAATGACGGATTATAATGGATTAAAATTAAATGATAGAAGCAGTTTTATCACATGAATTTTAATCATTAAAAGGTGGTTTGGATAAATTTAACATAATTACGGAATTATGTCACGAATGAATTTGTTTTTAGTTGATGCATTTTTATTTATCGTTAATTTATGAATGCCGTGAATGCCTTTTAATTACGTATTTAATTTTTACAATTAATTGTAACTTAGTGTGGCCTTAGTAGAACGTGTTACCGTAATGATGGAACACGGTCTTGGTTGTATTTTGAGATCTCGTATCTCCGTTTTGGATTTTTCACTTGTAATTACAGTTTTTATTAGAATGTAATTAGGTTTATATTTTGTAATTTTAATTGTAATTTTTGAGAAGACCAAAGACGGAGACCGGATGCTCACTCCCGCTACATGGATCAAGATGGAACAACAAGACAAGCTTCTTGGGTCCAACGGTGGATTCCAAAGTTGTATTTTGTTCTTATACTAGGATAGGCCACACTAGGAAATTTTTATTTACGTATTGCATTCCTTTATTTATTTTTGTAACGATAGTATGCATCATATTCCGCCTAAAAACCAAACCACCTAATAATTGCATGAAAACTGACACATATAGAGGTCACGAGTTAGTTTTCTTTGACATTCGTATGTCACACGATCATGCCAAGCCATCACCTAAATTGATTCATTCACGCAGACGCTAGTTATTCGTTCACTTAAAATGAATTATAATTAAGTTGATGGGATCTTCCTCGTATAAACAAAAATTGAGAACGGTCTTTATAGGTCAAACTCCAATGAATCCCTTCTTCGTCGGTAGGCATACTATGACCCCTTCTACGTCGGGTAAGTTGGAACCGATTGACCTATTTTATCTCAACACTATGGTCACTAAACGATCCTGTGGCTATGGTGGACTATAGATAGGATTTACGGAAATCTATCGACCAAGAGTTCTTAGGGAAGAATTAGCTAAACAAGTTGGCTTATCGTTTACGAGAAATTGAGTCTTGGGATCACTTGTATCATTCTTGAGGGAGATCAATTATGCAAGTGGGAGAGTCTACATGTTTAAAATGAATTTTAAAATAGACTTAAATCACCTCGATGAGTTGCTTATTTCGTTTTGTTTTTCTTTCTTTTTCGGTGTAGATCACGTTTTTAAAGCGCTAAACTTCAAATGGCTGGTTCTACGATAACCCAATGCCAAGTGTCACATTGGACCGTGAGTCCCGGCCGGATCTTCATGGATCGGATGAATCAGTCTACTCGATCAAGAATGATGGATCAAACTTCACGGACCGGGAGGCGGCATTACGGAATGCGCCATTGCTGATGGGAAGCTCAAATATCCGATTGAGCCCATCCCACCAAACCCAGGCCCCACATTTGAAATTAACGAAATCGACAAGTATAACGATTTCGCCATGGAAGCAGGTGCGGTAAAGAACGTACTTATTTTTGCAATGGAATCCAATTTGCAGAAACGCTTCATAGCTCAAAGTGCAAACAAGATTTTCACTACACTCACTAGGGAATTCTCAAAAGCACCGAGAATCGTGACCTATGAGCTTACCACTCGCTTCTTTGATGCGAGACTCCAGAAGGGCCAACCAGTTAGCCCACACATTCTCAGCATGATTGAGAATGTCGAGAAGCTGGAGACCTTTGATTGTAAGATCAGCGAGAACATTGTTATTGACCGCATACTTCACTCACTCCACGATGGTTATTCGCAATTTAGAGCGAATTACTATATGAATGATTTGAAGAAAACTCCCCATGAACTGCACTCCCTCCTCGTACAGACCGAGAAGGACATGAAGTCCAGTGGGAGCATGAAACAGGATGTTCTCGTTGTGTCAAACAAGGGCAAGGGTAAGGGCAAAGTTCAGCCAGGCCTAGCAGTAGGCAAACCGAAGTTTAAGAAGTCGGGATCAGGTAAGAGTGAGCCTGGTGAGGCAAGTAACTCATCAGGCACGACAAAGAGCAACACCGAAAACATGGAATGCCATCATTGCCACAAGACTGGGCATTGGAGGCGTACATGTCCTGTTTATCATGAGGACATAAAAGCAGGTCGCGTTAAACCTGTTGGTATGTCTTCTCCTTCTACTTTTATTCATATGATTGAGATTAACCACGCAAGTTACGGAACTTGGGTACATGATCTTGGTTGTGGTTCTCATCTCGTGTAGTCATGTGCGGGGCCTCCGAAATCTCAAGCCTCTCGTAAAGGGTGAGGTTGACCTGCGTGTTGGAAATGGAGCAAGAGTAGCTGCCATCTCAAAGGGGACATATGTGATCCAGCTTCCTAGCGGATTTGAGTTGTCTTTATTTGACTGCTATTATGTTCCTAGTCTTTCGAAAAACATTATTTCAGTTTCTGCGCTTGATAAACTTGGTTTTTCATTTGTAATAGAAAATAATTCTTGCATTTTCTCATTACACAATATGATTTATGGCAAGGCAGTCTCCATGAATGGAATTTATGTTTTAGATCAGACCACGGAAATATTACACGTAATGAATAAAAGGTTAAAGGTTGGTGACAAAGATCAAACATATCTATGGCACTGCCGTATGGGACACATTAATGAGAAACGCGTTAAACAGCTCATCAAACATGGAGCTATCTCGGCATTTGATTTTCAATCATTTGGCACGTGTGAATCATGTCTCATCGGTAAGATGACTCGTATTTCCTTCAAAGGTGTTGGAATGCGCGCTGCTGACCTATTAGGACTCATACACACGGATGTATGTGGTCCTATGTCAATCACCGCACGAGAAGGCTATAGGTATTTCATCACTTTCACGGACGATTTAAGTAGATATAGCTATGTCTACTTAATGAAGCACAAAAGTGAATCCTTTGAGAAATTCAAGGAATACCAAAATAGGGTGCAGAACCTATTAGGTAGGAAGATTAAAACACTACGTTCGGATCGTGGTGGCGAGTATCTTTCTCACGAGTTTGATCAACACCTAAAGGACTGTGGGATTACCCTACGATTAACTCCACTGGAACACCTCAATTGAATGGTGTGTCCAAACGGAGAAATCGAACACTACTTGATATGGTTCGATCCATGATGAGTCACACGATTTTACCTGATTCATTATGGGGTTATGCTCTATTGTCAGCCGCTCTAATACTTAACCGAAGTCCGTCTAAAGCTGTTGACAAGACTCCATATGAACTATGGAAGGGAACGGTCCCTAACTTGTCCTTTATACGGGTTTGGGGCTGCGAGGCTTATGTCAAGTGGAGACACGAGGATAAGCTCGGCCCGCGATCGGTCAAGACACACTTTATAGGTTATCCTAAAGGAACACGTGGTCATTACTTCTATTCGCCAACCGAACAACGTGTTTTTGTTGCGGCTAGTGCGACATTCTTAGAGAAGGAATTTCTCGAGAATGCAAAGAGTGATAGAACCTTCGACCTGTCGGAGATTCCAGAACCAAACACCGAGCAACCATTGGAGGAACCTGTTCCTTCAATCCCGGCTGCGGTGAATATTCCTGAGGAACCTAGGAGGTCGGGAAGAGTCTCTATTCCTCCGGACAGATACATTGGTATGGTCGAGGAACATGACATAGATGACGTTCTACTCTTAACGAGTAGTGAACCCGCAACCTATAAAGGTGCCATGACTAGTTCTGACTCAAAGCTATGGCTTGAGGCCATGCAATCCGAGATGGACTCCATGTATGAGAACAACGTGTGGGATCTTGTTGACTTACCGGCTAAGGTTCGTCCCCTTCAATGCAAATGGCTTTACAAGATAAAGCATTCTGTGGAAGGTCAACAAGATATCTACAAAGCACGACTAGTTGCTAAAGGTTTCACCCAAGTGCCAGGTTTGCACTACGATGAGATTTTTGCACCCGTAGTCATTCTGCGTTCCATTCGGATTATCTTAGCGATCGCCGCTTTTCATGACTATGAAATTTGGCAAATGGATGTGAAAACCGCCTTCTTAAACGGCTTTTTGGAGGAAGAGTTGTACATGGTACAACCCGAAGGTTTCATTGATCCAGTACATCCTAAGAAAGTGTGCAAGCTTAAGCGTTCCATTTATGGACTTAAGCAAGCATCAAGGAGTTGGAATCATCGCTTCGACCAAGTGATTAAAGAAAATGGATTTACTCGATCGGTCGAGGAACCATGTCTATATATCAAGTCGAGTGGGAGCAAGATTGTCTTCCTAATATTGTATGTTGACGACATACTCCTGATTGGGAATGACATACCTCTCTTAACTTCGGTGAAAGTATGGTTGAAAAACCATTTCCGGATGAAATATCCGGGAGAGGCACAAAGAATTCTAGGCATCCGTATCTATCGAGATAGATCACGACGGATGTTATCTCTCGGTCAGGAGTCTTACATAGACAAAGTCCTAGAGAGATTCAGCATGACTAACTCCAAGAAGGGGTTTCTTCCTATGGCTCCAGGGGTGCATTTGAGCAACTCTCAGGCACCAGAGACACCGGAAGAGAAAGAGCGCATGACACGGATTCCTTATGCTTCGGCTATAGGATCAATCATGTATGCCATGATATGCACACGTCCGGACGTGGCATATGCATTGAGTATGACAAGTCGATTCCAACAGCATCCAGGTGAACCACATTGGCTGGCTGTCAAGAACAATCTTAAGTACCTACGGAGGACTAAAGATTGGGCATTGACTTATGGATCGAGATGACTCGAAATCTCAGTCTGGATTCGTTTTTACTCTTAATGGCGCTACAGTCAGCTGGAAGAGTTCCAAGCAAAGTGTTACAGCAGATTCTACGACTGAGTCCGAGTACTATGTTGCGTCTAGACATGTACAACGGAAAGCTCATCTAATCCGGGATTACGTGGAGCAAAAGGAAGTAGTGATAGAAAATATTGCTACAGATGATAACATAGCAGATCCTCTCACTAAAGCATTACGACAAGATAAGCATGAAGGGCACGTAAATTCCATGGGAATCGAACGTGTTCCTGAGTTGTAGTACTCTTTTATGGATCAGATTCATTCTCTCTTGTACTCTATACGACATCATCGTTTTGATATTTTATATATATATATTTTGTTTTTCATGTGGAATTGTACGACAATTTTGAACACCACAAAGTGAACTGAACAAACATCATATCTTTTTAGTCCTTAATTGCCCACATGAGCTGATAACTCTGGCAATTATTTTGTGACGTTGGTTGATGGTGGGTTCAACGAGCCATAAGTCAACCGGTTGACTGACCAATCACAGAGGCGAGTTATACGGATATCTCGTAGGACACCATTGTGACATCGACGTGGAGTCCTAAATGTTTTATAACATTCGTTGCCCGGTCGTGGATAGGACTTCCATGGTGATCCTAAGAGTCGATTCTTTTGACTATATCGTTGTCTCTTGAGACTACGGCAGATTTTGGGTGACTTTGGTTTCTTTCTCACGGTCATCCGTAATAGGGGGCCAAGTAGATTTTTTCGGGTCATTTCATCGTGCTTAGATCGGAAGGAGTCGAGTTGAAGGAAATATTCAGCCTTTATCGGGTACTCGATATTTCTCAGGGCCACTCGAGGAGTCAGAATCGAAATGCATGGCCATGCTCGGATACGGATTCGTTTTATCGGTTAAGTTACTCTCTAGTCGGGGAAACCACTCATGATCTGGATCGATTGTAAAATACGACCTTTGTGGATCCGGATCGCAAATTGTTTTACATTGTGTGGGAGAAATTTTAAATGAATATGAGAATCGGTTATCGCACATACACTTGTACGGACAAGTGGGAGTTTGTTGGAGCTTGTGTCCTCCAGTTAGTGCGGATAACGTCATTGCACATACACTTGTACGGACAAGTGGGAGCTTGTTGGGGTTGGTGTCCTTAACAGTTAGTGCAAGGACTTATAAACCTCTAAAAGGATCAAAGGGCATACTTTGGTATTATTATCAGTTGATCCACGTTTATCAATAACGGTTGGCTTGCTAGATAAGTTTGACGTTATTGTCATACAGATGGCGGTGATCAACTGGTCCCTAAAAGTCACACCTATAGGATACATTCGAGAGATGTGACGGTATGAAAATCTTGTCATGTAGATGCCAATATTGACTAACCGGTTAGTCCGAGTTATTTGACTAGTAATTAGTCAAATATGTGATGTTGAGATATTATATTTAATACGGATTAAATATCATGGGCTAAGGCGAATTAACCAGTTAATTCGTAAAATTAAATATAAGCGTTTTATATTTAATTAAATGTATATTGAATATAATTATACAATCTTTGTTTTGTCGGACACGTATTAATAATTCAGCTAACCCGTATTATTAGCTGATGCCTTAATTTCCGATAACCGATAACTTGATTTATAATCGACCGCGTCATATACATTTTAGCGATTTTGCGAACCAGACCATGAGCCAAGACTAAAAGGAAGTGGAAGCCCACTTCCCTAGGTAGCCCATGGCCGGCCGAGTGAGAGGGAACAAAAGGGAGGGTTTCTCCTCCCTTCTGACCTAATCAAAACATTTGTAAAAATTTTAGGGTTTTGGAGACAGTTTCTCTCTGAAACCTAGATCTCACATCTCGAAAACCTCACATCAGTTCTCCCAATATTGCAAGGCAATCGGAGAACACCATCTAGCCAAGGGCATATCTCGGACAAGTCTTGGGTGCAACAATTAGGAGGGAATCTGGTATGATTTCTGTTTTACGCCGTTCATCAAGGACCCGAGGTTGATTTCTTGTTCCTTATCGTTTTTATGTTTTATGACAATATTCACATGTAAATTTTACGTTATAGTCCTACAATTAAAGGGGTAGTATACGGATATTAACCCACACATCTCCAGCTTCCTTACATCAGTGGCATCAAAGTCGTCAAGTAACTCACCATGTGAACCATATAGAGGGATCTTTTGTGCATTCTTTGTCCAGCGCATAAATATGTACTTATCAGGCAAAGTCCTAACTTGTTTCCCAGAGAAAACCCAAATAATGTGTCTGCAAATAATACCCTTCCTATTAAACAACTTACAAGAACATTCTGCATCAGTGCTTGTAGAATTGAACACTACTTGATAACGCTTTTGCATTCTAGCGTCAGTAACAACAATGACCTCTGTACCATCGACAGGTGGTGTGAAGCCACCAACACTAAGAGAACACAAGGAGGCAGCAGCCTCTTGTTGAAAATCTTTGAAAATAGCATGGGTATAAACCTTGGACGCATGAGCTTCCAAGTGTAGTGACGTATATAATTGGGGTAAAGTATAATCACTGTCTCGATCATGTTGCTTTTGAGTATGGCGTTGTTGATCCATGGCGCTTTGAAAACGCATCCAAAACTCAACAAGTGTACCATGTATATTTTCAAAACGCTTGAAAAAGCTATTCTGGCTCTCCGATCGTTGAGTTGTTCGGAGAAGACATCCCATAGGAATATCACGATAATAAGCCGGGATCCATCTCCTTCTTTTTTTGTACATGTATGACAACCATGAATTTGCTTGCAAGTTATGTTCAGCAATTAAGTCAGACCACTTCTGTTCAAATTCTGCAGGTTCCAAGTCAGAGTCCCAAACAAGAGAATTCAAACGACTCACAAAATCAGTCTCCTTGGATATTGTAATTCCAATCTTGTCAGGGACCTTTTGCATAATATGCCACATGCAATATCTATGCTTAGCCTTCTTAAAAACTCTGGGTACAGCCTTCTTTATTCCTGGGCATTGGTCAGTGATTATACATTGCGGCTCGCGCTGACCCATAGCGTCTAAGAACTTCTCAAAAACTCACTTAAATGAATCGTCATCCTCATGAAACAACAATGCCGCAGCAAAAGTCACAGACCTTTTGTGGTGGTCTACCCCAGTAAAAGGAGTGAAAATCATAGAATATTTATTTGTACCGTAAGTTGGATCAAAACTGACCAAATCACCAAAGGAAGAGTAATTTCGACGTGCCTGTGCGTCACACCAAAACACACGAACCAAACATTTGAAAGAATCCACTTCATAAGCAAAGTAGAACCCTGGATTGGTTTGACGGAGGTTCTAGAAATTATCAATAAACAATTGAGCATCTTTATCTCCTATGAAACATTTGATATCCCTTCCAAAGTTCTTAAAATCAATCAATTGAGCACCAACATTCTCATAACCATCTGCATGTTCCTTAGAATATCTATATGCCGATGTAGGACCTAAATTAACTTTTGAATGATCAGTAATTGCCTTCTTATGAAAAAGATGAAGGTGTCTCTTTTTTCTTTGAAATTCTTGATTTGTGAGTGAACAAAGACGATGATTATGCCATTCACGAAACTGAGTTACAACATAAACATCCTTGATAATGCGAAATTCAATCATAGCATCACAACCAATCCTAGTTAGTTTATTGTTCTTAATATCAAACGGCTTTATAAGTGGCTGCTCCACTACACTATCATGAACAATAGCTTTCCTTTTCTTACCATCTCTAAACCTTCACGATTAAGAACAACAAGTTTATAAAAGATGGCACCATCAACATTTTTTTTTTGAGAGGACTTCCTAGGTTCAAAACCACATGCTTCTGCATAGACATTATAAAAACTGATAGCGTCTTCCAATTTTGCAAAAATCTGACCAAGTTGAGGTTTAAACTGAATTGCGACATTTCTTGACCACAATTCAGTACCACCAGGTGTGGATTCCAAAAACAGTTGATGTTCATGATAAGAAACAGGAGGCTGTTCAATGCGGGGAGTAGAAGTAATTTCAGCAAAATGATTATCATTAGACGTAGGTGGGGAAGGACTTTCAATGCATGGAATAGAAGTAATTTGAGACACACTAGTATCGTGAGAGATGAAACCAGAAGAAGGTACACAACTATCAGCATCTGAAAAAGAATGCAATATAAGAAGCAATTCAAAACATAACAGGTAATAAGCAAACAGTAGGGGGGACAAAATTTGGCATTGTAATAGTTGTGATATTGTATTGAATATGGTGTGATATTATATTGGACAACTGTTATTATTGTAATATTGTGAAAGCAGATTCAAGGTCTGCAAACGAATATAGTACGATAATGCATTACAACAACCGATAACAGATGTAAACTAAACAATGAGTTACAATGACGGCAAAATCAAGAGAAAAGTGAAAATATAGGTAGCAAAAACAGTATGAAACTTGAAATTTCATTCAGTACACCAATAAAACCGTAACAAAAGTAAAAATATAGACAAATTCAGAAGAACGAATTAACAACACTAGCAAATGCAAATATATGTAGAAAAAACAACAAGTAAATAAAAATAAAGCTGCATATGAGGAAGTTAGACATAAAATCGAACACAAAAGCAGGAAGAAGAAGAGTAATTCAAATATGTGTAACAAAAACAACAATTACATAAAAATAAAGCTGAATATTGTAAATCTAAACATGAATTCATAATAAAAGTAGCGAATATGTTGAAAAAAAACAACAATAACAACAAAATAAAGCTGGAAATTAACAAATCAAGGAAAATCAGCAGAAGAAAGAAAGAAGATGTACCTGACATAGCGATTTAGATTGAAAACAAGTGTAATCCGTAATAAGAAATAGTAATCAACGAATCGCGCAAGAAATAAGCTGCAGAAAGACGGAATCCATGGATGTCGAGGAAGATGAATTTAGAGAGAGAAAGAAATTGATGATTAAAATTAGGCAACTGGTAAAACTGAGTAAAATTAGGGAAGCAGGGGGTATATATACAAAGAAACGAAATTACCAAACTACCCTTAATTCTATGTGTTAAAAATAAGACGTATGATCTATTACTTTGGATGGCTTAGATTGATCCTCAATCCCTAAATATATGAGTTATACTCATATGATCCTAATTCTATATATATATATATATATATATATATATATATATATATATATATATATATATATATATATATATATATATATATATATATATATATATATATATATATATATGCAACCATTATCAATTTGACCAACACCACTGAACATTTCCCACCGACTATCAAACATGGCAAGAATTATTCACTTATATGACCATACCCAAAATACAACAAGAGTTACAACCGTCAAATATTTGATAGTCGGTGGGCAATACTATCCACTACCAACAAGAACAAATACTATCCACTACAAAATCCACAAAACGATATAAAAAGAAAAGGAGTATCATCACTCCACATTCTGATCATCCATCACCTCGTCACCACCACCACCACCTGACGTGCCCGCTCCAGCTGCATCATGACCTGCGACACCACCATCACCCGCATGTGCGCCCATACTCCATGGGGCCAAGCAACCGTAGGGATATGACCAAGGCTCTCCCCAAGTGGACCTCTCCACGGCAAAAGAGTGAAAAACTCCACTTTCGTCCCCAACGCCCCTCCACTACACGGGATGAGCTGCCTATGTCCCGATGCCCTACACATACGCCATCTCGTGGAGGTTCCGGAGTGTCAAGGTCGCTGACACCCTCTCCGTGAGGTCTTTCACTCTCTTCTCAGGGCTATAGGAGGGAGGGTAATCGGGATACTGGTATTGTGGAGCCACTAGCTGCTCCGGCTGGGTCTCAGCCGCCCTCTCCCTCACTCGTCGTGGTCCTCTCCTCACTCTAGGCTGGGCATCCTTAGGTCTAGCACGATCCCTTTTCGTCGGCTTGGGCCTCACCATCAAGATATCCGGGTCTATGAGGTAGAGCTGTCTATGGGGAACCTCCTCCTCCTCGTCATCAGAATCGGCAGCCACCACTGCCGCCGGTAGAGGCTCAGTCGCTGGGAGGTGCTCGGGACCAGGTATACACATCCAACTCATACCCCAAACCCTCCATGCCAACCCACCACCCTCCAAGGTTCTCAACCATTTCTGGTCGAGGAAGTACTCTCGGTCCAAGGTAGGCACCGCAGGGGTCAAAGAGGTATAGGCCAAGGAGGCCTCAAAGGTGGTCAGCCTCTCTGCCAACCGAGTGGCAATGGCACCACAACTCATAAAACGGGTTTCGGAAGAGGCCATCAGGGCTAAGCTGGCACACACCATGTCCGGGGCACTAAAGGTGACTCTCTGGGATCAGGTGGGGTTAAGGTACGCCACAACCAACATCAACTCGTGTGAGTTAAGCTTACTCACATCCTTCCTCTCATAAAGCAAACAGGTCAAAGCACGGAGGAAGATCTTCAAGCTGACATGTTGAACATCATTAATCAACATGTTACTCGAAGTGGGGGCGGGTTTGCCGGTAAAGCAAGGCATAAGGCTACTAACCCCACTCTCAGACGGGATGTCCCTGAGAGCTCCCTTCGCAGGTTTAGCAAGGCCAAGGTGGGTGGAAAACATGTCCATGGTGAGATAGAAACTGGTGTTCATGAGGCGAAACTCAACGGTCTGTTCCACCGCATCATACTTAAAGGAACTCATGAATTCAAGGGTTAGAAAAGCATTAGAGTGCTTCCGGAGACGGTACAATCCGGTCATACCCAAGGTCTCAAAGATATGCCTAACATCAGTCTCAATCCCCAAGTCAGTCAAAAGAGTGGTGTCTATGCAACGGGTGGGTCGCATACGACGTCTCTCCAAAGCAACAAAATTATCTCTTTGCGTGAAGTCCGTAAAGACAACAGACGGGTACTCAGGCACGGTTGGGATCGTAGGTCCCCCACTCCCCTCACCTACCTCGGGCTCAGAAGCCCTCCCCCTCTTGCTCTGACGGGTTCCCACAGTTGGTCTATGCATCTGTTTAGTAACACACAACTTAGATACACAAACCACATTTATGCTTGAAAACATACAAACATTCATATATGATCATGGAAAAGAGTTACTATGTACACACTTTCACCAAACAGTCCAGAAATTATAAGTATAAACTCCTAAATTATCATCAGACGATCTCTACAGCTGTCAAAATTATGGCAAGTATGGCATCAGTTAACAACACAATTACTAATTTTGAAAATTAAACCTTCAAAATAGCTTCACTAGTAGACAAATTTCACAAGAATGTAAGACGAATTTCAGTTTGGCGGCACTTTTAGGACGAAGTTTTAAGGCAAAATTTTGAGTAATAACCATCAAAATCCACTTTAAATATGATACCTATAACAAAAATCACTTAATTTTCCCCCTTTTACATAAAAAAGACAATCAAAAACCAAATTAAATTCTCAAATCCTAGAAATTTCGAGACATACAAACCCCCAATTTGATTCGATTTTTGCATAACTAACATCAATACCCAACAAATTAAAGCAAATAGATCATATTACAATAATGACAAGCAAGATTTTATGCATATAAACCGAATTTCTAGCAAATACCAACTATTATACATGCTTTTAATCAATTATAACATAAAAAGAGATGAATACTATTACCTTGAAAGATTGGTAAGCAAAGAGAACGAATTAAGCAAGGAAAATACAAGATTCAAGCACAAAATCACAAGGTTGAGAGCAACTTGAGAGAGATTAAGAGATTTAGGGTTTTGGTTGAATGAAGGAATAAGAAAAAAATAGAGAAGAGGGGTTATGAATCCCGCAATTCTCCGGGTACTGTTCACTTACTCGATCGAGTAAGTAGGTTACTCGATCGAGTGGCCTCTACTCGATCGAGTTGGTGCTACTCGATCGAGTTTCCGCTGGCAGATCCAACTTTCTCGATGTTATAACTTCCTAAATAGATCGAATGAGATCTACTCGATAGGGTACATACTCTTACTCGGTCGGGCAAGAATAAGAAGGGGGTCAAAAGTTACGGATTTGAGTAATGGTTCCTGCAAAACAACAACTCATGTCGATTCCAAAATAAATTTGGAAATCGTCACAGATTATTATATTCATTCACGACGTATTACCACTACACAAATGCAACGTATCGATCTAAGAAACATATCACTTCATTCAACACATTTTAGTTCATTGTATGACAAACATTACGAAACCAATTGACTACACTATTAGCTTTCTCATGCATACATTCAACACATTGTGTACTTCTAATCATACATCTTACACTTTTACTATCGTAGTCATTCATCTAACATTAAGCCATCGTTTATCCACTAAGTTTGATAATAATCTAATCATATCACCACAAATTATCAACTACATTACTCAACTTAACTACGCCATATCACGGAAGCATTCAACCATTCATCCATCACACTTACCAAATACTACTTTGACAAACGTTACAACTAATTCAAAATTTACTACTTACCATCATCACCACATACAAGACTCACAATACCTTTATAAACCAACACACATAATAGATGTAGAAAACACTATTATCATCACATCACACAACACTGTTACGTACTATAAACATTCCACCACTGCCACTACTTTCATACACATTTCTACTCAGCCAGTAACTTCTACAGTTCTCATCATAGCTAGATATACTAACTTTACTAGAGACTCCATCACAGATATTCCTAACATAACAGTTATACACACTAGGCTTGTAATACTACGGTTTTATGAGTCTCTGGGTACTCTATCGAGTGGGCCTACTCTGTCGAGTAAGGGTGTTTTGCGATTTAAAATAGTTTCTGACCTGTTGGGTACTCGATCGAGTAGCCTTGGTCCTCGATCGAGTAGGCGGCACTCGATCGAGTACGTTAGTTACTCGATCGAGTTGGCCGGTTTACGGGTAATGTTTTGTCGGGTTTTGTTAATAATGCGAATTAATATATAAACACTTCCGTCACTTTCGTCACTTTCATAATACGCTTTTACAAACCTAATTACTTTCAAAAGAGATTTCAACCTACGTACTTCGCATTCATCGCATTATTGTCAAATCCCGGAGCTTGGAAGGTCAGAATTCATCTTTCTTTACATCTTTGTGATCCTTGCGTCGAGGGTAAGATCTACTACCGAATTCGTTATATTTAATTATGTCTTGTTATACCCTAATTTTGGGAATTGGGGGATTTGTGTTAGTTTTGTGTGGTTTGTGATATATGTGATGTTATGTTAGGAGGAGGATTCGTAGAGGAGGCTTTTTGATAACAGTTGTTAAGATCGTCTGACTGTGTTGCTTTCCAGGTAGGGTTTCCCGACTCAGTATTAGTCACATGATGTGTTGGTGGTGTTTTGTGATTGTTGAATATTGTCATACGAGTATTGTGACGGTTGTTGGTTTTTATTGTTGATAGTAGTTGTGGTTGATTGTATCTGTCTGTGTTCTTTGGGGAGCGTCCCTGGCTGAGTGGAGTCACTTGCGGGAGTGGCTTCACGCCCATTATTTGCCTTCTGTGGAACCCGCCACAGAAGGGATGTGCACATTAATGGATTTGGGTTATTTGCTCAACGGAGATGAGCGGGGCTTAGGTGGGAACGGCTGCGGTCCCCCACTGGCGGGGAGGAGTAACCTGTTGCGATGGGTACTCTGGCAGGGCTACACACTTTAGTGTGTAGTCAGTATTGTGGAGTTGGTGATAGAGTTCGGAGTACATTTGTGCTGATTGAGCTGTGTTGTTTGCTGTGTTGTTGGATTATATAAATTGTGTGACCCCGTTTATTGTTTTAAAAACTGTGGTGATCCATTCGGGGATAATGAGCAGTTGTTGAGCAGGTATGAGTCGAGATACATGGGCTAGCTGGGATGTGTCACCTTCAGATAATAGAGTCTTCCGCTGTAGCATGAGTAGTTTGTCAGACATTTGATTTAGTTGATGAGATAGGTGTTTTGAGAACTTGTAATTCATATTTTGGGTATTTGGTTTGGATTGTATTTTATTCACTAAACTATTACTATTTAAATGTCGTTTCGTTATTGTCTTATGATTATCATTGCCTCGGGGAACCGAGATGGTAACATATTTATACCTGAGTGGTCCTGTTAAGGCACTTGGAGTATGGGGGTGTTACAAAATGGTATCAGAGCGACGATCCTGAAACCTATAACTAATGAATATAATGAACGTAGGGAGTCAATTAAAATGAACCCGGGGTAAAGGTTGTAGGAGCTAATGCAAAGGCTTGGGAGACATCCTAAAGTCGCGAACTCGCCCTACAATTTTGAACCGGTCACATGGGGGGGGGTATGTGTCAAGGTCGTATGTGGTGTTTGTCAGCTTATGTGAACGTAACGATGCATGTTGTGAATTGTTGAATGTTGGGAGTAGAAGATTGAAATTGTGATTGAAAATTTGGTGGAGTGTGTACACATGTTGGTTTGAATAAAGAAGCATGATGGTTGTTTATTATGTGGCATTTGATAACATAAAAAAGCTTGTTTTGTTGATTGTATGAGGAATTGTGTAGAATTACATGTTTAGTAGTATTACAATATTGAGTTTATAAAGTTTATTAGTACGTTGGTTTATGAGAGATAACATGCGGGTAGTATATACGAGTTAGCATGACTCGATCGAGTATGGGGTACTCGATCGAGTAGGTGAGGTACTCGATCGAGTAGGTCTGACTCGATCGAGTGGGTATTTTGACGTTTTTATAACCAGAATCGTGTTTTTGGGTACTCGATCGAGTACATAGAGCACTCGATCGAGTAGGGGGTCACTCGATCGAGTAGATGTGCTACTCGGTCGAGTATGTTAGAGATCAGAAGGTCTGTTTTGGGTCTGAAGTCGGGGCACTCGATCGAGTGGGTTCTGAGCAGGGTGTTTTCGTGTTTTGGGTTATAGTACGTATGTTTATATCTACCTTTTCTTATATAGTTTCAAGATGCCACCAAAGAAAACCGCTTTGTATGCGAGAGCTGAGAGCATGAACATCGACGATGTAGTTAAGATGTTGGAGCACCAAGATGCTCTTACGGAGGCGCTAAAGAGAGTGGGGTAAGATAAGGAGGTTGATCACTCTAAGATTAGTCTTTATATAGAGAGGTTTAATCCAAAGGAGTATAAGGGGACCGGAGAGCCAAATATTCTTGACAATTGGCATCGTGAGATGGAGAACATTCTGGATCTGGTACATTGTCCTGATGAGATGAAAGTAGAACAAGCTGCGTTCTACTTGAGGGAAGCGGCTGGTGAATGGTGGGATAAGGTGAAGGTGAGTGCTAGGGAGATGTACACGAAGCAGGGTCTACCAGCTATACCTTGGGAAGAGTTCCGGAGAGCTATGAGGAAAGAGTTTGTACCTGAGCATGTGAGGAGTAAGCTGAGGGAGGAGTTCGATGGGTTTAAGATGACATCTGACATGTCTGTAGCTGAGTACTATAGGCAGTTTAATGAGAAGTCTAGATATGCTGAGGACATGGGTTTGAGTGAGGAGAACCTAGCGCTGATATTTGAGAGGGGGTTGACACCCAGGATTATGGACAAGTTACTCGTGGGAGTCCTTACTAATGTTAAGGAAGCTCATGAGAGGTCTGGGAGAGCGGAGAGGTTGGTGGAGATGGCCAGAGAGAGAGGTAGTGAGAAAAGAAAGGCTGAGAGTGAAGAAGGTGGCCAATCTAATTACAAGAAAGGCAACCACAGTCAAGCTATAACGTTTTCTTCTGGTTCGGGGTTCAGTGCTGGGGCTTCCTTTGGGCGTGGCCGTGGGAGCGATAGTGGTAGTTGGGGGATGACTTGATTTGGCTGTGGCGGTGTAGGCCACAAGAGACATGAGTGCACGAGTTTACCGGGGGCTTTTCAGAGACCGGCTCAGGGGAGCTATTCTCAGGGACCGGCACAGAGTTATGCGAGCAACAGACCGGCTGGGTCATGGTCTAACCGGGGAGGCCAGAGCAACCAGGGTGGAGGTAACCGCAATGGCGGTAATTCTTATCAGAAACCAACTACGAACAACAACAATTAGGGGTCGGGTGCTAAGCCGACCACATCAGCCAGTACTGTCCAAGGAGGTGGACAGAAGTCCAGTGGAAGCTGTTTATGATGGACAAGAAAGCAGCTGAGGACGACGCACATGTTATCACTGGTACTTTTCTTGTTAACGGTATTCATACCTTTGTTTTGTTTGATTCGGGGGCGTCTCAGTCGTTTGTATCTTCGAGTCATGTTAAACGGTTGGGTTTGAGGGTATATGAGTCTGTAAGTGAGAAAGTTTTTATACCTTCGGGTGAGTCTGTATCATGTGGGAGGTTGTATAGGGATGTATCTATGATAGTTGGGCAAGTTGACCTACCTGTAGACTTGCTAAAGTTTTCTTTAGACGGTTTTGAGATGATAGTCGGGATGGATTGGTTGGGAAAGTACAAAGCTAAGATAGACTGTCATCAAAAGAAAGTGTCTTTGAGAGGTCCTAAGGGTGTTAGTGTGTCTTATCATGGGTTTGTGGTCAAACCCAAAGTTAAGTTGATTGCAGCTGTGACCTTGAAGTCCTATCTGAGGAAGGGATGCCCTTTGATCTTGTGCCATGTGAGAGATGACCGGATAGAGCGCCCGACAGTTGATCAGATACCAGTGGTGGGTGAGTTTTCAGATGTCTTTCTGGAGGAGATTCCGGGGTTGCCACCGAAGAGGGAGATAGATTTCACGGTTGAGTTGAAACCGGGGACGGGGCCAATCTCTAAGGCACTGTACCGGATGGGTCCTAAAGAGATGGAGGAGCTCAGGAAACAGTTAGATGAACTGATAGAGAAGGGATACATTAGACCTAGTGTATCACCGTTGTGAAGAAGAAAGATGGGAGCTTGAGGTTGTGCATAGACTACAGGGAGCTGGACCGGGTGACAGTAAAGAACAAGTATCCTTTGCCTAGGATAGATGACCTGTTTGATCAGTTGAGTGGTGCATCAGTCTTTTCCAAGATTGATTTGAGGTCAGGGTACCATCAGGTGAAGATTAGAGAGGTGGACATACCAAAGACAGCTTTCACGTCGAGGTATGGCTATTTTGAGTATTTGGTGATGCCTTTTGGGTTATCTAATGCACCAGCTGTGTTTATAGATTTGATGAACAGAATCTTCAGACAGTTTTTGGACAAGTTTGTGGTACTGTTTATCAATGACATCTTAGTCTATTCCAAGACTAAGGAGGAACATGAGGAGCATATGAGGATTGTGTTGCAGACCTTGAGGGAGCATGAGTTATATGCTAAGCTGTCCAAGTGTGAGTTCTGGTTAGAGAGAGTTGCTTTTTTGGGGCATGTAATCTCTAAGGATGGGGTAGCTGTGGATCCGGCAAAGATTGAGGTAGTGACAAAGTGGGAAGCACCAAAGAATGTTGCTGAGATCAAGAGTTTCTTGGGTTTAGCTAGATATTACAGACGGTTCGTGAAGGATTTCTCCAAGATTGCTAGACCTATGACAGCTTTGATGAGGAAAGAGAACAGGTTTCGTTGGGATGAGAGTTGTGAGACGGCGTTCCAAACATTAAAGGAGCTCTGACCACAGCTCCTATCTTAGCATTGCCTGAAGGGATTGAGAACTTTGAGGTGTATACAAATGCCTCAAAGAATGGGTTGGGATGTGTTGATGCAGAACGGTAAAGTGATTGCCTATGCTTCTAGGCAATTGAAGCCTTACGAGGAGAATTATCCTACACACGATCTAGAGTTGGGTGCAGTGGTGTTTGCTCTCAAGATTTGGAGACATTACCTTTATGGGGCGACCTTTAAGTTATTTTCTGATCACAAGAGTCTTAAGTATATCTTCACTCAATAGGAGTTGAATATGAGACAGGGGAGGTGGGTGGAGCTGATTGGCGATTATGACATGGATATTATCTACCATGAAGGGAAAGCCAATGTTGTTGCAGATGCTTTGAGTAGGAAGAGTGTACATTCTTTGTGTACAGCTGTATCTTTGATGAGGTTGAGAGATGAGGTGGGGAGGTTTGGGATACTTGTGATGCAGAGAGGGGATGTCATGGGAGATTTGACGGTGCAGCCTGATCTTTATGATGATATTCGAGGTAAACAGGTGTTCGATCCTAAGATGGTAGAGTGGAGAGCTGGAGTAGAGAAAGGGACAGTGTCCAGATTCTCTATTCATACAGATGGTAGTCTGAGGTTTGATGGGAGGTGGTGTGTCCCTAATGATGAGGAGCTGAAAAAGACAATCATGACAGAGGCACATTGTACACCATATTCAGTACATCCAGGTGGTGACAAGCTATATAAGGATTTAAAGAACACGTTCTGGTGGCCTGAGATGAAGAAAGAAACAGCTGAGTTTGTGGCCCGTTGTTTGACATGCCAGAGAGTCAAAGGGTAATAGCGACGACCACAAGGTAAGATTCAGTCTTTGGAGGTGCCTGAGTAGAAGTGGGAATCCATTTCTATGGATTTTATCATGGGTTTGCCGAAGAGTCAACAGGGTAACAACATGATATGGGTAATAGTGGATCGACTGACCAAGTCAGCTCATTTAGTGCCAATGAAAGATACATGGACTAAGGCAGAATTAGCTATGGCTTATCGGAAAAATGTGCTAAAGTTGCATGGAGTCCCTAAGGACATAGTATCTGACAGAGATGCGATATTTATCTCATGGTTTTGGAAAGAGTTGCAGGAATCTTTGGGCACAACATTGAAGATGAGTACAGTATTTCATCCTGCAACAGACGGTCAGACTGAGAGAACAATCAAGACTCTTGAGGATATGTTACGAGCTTGTGTGATGGACTTTGATGGTAGCTGGGAAAAGAGGCTGGATTTGATTGAGTTTTCTTACAACAACAGCTATCACTCTAGTATTGGCATGGCACTATTTGAGGCCTTATATGGGAGGAGATGTAGGAGTCCGATTTGTTGGGACGACAGTGCTGAGGTAGTGGTTCTAGGACCAGAGATGGTTGAGCAGATTAAGATGATCAGGGAAAGGATGAGAGCGGCTCAGGATAAGCAAAAGAGTTATGCAGATTTACATCGCCGGGATATAGAGTTTCAGGTTGGGGACAAGGTTCTTCTGAAAGTGTCTCCTATGCGTGGGGTTATGAGATTTGGGAAGAAAGGCAAGCTAAGTCAGAAGTTCATCGGGCCTTATGAGATCTTACAACGGGTTGGAGAGGTTACTTATCGTTTGGCTTTACCAGTTGTGTTGGAGAGGGTGCATAATGTGTTTCATGTATCTCAGCTGCGCAAGTATGTGAGTGATCCGTCACATGTGTTAGATGCAGAGAGCATAGAGCTAGATGAGTCCTTGTCCTATCATGAGGTACCTAAGCAGATTCTTGACTGGAAGGTTAGGAAGACTAGGAGTGGTGAGACAGTTTTGCTCAAAATCCATTGGTCTAATCACGAGACTGAGGAAGCTACATGGGAGGCAGAGGAGGCCATGAGAGAGCGTTACCCTTTCCTTTTTGATCAGGTATGTATGGTTACGGGGACGTAACCTTGTTTCTTTTAGGGGGGGTAGGAGATGATCGCAAAGAGTTTTTAAGAGTTTTTATACCCTTTTTCGTGTTGTGTCGGTATGTTGTTGTGGTTGAGTCGGGTTGGGTTTGGTTAATCACATGTTTTTATGTTGAGTTTTGTTTTGGTTGTTGTGTCGGGAGTGTAGTAGTGTGTCTTTATTTTGTTGTGGTTTGAACTTCGGGGACGAATTTCTTTTTAAGGAGGGAAGACTGTAATACTACGGTTTTATGAGTCTCTTGGTACTCTATCGAGTGGGCCTTACTCTGTCGAGTAAGGGTGTTTTGCGATTTAAAATAGTTTCTGACCTGTTGGGTACTCGATCGAGTAGCCTTGGTACTCGATCGAGTAGGTGCACTCGATCGAGTACGTCAGTTACTCGATCGAGTAGGCCGGTTTGCGGGTAATGTTTTGTCGGGTTTTGTTAATAATGCGAATTAATATATAAACACTTCCCTCACTTTCATAATACGCTTTTACAACTAATTACTTTCAAAAGAGATTTCAACATACGTACTTCGCATTCATCGCATTATTGACAAATCCCGGAGCTTGGAAGGTCGGAATTCATCTTTCTTTACATCTTTGCGATCCTTGCGTCGAGGGTAAGATCTACGTACCGAATTCGTTATATTTAATTAAGTTTTGTTAAATCCTAATTTTGGGAATTGGGGGATTTGTGTTAGTATTGTGTGGTTTGTGATATATGTGATGTTATGTTAGGAGGAGGATTCGTAGAGGAGGCTTTTTGATAACAACTGTTGAGATCGTCTGACTGTGTTGCTTTCCAGGTAGGGTTTCCCGACTTAGTATTAGTCACATGATGTGTTGGTGGTGTTTTATGATTGTTGAATATTGTCATACGAGTATTGTGACGGTTGTTGGTTTTGATTGTTGATAGTAGTTGTGGTTGATTGTATCTGTCTGTGTTCTTCGGGGAGCATCCCTGGCTGAGTGGAGTCACTTGCGGGAGTGACTTCACGCCCATTATTCACCTTCTGTGGAACCCACCACAGAAGGGATGTGCACATTAATGGACTTGGGTTATTCGCTCAACGGAGATGAGCGGGGCTTAGGTGGGAACGGCTGCGGTCCCCCACTGGCGGCGAGGAGTAACCTGTTGCGATGGGTACTCTGGCAGGGCTACACACTTTAGTGTGTAGTCAATATTGTGTAGTTGGTGATGGAGTTCGGATTACATCTGTGCTGATTGAGCTGTGTTGTTTGCTGTGTTGTTGGATTATATAAATTGTGTGATTAGTACTGACCCCATTTATTGTTTTAAAAACTGTGGTGATCCATTCGAGGATGGTGAGCAGTTGTTGAGCAGGTATGAGTCTCACCTTCAGATGATAGAGTCTTCCGCTGTAGCATGGGTAGTTTGTCAGACATTTGATTTAGTTGATGAGATAGTTGTTTTGAGAACTTGTAACCCGTATTTTGGGTATTTGGTTTGGATTGCATTTTATTCACTAAACTATTACTATTTAAATGTCGTTTCGTTATTGTCTTATGATTATCATTGCCTCGGGGAACCGAGATGGTAACATCTTTATACCTGAGTGGTCCTGGTAAGGCACTGATGGGTGATGTCGTCGGGTCACATCCAATCAAACACATTTATAATACTCAACAAATAACTAGTTAGCGTTAAGTTGAGGTCGATCCATGAGACGGCTTGCTTTGGGTTCTAAGTCTATCTATCTCAATTTATGCTAGTGTCTCAATTTGTTTGGGTTTGTAGTTGTGTCCTAGACTAATGCAAGCAATAAAGTGAAGCAAACAATGAACTAAGAAATGTAAACAAGTGACTAAAAGCACTAAAATGTCATGGGGTCAAAGGATACTAGCATGACACGTTCTAGGGTGTTTTACAAGTATTCTAACAAGCAAAGTCTTAAGAAGAAAAAGCATCTACTAGGGCCTATATACACTTGTCAAGCTTCCCAAGTAGACGGTTTCGCAAAATTTTTCTAACATGCAACTACATGCCATGATGCAACTAACATATAAATATCCTAATGCAAATGATTCTACCAACTAATATGCCATATAAACTAAATGCAAGTCCTAAGTTCACATTGTTTATACCGCATCAATCAAAATAAAGCCACATTGTCATTAACATAAAGAGGAAAAAGGAAATTGGAAAGATCATACCATGCGGTCTTCAATATCCTCATGTCTCGGATGTGGCATAGTCGATAAATGTGAAAAAGGATGAACAAACACAATATATACAAAACAATATATACAAGACTATACTACAAAGGAAATGAACATATTTTTGGATCTTTCAATTTTCAAAATTTTTATGGGTTTTGTTTTTATGAAATTAAAAGACATGTTTTTGTATTTTTCAAAATTTTTCAATTTTTATGTGTTTTTGGAATATAAATTCTCATTCCCCACTTTATTTTGGACATTGTCTTCAATGTACATGTAGAAGTGAGAATAAAAAGGAAATACATGTTTTTTGGATTTTTGATTTTTTGAAATAAAGTACAAATGCAATGATATGATATGAATGAATGCATGCTCTAACTAAATGCAATTCTATATGACATATATAACAAATGAATGCAATCTAAACTATACTATATGATGCATGATTTAAACTATGGTCACTTATGGTCAAACCTCCCCAAACCGATTTAAACACTATTTCTAGTGTAGAAAGAAATAGGTTTGGTCATGAGTGACTGTGCATGAATTCTAGTCTATATGCAACTAACTATATGAATTATGTGAGATATATTATAATGCACCTATACTATATAAACTAACTAATATAAATGCAATATTAAATATAATACAAATGCAAGCTAAATGTATATGTAACTAAATGCAAGTGTAAATGTAATGCAAAGTCAAAGAAAAGGGTATCTTACAAATGGTGGTTTGAGGGAGGACTCCACCAAACTCATTACTTGTTGCCATGATTATTGATGTTGTCCATGTTGCTTAATGTTCTCAATAATCGTTCAAAGGCTTGAGCACAATCCTCAAATAAGCATGAATACGGTTTGTTCCAATTCAATATGAAGTTTGGCCAAGGGAGCTTGTCATCCCTTCTCTTCTTCACCTTACCCTTAGCAATTGAGCCTTTGCAATGCTTTAAACCGATAAGCCCGTGATTCTTGTCAACACTAGGTATGAAGTATGGCATATTTTCATCCGGAGACTTCCACTTGCCACCTTCTCTTCTAAGTTCGTTGATGATGATATCACTTTGATTTGTCAATCCTTCCAAAGTAGAAGGAGAATTCTCATAACATTGATGACCGGATACCTTAGGAATTGATGTTGTGGGTGCCAAATTTCCACAAGCAAGTTCATTTGCAAGTTTGTTCTTGAGCTTCTCCACCAAGTACCCTTTATATGATGTGTTGACTTTTTGGAGAAGGTCCACCATATCATCTCCAACAATCATAGGTTCCATGGTGGGTGCGAAAAAGTCTTCATGGTCAATAGGAAAGAGACATTCATCTTCCTCATGGAAGCATACCTCAAACTTCTCAAGAATGGGGTCCTCAAGTGAGGCAATCTCACAACTCCATTCCTCTTCTTCAATGCAAGACACATATTCCGCATAAGCTTCTTCCATAGGCTTGTCATCATCGCTATCTCCATAAGAATCATAAATGGGGGCTTCATTCTTCTTCATTAATTCTTCCTCCACCATCTCAACATTCACATCAAAGGACACACCCTCATACTCACCAAGGTTAAGAGTATTTGGCTTACTCAACCTCATATCTTCTTCATCAAATATCACACTTTCATACTCACAAGAGCTCAAGGAGATTGGCTCTTCCTATTATTCATTTTCCATGTCAAAAGTTACTACTTCAAATTCACATTCATGATCAATGTCCAAAGAACGGTGGGGAGTGATTTCTTGGGATTCTTTCATTTGGGCAATTTGAATCTCCAATTCCTCACCTTGGGCAACAATGCCTTGAAGAACATTGTCCCTCTTTTGGCTTTCCTGTAGCATTTGTTTGAAGAAGTTTTGTTGATCTCCCATCATTTGAAGTATCATATTTTGAATGGGTTCATTTTCTTGTTGTGGGTAAGTGTGAAAGTGGTTGAATTGTGGCAATTGAAAGTCATTATGAAGTGGGTATTAAGTGGGTGGTTGTTGTGGATATTGGATGTGGTGATTTTGGTAGGAAAAATTGGGGTAGTGGTTAGGATTTTCATTGTACAAATAGTAAGGTAGGTTTGTGTTGACTTGCTTCTCAAACTCCCCATACCCATAGTCATACTCAAAAGATCCACCACATACTCCATATGTCAAGTCTTGAGCCATCATAGCTAAGACAAGGAAACAACTACAAGAATGGAAACTACACAAAAACGGTAAGAACAATCCTTGTGGAACAAGTCCCTCAAGATGAAAGCAAAATCAAAATAGACAAACAAGTAAGAACTTAATCACATAGCACCATCCCCGGCAACGGCGCCATTTTGATGGGTGATGTCGTCGGGTTACATCCAATCAAACACATTTATAATACTCAACAAACAACTAGTTAGCGGTAAGTCGAGGTCGATCCATGGGACGCTGTGCTTTGGGTTCTAAGTCTATCTATCTCAATTTATGCTAGTGTCACAATTTGTTTGGGTTTGTAGTTGTGTCCTAGACTAATGCAAGCAATAAAGTGAAGCAAACAATGAACTAAGAAATGTAAACAAGTGACTAAAAGCACTAGAATGTCATGGGGTCATAGGGGATTCATGGTGTTGATCATACAAACATGTTTACAAAGTTGCAAGCAATTAATGTTGTAAAGGAACCGAGTTGGTTTATGTCTTACGGTTCATAGGAAGAGCTGGGTCCCGGAGCCGAATCGATTAGATTGTACAACACCTACAAGTCGACTTAATTTCCTCCTATTCAACTTCTATGCATAGTCTAACAAGACTCGAGTTGGTTTATATCTTACAAGTCTTGTTGAGTAGATAAGAGATGGGTAAAAAAGCAAGTATTCATAGGCTTAGCATTTCATCAAACATAACATGTGCATAGGTTGACATAACAACAAGCAAGCAATTTAATTATGGAAACATATTAGAGTAAGCATGATTATTCCCATGTTGGTTTCCCCTAATTACCCATTAATCCTAGTTAAGAGACTACTCACTTATTATCATGGTGAACATTTCATTAATGGTGTCAATCATCATAACAAGTGTAAACATGATAAGAGAATGAGGAAATAAACTATAAAGAGTAAAGGGTAAAAGAATTATACCAAGCTTGAGATGATTCCAAATAATAAAGCAAAGAATTAAAGAAGAGAACTTGATTCATTGATGAAGAGTTGTCAATTCTCCAATAATAACCCAATAATCTTCAATTACCCAATAATAAACTTGAACAATAATTAAGGAAAGATTAATGTGTAATTTGTGGAAAGATTAAAGAGTCATCTATTCTAATCTACTCCTAATCTAATCTAAGAGGAATTTCTAATATGGGAATTTGATCTAATCTAAAACTTGATGCTTTGATTATTACAAATGGGGTATTTATAGTAGGGATTCATTAGGTTAAGCAAGGGTAAAATAGTAATTAACAATGCTAATTATTGAGTAGGGAAATGCTCCTCTCAAAGAAAGATGCTAGTCTCCTTTTTGCTAGCCTTTCAAAAATATGCGCATCTTTCATGGAGAAAGAAGAAAACGAAAGTTGCTGTAAGGGAATCCGAGCGGCCAAGGGGTCGGGACGCTCGGATTGTTGGAGCAGAGGACGAGCGGATTCAAGAACGGGATGCTCGGATAAAAAGAAGGGAAGACGAGCGGATTTGGAGGGTGGACGAGCGGATTCCTGTAGCAGACGAGTGGATTGGGTCTCGGGACGAGCGGATTGACGGACAGCTTCTTTGTTTGACCTCAGATTGTAAAACGGTCGTCATTTTCTCATCCGGACTCCTATTGGAGTGATTCAAAAGCCTAGATTACTTGTTTTTTCGACGCCGTTCCATCTAGAATATTTTCAGAGCCAAAGTAGCAACTCTTGGTTTGGGTTTCGAGCAATTTCTTCTTGTAATGCCTTCCGTCTCGTCATTCTTACTTTTAACCCTATGATCCTTCTATATACTCTTTATTCCTACATCCTTGGTCATCATTCTTGCCTCCTCTTCACACTAGTCCATCTAATATCGTCAAAAAGCTTTTAAATATGCATGAGAGATGGGAATTTCCGCCTAATTGTCTTCTTTCCTACAAAACATACGAAATGCCTAGAAAAGCAAAATAGAAAGCATTTGACAGATAAAATGGCTATGGAATGTTATAATAGTATTCAAAATGGGTTCAATTAAGGGACTAAATGTGCGCAAATAATTTTCACATCAAATATACCCAAACCGAACCTTTACTCGTCCCAAGTAAAGAGGTGACAAAAACTAGGACCCTTATTCAAACTAACATACTAATATAGCCGATTTGAGACAATTAGCGGGTCTCACTCCGCCCCTTTAACTCACAACAAGACAACCATCAGGTAGGATGTCTTCTTGCAAGGCAAGGTGGATCTTGCCAAAATGGCGACACATCCAAACATTAAAGCACACAAAATCAAGTAATGGATGCATCTACAAAAGAATAGCCACTTTCCTCATCTAAGTGACGGAAATTATCTACAAGGGAAGCAATATAAGGGTACACACTCCATTATAGATACAATTTCTTCAAACTACTAAGCCTAGAAGGATACCAATAAATCACCTCCAAGTTGTGTCAAGTTAGGGTACCTTTGTCCTCAATCGTTAAATGCTTTTGTCAAGAGTAGACTCCCTATATATGGTGTTAGAAACACTGGAGGATCGCGGAATTCCTCCTCTTGCCTAGACAAGAAGAAGGGTCGTCCCCTCTCTACCATGCACAAAAATGGATACGATGGATAAAGAGATCAGTAGTATTTGAGTTTCATTTGGGAGTTTGCTTTTGTTGTTGTTCTTCCCCCCATATTCTTGTGGCAATTGACATTTGAGAACACTTTCTTTTGCCATTTCTTTTGATTTTTGGCAATTCAATACTTGACAACTTTTCAACTTTTTGCATTTTCTTTTGAACATTTTCAAAGTCACCCCAATTAGTAACGAGGGTGCCTTATATTTGAATAGGAGTTTTCATTTTTGTTACTCCTCTTTTCTTTTGATGCATTCTGCAAACTTTCTTTCACTTTTCATTTCATTTCTTGAACTCAAATTTGAACAATTTTTGTGCCCATTCCCTTTGATGACAAAAATGTATGGTAGAACATGGATGAATGATGGTTGCATGGTTTCAAGGGTCACCTTGGAATAAATGGTGGCCAAGGAGTTATCACACCACAAGGTACTCTTGACTAGGCCTTAATCCATGGGTCAAAGGATACTAGCATGACACATCCTAGGGTGTTTTACAAGTATTCTAACAAGCAAAGTCTTAAGAAGAAAAAGCATCTACTAGGGCCTATATACACTTGTCAAGCTTCCCAAATAGACGGTTTCACAAAAATTTTCTAACATGCAAACTACATGCCATGATGGAACTAACATATATACATCCTAATGCAATCCTAAATTCACATTGTTTATACCGCATCAATCAAAATAAAGCAACATTGTCATTAACATAAAGAGGAAAAAGGAAATTGGAAAGATCATACCATGCGGTCTTCAATATCCTCATGTCTCGGATTATCATTTATTACAGGTTCCAAAATCGTCGCTCTGATACCACTTTGTAACACCCCCATATACCAAGGAGCCTTAATAAGACCTTCCCTAGCATATAAGGGCGTTACCAACTCGGTTGCCCGAGGACAATAATAATCAAACGTCGATAAAAGAGCAATTAAGTTATATTACATGTGATTAACAAAACTACTGATACAAAAGATACAACTCGAAACCACTATCAGCTAGATGAACTACTTCTGCCATGACTTGTGATAGACTCATCCTGCCAAGCACCCAGCTATCCTCCAGATCACAACCTGCTAAGACCGATTGCTCACCATAAGGGATCACGACAGACACAGTAGAAACAAACAACAAGATAAAACCACACAAGGTCAGTAACTGAGGAAATACACCAACAACCACACACACAACGCAAGTACACAAAACATACACACACCACATCTCCAATCAATCACCGTCACCGACTGTCCACTGGACCAGCCCTGCCAGTGGGGGACCGCAGCCGTTCCCACCTAAGTCCCGCTCATCAAAATAAGCGACAAACCCTTGTCCCTTAATAAGCACATCCCCTCCTGTGACGGGTTCCACGGAGGGCGAACTACGGGCGTGAAGCCACTCCCGCAAGTGACTCCACTCAGCCGAGGACACACCTCGAGAACCATAAACAAACAATCACAATCAACTGCACCACAACAACGTTAATCAAAGCAACACAACACCAACCAATTACCATAATCAATCAATCATACCGATACTACATCAGCCAAACCACATCAAGACACTCTAGACAAACAACAGTACTGAGTAGGCGAACCTACCTTTAGCGCACCGCAGCGATTCCACGTCCGATCACATGATACCAATCAACCAAGCAATACATCTAAACAACAGTACAACCATCTATCACTGTCACTACAACCCTAACTGAAATAACAATGACGATGATGATGACGATAACATACCTATGCATAGCAATCTGGTGTCAAGACCGCTACCCGACTCAAGCAACCCATTCTTACGGTGTAAGCATCGTCAAAAACCTCAAAGGAATGAACTATGGTGTAGTGAAGAAGAAGAGACGACATCTAGGTTTAGGGAAGAGAAGCGGAAATGATTTGAGGTTTCACGAAACACGATTTATAATTCCCCGCTGCAAACCCGTTACTCGATCGAGTAACTAACTTACTCGATCGAGTGACCCCTACTCGATCGAGCTCCCAAGCTACTCGATCGAGTAGCTTCGACTAGATCGAGTACCATACACTCAGAGCTTATCATGTCACAAGACACCCCTCTTGGGGTTTCCCAAGGTCAAGATCGGTATCTAAGGTCGGTCAACGGGTCCCTAAAAGGACGGGTATTACACAGAGAGCCTAATTAGGCGCAAGTCAGATGACGACCTAAAGGGGCGTCTCCTGGTTTTAAAATGCTTATGAAATTTTTTGTGAAATTATTTGTACAAGTGGGTGTCAAAATCCGTTTTGTCGAAAAGGTCGTTACGACCGCTTTTGTGCTGATATGAAGAACGGGACTCAGAATAATTATCATTATGTTGACAATATTCGACGCCAGGTTCAGTTTTACAAGCTTGACATGGATAGTTTTGTGAAAAAGGATGAAAATGTTTGTTATGAACTAGTTATGTTAAGTTCATTGCTTTGTAAATAAACTGTAAAAAAGCGCTTGATATGAACTAACGATATTAAGTTCATTGCTTTGTAAGTAGACTAAGTTTATCATCGTACTCGGGTTAAACCGACATGGTATGTAGAACCAAAGAATATTATTTGTATATGACTAATATTGTTTTTGTAAATGTAAACAAATGAATAAAAGGCTTTAAAATATCCTTTAAAATGTAATTAACCAAACATTATCACCGAGTCATGGTTAAACCATCATGGCATGAAGAGCCAAGGGAGAGTACAATATATGGTTAAAAATGCATGTTGTATAAAGGATTTGAAATATTTGAAATGGAAAAAACCGATTACAAATAATGAATGAAAATGAAGGAATGATGAACTCAAACTCATTTGAGTTCTGACCTGGGGTGTCATAAGAGACGCGAGCCACCTAGTTGTGACTAGGGGATTTTGGTTCAGATTAAAACTCAGTTTTGGCTCGATCAATCCGTATTTTGGACTATGTTATGCATGCTTTAGCATGTTAAGGTCATAAAAAGGATAAAAAGTTCATGAGAGAAGAGGATTAATTACACCCTCATACTTACATGCTAGGTTGCTTGACGAGAAATCGACAAACTGTGAAAACTTGTGAGTCGGAAAACTCGATTTAACACCGTTTTGTAAATCATGGAGTGTTGCTTTGCTGTAGTAATGGTGTAGTTGGTCGAAGTGGTAAGTCAAGTGATTTAATGCACTATGACGGTACCAAACAATGTGTATGACTCGTATTTTCAATCGGTAGGTCGAAAATAAGTGTCGTTTGTTGACTCGGGAAGTGGAGGTCTAGAATTTAAAGGGAGAAAAGAGGGGGCGGATGCTCGCGCGCCTTCAAAATGGTGGCATTTGAGGAGTGTTTATAGAGGATTGTGTGGTTGTAACACCCCCATACACCAAGATGCCTTACCAAGACCACCTAGCGCATGAGAAGGGTACCATCTCGGTTACCTGAGGCATAGTAATCAAAGTAGACCATCCAGAAACTAACTTTAAGTAATTAAGTTTAAAGTGATTACATCAAAACCAAAACTGAGAAGTAAGATACAACTATTCCAAATGAAAAACAAACTAAGTAACAATTGTTATGATACAACAGCAGAAGTCCACGACTCTGACACGTGGTGACTCCATCCCCAGCTAATCCCGCGTGCATCCAAGATATACCTGCTAGACAACTGCTTACCATCCCCGAATGGATCACCACAGTTTTCAAAATATTTAAACGAGGTCAGTTACAACATAAACAATAGTCATTCCTATTCTCTATGTGGATGTGGGCCCACCTGCGTATGCCCGGCTCAATCTGTGGACAATGGCAGCGGTCTTTTGAAAGCCACGCTTGGTGGCGTAAAAATGCTTTCGACCGGATCGTTTTAGATCGGTCGGTTTCATCTCGGTAAAGGTCTCGAAACGATTAGAGATGTTCGGAGTCGCCACTAAGCATTTGTGGGATGCTTGGACCCATTCAAATCCACTTTATACCTCGGTCAAATGAAGCACAAAGCAGGGTTTGACATAGGTACTAAAGATAAGGAATCGTCCCTCTTTAGCATCCTATCTCTAGAATGACTCTCGTACGCCGTGGATAAGGTCGTCCACTATCCAAAGTTTCTGAGTAAGAGGTGAAGATACGTATTGGGAAGCCCTTTAATCAGACACCCAATCCCGCCCGGGGTAGCGGCCTCTACTGATCGATCTTGGTTGGTTGAATGCAAAAGTTGATAAAACGGCTTAAATGCTTGAATGCGCATCCAATTATTTAAACCTAACATGTGAGAGCTTTCTAAGTCGGTTGATTTAATCCAAGTATCAAGTATAAGATGTCGAGTTGGATTAATGGTTGATTTGCATGCAAGACGGAAATTAAACATCCATTTACCGAATTAGGTGCATAACGTGATCCATTTAATAAGGCATTTTGCAAATATGATTTTGAACGAGTAAATAGTCATCTGATCCTCCTTTATCCGGGCTAATCTGAGTCGGGATCGTCCTAGACTAATACTGGAAGGGAACAAGCCCTGTACCAGACGGCTATATGAGGCGCGAGCCAGCCGGCGGTGTAAAGGGGCCTCCCCTGGTTCTGAAAATGAGAAAGAAGGGCCTGTTTAGGCGCGAGTCAACCAACGGTTGTATGCCGTGTTCTGACTATTCGAAAAACGTTATAAAACGTATAAAAAATGGGTATTTGAACCCGGTTTGATTTGAAAGGGTCGTTTAGACCGCATTTGTTGATTTGAAGAACTAGACTCGAATAATCATCATGATTTTGATAATATTCGGTGTCGGGTTCGATTTGACAAACTTGACATGAATAGTTTTGAAAATAATTATGAACTAATTGTTTTAAGTTCATTTGAATGTAATTAGTCGATACTCATCATCGTACCCGGGTTGAAATCCGGCATGGTGTGTAGAACCAAGGATGACTTTGTGTTGGTGACTAATATGTCTATTTTGAAAATGTAAAGAAATAAAATAAAAGGCTTTAAAATACCTTTTAAATGTCACTAACCAAATATTATCACCGCAACACGGATTTAACCGTTATGGTATGAGGAACCAAGGGTGAAAAATGTTTTATGGTTAAAACAAATAAAATGAAACAAAAAGGGTTCGAAAATATTTGAAATGGTAAAAACCGATTACAAATATGAAAATGAATTAAAGGGAAATGACGATAACAAACACGGTTGATCTCTGACCTGGACACCCCATTTAGGCGCGGGTAAGCCTGCAACCTAAGGGGCTTCTGTCTCATGCCAAAAGTCAGTTTCGTTTATTTCATGTTTTGGTTCATGTTATGCACGTTTTAGCATGTTATAGTCATGAAACAAATGAAAACATAATAAAAGAGGATTTTTACACCCTCATACTTACATGTTTGGTTATGGCGAGTGACCGACGTAAGTGTAACAACTCGTTTGGTCGGAAAAGACTCGGTTTAAAACCGTTTTGGTAAGTAAAAAGAGTATTTAAGATTAGTGACGGTGTAGTGCTCGAAGTGGTCGGTCAAGTGATTTAATGCACGATGACGGTACCAAACAATGTGTAAGGCTTGTATTTACGATCGGTAGGTTGTAAACACGCGTCGGATTGTGACTTGAGAAGTCGAGTCGAGAATTTTACGGGAGAAAAGAGGGGGCGGACACTCGCGTAAGTCTCAAATGGGGGGCATTTGAGGGGTATTTATAGGAGAATGAGTGGTTGTGTGAGTTTTGAGCGACGTGGCCACCTGGGCTGCTCAAAGAGGCGCGAGCCACGTCGCGGGTCTTTGAGGTGAGTTGTCGCTTTCACACAAACGCAATCATATTTTGTTCTATCCTTGGTTTTGTAGTCATATGTTTGGTACTTGACTAAACATAAATCCGGGAAAACCTAAGGTAGAAGGTTTGAAATGTTTTGTTTTTGGTGGTTGACTCGGTTTGACTCGTTATTGGAGTCGGGATTTGATTTTCTGAGTCGGTTTTTGGTCCGGTGTTGGTTTTGACTCTAGTTAGTGTCATTGCGACCCCGTCGTCGTGCATTAAACACTCCAGGTATTTTTGAAATGTTTTGAAATATTTTATTTTCGAAATCGTTTTAAGTTTTTCGACGTAAAGTTGTACACAAACTGTCGATCAAACGCCGCGATTCCAAAACATGTTATAGTCCGATAATCATCGGGTGTTTGTTGGAATCTCAGCAGATACTGGGTATCAACAGAGCCCTCACTTTGACTGAGGCTTGGACAGGGCGAAAGTCAAAGTAGAGCCCCCATGTCAATCGAAGATTACAACCTGGAGACCCAAGCGATGTCGAGGCGGCTCGAAAGGATTCGGGCCGAGGACCTGCCGTCTGGAAGGGCGACGCCAAGGCAACTCGAGGGTACGAGCCAAGGACCTGTCGTCGGGAACAGTTTAGAGTTTGTCGACTATCCGTGCGGGTCGTTTAAAGTCCGTTAGACTACGTACAAAAGCTCGCCAGCCATAAGAAGGAGTATACCTGAGGCATCTTCGGATATGTCCTTGCATGTTTGCGGACAAAGGCTCGCCAGTTGCGATACGGAAATGTACCCGAGGCATCTTCGGGATGTGTCCTTGAGTGTTTGCGGACAAAGGCTCGCCAGCCATGATAAGGAAATGTACCCGAGGCATCTTCGGGATGCGTCCTTGAGTGTTTGCGAACAAAGGCTCGCCGGCCATGATAAGGAAATTTACTCGAGGCGTCTTGGGGATGTGTCCGAGGCATCTTCGGGATGTGTCCTTGAGTGTGTAGACACCTTATTTCTGCACCTCCCGCAAACCACCCGATGATGATTAGGCCGCATGTTTGGTACGTGGAACGATTTGTGACAGATCGTAAGTTTATCGTCAAGTGATTGCTCAAACACTAATGTCTACCTCTTACTTGTCATCTACGCGCCGATACGGTCGTTTTGACAGTAATTAGAGTACATTTGGAGTCCGGGCCTAAAACCGTCTTCATTTTCTGACAGCCGCTAAATCCCGAGTCAGAATGTTTTGGAATGTTCCAGATATTTCTATTCCATATTTTATAAATATTTCATAATCTTTTATTCTTTGGTAAACAATTTCCTGTAATATTCATACAAAATATTAAGGAAAACCAAATTATTCCGTCCTTCCATAACTTAAAGACAGAAATCTTTCTTCCGCATGAGGAAACCACTTGGGAACAGACGCAGCAGGTGCTGCGCCTCTTCCAAGAGACGCAGTGACTGCTGCGCCTCTTCCCAGGTCCTTTTCCGCGTTTTTCTCGTATCTTTTTCATATCTTTCCGAGATTCACTTCCACAGTCTCTCCGAAAACCCTATTCCTTCACGTGATTAGTATAAATAGGAGCCTTTGCTCCTCATATTTCTCACGCGAGTGTCCGCCCTTCTCTTCTCCCTTTGCATTCTAGACATTTGTTATTACTTTTTGGCGTCTACGTGCTTGAACATTCGACCACGTAAGCTCGGATCCTTCTGAGTACCAGCCTCGTTTGCATGACCGACCAATTTGACCAACTCCACAATAATCAACTTAATTAATCTAATCGTTTTCCTCTTACGAGGGCACTTTCGTCTACATTCGAGTCGAGCATCACTAATCGATAGCTTAGTTCTTCTCCTTTCGTCAAACATGTAAGTCTGAGGGTGTAAATCTCTCTTTTATTTATTGTTATTTACTTTTAGTATCATCATTAATGTAAGGTTTATGTCGAAAACACCTTGTTAAAACCGATTTCTAAAACCGTGCTTTGAAACCCTTTTTACAGATTTCCAGAAGACAAACCGTCGAGAAAGGACGCAACAAGCTGCGCCTCCTCTTGAAGGAGCGCGAGTTCCGCCGCGCCTCTTCGTGAGGCTGCCGCAGTTCCTGCTTCCTTTCTTCTTCCTTCGTCCTCTGTAATTCGTCAGTCTTTGTTTGTTTTCGTTTGATTCTTTGGTACAATCATAATAACTTCACCTGTATATTATTGTTCATTCATTAACACGTTTAATTCATCATTAAATCCGACTTAAATCCCTTATACTCTCATATTTGCGGGTTTTCGTCATTAAACTCAATCCGGGTTGTAGGAATTCGATTTGTTCAAATCGGATTTCTGGAATTCGATCTTTTATATATCTTCATCTGTCTTTTGTCGTTTTCGTCATCAATTTGTCATTAATTCGTTATGTTTAACCTATTTTGATCACCTATGTCACTAATCAATCGTTCATTCATGTAATTAATTCGTTTAACACCGTCTCATCCATGTTTTATTGCTTTTATGACCATTAATCACATGTAAATAATGTATTAATCACTTCCATCCGAGTCAAATATCATAATCCAACCATTAAAATCACTGATTTACATTAACGATTTGCATTTCCGGCTTCACAGCCAGAACTCACCCTTGGAATAGACGCAGCATCTGCTGCGCCTCTTCCAAAGGGCGCAGTCCTGCTGCGCCTGTTCCAGGATGATTTCTGTCTCTGAACCTCCGTTGTTGCTTGACCTAGTTTAATTAGTTTACGTATAATTGACTATTATCCGTATTATCACCTACTGATCTGTTCGTTAATTCTTTCTTTTATTCTTTTTTCTTAAACTATCCGTTTTAAAGGTGTTTTCGACATAGATCAATGAACCCGATGTAATCATTGTAATTTTTCTTTATTGTAATTTTCTTTATCGTATTCATCATCGTATTTTGTATCAATTGTATGTTTTCACATGTAATTGAGCATTAAATCCTACTTTGACCCAATTGTATGTTAAATTAATTGTTAGCCGACTTAGTCTAATCTTCATATGCTAGGATTAAAACTTGGATGTTGCATTGCATGCATATAATCGACGATATATCGAGTATAGATGATGTCCCTAATCATTAGTAGAGGCCGCTATCGAGGCGGGCGGGATTAGGTGTTCGATCAAAAGAGCTTCCTAATACGTACCCTCACCCCTTACTCTAGATCTCTGTGAATATCCGTGTTCATTGGCATCCACGAGAGTCATTCTAGACATAGAATGCTAAGGGTAACGATTGCTTAGTGTTCATGTCTCTACTTTGTGTCTTGACATGACACGAGGTATTCGAACGGTTCCAATTTCCCATAAAACTTGGTGGCGACTCCACAAAATGCAAACGCTTGTTCTCTCTCCCAAGCGCCCCCGTGGGTGCCATTGTCCACAGTTTGGTGAATCCGCTGGAGATAATACACTTACGTGTAGCCAAGGGTGAAACTTGAACAAGGTTAGGGAATAGTTTGTACAAGACAATTGTCGGTTTTCATAACTCGGTGATGTGACCATAATTAGAGCATATTTAGTCCCCGAATTAGCCTTGTTCCCATGCTTTTTAGTGCATATTTGGGTCATTTATTGTCTTTAGTCCTTTGTTTTGCATTTTCTTTGAGGATTTGTGTCCTTGGTAGGAAAGGAGTGCAAACCTTGCATTTTCATGGCAAAACGAGACTAAATTGTTTGAATTCAATGACCAAGAGTCAAGGAGAGACAAGATTAGAAGGCCTTTGTACATACTATAGTAGATGGGCAATGATGAGAAGAGATCCTTGCATCCCCGAGGAAATCCCCAAGGATTTTATGAAGAAAAGGGAAGAAAAGAAGAAGAAAGCACGCTGCATGACAATCTGTGCGTCTTCCCAAGAAGACGCCCGTCCACCAAGCCACAATCCATGCGTCTTCCTTACAAGACGCCCGGGCAGCAACCCCAGAAGACGCCCGTCTTCTCCCAAAGACGCCCGAGCAGCAACTCACGAATCCGGCCGTCCCATGCCTAAGACGCACGGATTCCAAACAGCACAACTTCGTTTCTTCAAGCTTCAAGAAAGATGCCCATCCTTCCGAAAATACTGCCGTTTTCCTAACTAGGGACTTAATCGTCATTTAAGCCCTTAGTTAACCCTAATTCCTACACCTAATCCCCACTATAAATACCCTATTAGTCTAATTAGAAGAGCATGTTCTTCTTAGCAATCTCTGGTATAGTTAATATCAATAAAATCTCTCTTTAATATTGTATCCAACAATTAATCAAGTTTTAATACAAGTTTTATTTCCTTAATCTCTCTTTTGTTCATCCTTTATTTTGGGTAATTAAAGATTATTTGGGCTATTATTGGGAGATTGACAACCTCTCAATCAAGCATCAAGTACTTCTTTTATTCTTTGCTTTGTTAATGGAATCATTAGTAGGTATAATTCTCTTAATCCCTTTTTAATTATTGCTAATTACTTTCATTTGTTCATCATGTTTCACTTTGTTGGTATGATTGACAACCTTGCTAGCATGTTCAACATGATAATGAGTGAGTAGTTCCATAGCTAGGGTTAATGGGTAATTAGGGGAAACCAACATGGGGGATGATTCATGCTTAAATTAATATGCTTTCATGGTTTATTTGCTTGCTTGTTATGATCTCAACTCATGCACATGTTATGTTTGATGAAATGCGAGCCTATGAATCCTTGCATTTTTTACCCATCACCTATCTTTTCAATGAGACTTGTAAGACATAAACCAACTCGAGTCTCATTAGACCATGCATGTTGTTGAGTAGGGAAGACTAAGTCGACTTGTAGGTGTTGTACAATCTAATCGATTCGGCTCCGGGACCCAAACGTTCCTAGGATTGTAAGATATAACCCAACCCAATCCATCACAACAATAATTGCTTGCTTATAATTTGGGAACATGTTTGTATGATCAATTCCCATGAATCCCCTATGACCCCATGATACCCTAATGCTTTTTATCAATTGTTTACAACACTTTTTAATTCATCTTGCTTGTTTACTTTTATTGCTATTTAGTTTAGTGACCTTCTACATCAACCCAAATTGTGACATCCCTAAAACACCACTAGTTGCAATAGAAATCTCATCTCAATTACCATCCCTTGGGATCCAACCTTTACTTACCTCTTTACTAATTGTAGAGTTGTTTGTGAAGCTATAAATTGTGTTTTGGTCTAGGTGCTCCTAACGACAAGTTACCGAAAAGATTCACTCCGACCAAAAATGGCGCCGTTGCCGGGGACGGTGTTAACTTGATTTAGATTTTCTTATATTGTTATTAGTTGTGTCTTTCTTTGCATGTCTAGAAGGTCACAAGGTGACTTGTTAACCTTTGATCGTGAAATTGAAAGAACTTTGACAACCAATAGAAGACTTGCTAGGAGAAATTTGAGAGGTATTGGTGAGGTTGTAGATATTCAACCAACTATTGAGTTCATCAACCCTTTTGCAAGAGAAGGTGAGGAGAACCCAACACAAAATACAACACAAAATCAACCCACAATGCCTAAGTTTTCATCACATTCCGTACCCACCGAGGAGAATCTACCCAATGGTACTCCCACACCACAACATCTAACCGAAAATTTCATTGCCAAATCCGCATTTATCCAATTAGTCGAAAGAAGCCAATTTGGGGGGATGCCTAGTGAAGACCCTCACTCTCATATGGAGGCTTTTTGCGATTATTGTGATGCGATTTCTCAAACCGGTGTAACTCAAGACCAAATTCTATGGGTCTTATTTCCTTTTTCCCTAATTGGCACCGCGAAAAAATAGTTGAAGAGCCTTGATAAGGCCACTCTCGGAATTGATTCTTGGAAGAAGTTGGCTCTAGCTTTCTACAAAAAGTTCTACTCATCGGAAAAGGCTAACATGCTAAGAGCTCAAATTACGGGTTTTAAGCAAAGGGATAAAGAATCTTTGTATGAAGCTTGGGAGCTGTTCAAAGGGATTTGTCGCTCATGTCCTCACCATCGACTTAGCGAGTGGTTCTTGGTACAACAATATTGGAATGGTCTATATGAAGATTCAAGGAACATTCTCAACATGGGATCAAATAGAATGTTCACCGAAGTTGATGACAATCAAACTTGGAACAAAACTGAGGAAATGGCAGTCCATAACTCACAATATAGTAGACCTCGCAAGGCTACTAGAGGAGGAAAGCATGAAGTGGACTCCGTTACTCAATTGGGTGCTCAACTTAGTGCTCACATTGATACCATCAATTTGAAGTTTGAAAAGGCTATGGCTAGACTTGAAGAAGCCTCAAAATCACCAAAGCATCATGTTAATGCCATGACGGCATCTTCATCAATCCCAAGTGGGATATGTGAGAATTGTGGAACTTTGGGACATGACCCAAGTGAATGTAGGGGAACAAATTAACAAGTGAATGCTTTCCAAGCATACAAGAGTGGTACCCCTTATTCCAACTATTACAATGAAAACACCAAAATTCCATCCAAATCTCTCATACAAAAGCCAAAATGTTCAAAACCCTCAAACAACATACACCCCACCTCCCATGAGAAACTAAAATCAAAGACCCTTTTACAACCAAAACCAAGGTTACCAAAATCAATCTCCATACAATCAACAAAATGACCAAGGATTTGATGTTCAAAAAGCGGTCCTTCAAATGCAAAAGAATTAACAAGAGTTTTTAACTCAAATGCAAAAGGATAGTCAAGCAAAGGAAACCACCATCAACAACATCCTAGCTCACACCAAAATGTTGGAAACCCAATTGACTCAACTAGCATCTTCAAGCTCACAAAGACAAAAGGGGAAATTACCACCTCAAAGTAATCCCCCAAGACATGAAACAGTTAGTGCCATTCACTTGAGAAGTGGTACAAGATATGAAGCACCGAAGAAGCAAGTTGAGGATAAAGTTGTGGAAGCTAGTGACAAGGAAGAAATTGTGCAAAACTCCAAGGATGGAGAACCATCAAAAGAAGAAATCTCATCGAAAAATGAAGACAAGGTCAAGGAGAAGGAGCCCATTATGATAAGACTTCCTTTTCCAAGTCGTCAAGCCAAGCCCAAATTTGATGACCAACTTGGAAAATTTATGGAAATTGTGAAGAATTTGGAAGTCTCAATTCCTTTCACGGAATTAATCAATCACGTGCCGGCCTATGCGAAATACATGAAAGACATCCTCACAAAGAAGAAGTCGATCCGGAAGCTTGAGACTATCGCTTTCACCAAGGTGAGTAGTGCAATACTTCAAGGGAGTTCACCTCCAAAGCTCAAGGATCCAGGAAGCTTCTCAATACCGTGTACCATTGGCGACACCACGATCAACAAAGACTTATGTGATCTACGGGCTAGTGTGAGTGTTATGCCGTACTCGGTGAGTAAAAGGTTGGGGATGGGAGAGCTTAAATGCACCAATATCACACTCCAAATGGCCGATAGATTGACGAAGACACCATTAGGGATATGGGAAGCTCTTCCCGTACGAATTGGGAAATTTTTCATCGCGGTGGACTTTGTCATTGTTGATATGGAAGAAGACTCCAACATTCCAATCATTCTAGGAAGACCTTTCTTACACACCGCGGGTGCGGTGATTGATGTGAAACATGGAGAGCTCACTCTAGAAGTGGGAGATGAGAGTATAACTTTCAATCTTGACAAGACCATGAGAGCTCCCCGTTTGCATGAACCATGTTTTATGATTGATCATTATAGCCGGAAGGATGATAGGAAGAACTCGGAACTCCAATGGAAGAAGAGAATTGAAGATGCTCCATTCAAAGAGCAAGTGAGTTATAACAAATAGAGCTTGCAAAGCTCACCAAAGTCAAGCAATGAAGAAGATGGCCCCATTGGCCAAAACGAGATAATGGGAGAGTGTCTCTATCAAATCAAGAGATCTTTAGTGATCAAGTAGATGAAGTTTGTGGTCTTTGGGACGATGAGTTTGAAGGGATTTTCAATCCCTATATTGGTAATGCTATCGATCAAGACCGACAACAAGGGCAAAGATCTATTGAAGATCTTTATCATGACAATGAACAAGCTTTTGATTACTTCTTCAAGGTGTTGAGCAACATCAACAACACCTTGGACATGCCCCCATGACATCTCACTAAGGATGAGAGTTTGGTGGAGTCCTCCCTAAACCACCATTTGTAAATATTTCTAACTCCTAACTCGCATTTTAATTCTCATATTGCATTTTTTGTCATTTTTGGATTTTCATGCCTTGATCAAGATAATTATCATGTTTGAGAGAAGTGAGGGAGGGACCAATGATTTCAATTAATGCGTAGTGCTTTAGCTTAGTGTGGGGATAGCAATTGCCTAGGCTATCCATGCCTTAGTAGTGCCCCCACAATGAAGAACACGAGATTTTGAAGAATGAAAAAATGACAAGAGATATGCAAGTACACGGATGGAACTGAATCCGGATAAAAGGGGTAGAATCCGAGCGTTTTCAAGAGAACCCGCCCGTCTTCAGGCAACCCGGGCGTCTTGGTCAGAATCCGCCCGTCCTTCATGAGCTGAATTTTTGAAATTTTGGGACTGTTAGCAAATCCGGCCGTCCTGCAAAGGAATCCGCCCGTCCTTAAAAAGACGCCCATCTTGCAAGAAAAGACGCCCGTCTTTTTGGCTGAGAAAAACAAGAAAATGCCTGGAAAGGAATCCGCCCGTCTTCACTGAAAGATGCCCGTCCCGCAGCGGAACAATTCGAGCGTCTTTGCTCAAAGCGGCCCGTCTTTAGGCGAGAATTTTCAAGCCCAGAACAGACAGAATCCGTGCGTCCCGAAGGAAAGCCGCCCGTCTTCCCCCTGCATTTCAAAATTTTCGGGTCTTTTATAAACCCTCTCCCACATTCATTTCTTCATTCCTTCATTCAAAACACTACCCATAAACCCCAATACTCAAAACCCTCATCCTCTCCATCACAAAAACAAGATTTCCTCAGCCACATTCATTAAAATCAAATCAAAACATCCTTCTACCAAAAATTAATCACTCCTATTTCAACAAAAATCAAACCAAGCACCAAAATCTTCAACCTTTGAGTCGATTTTTGAATTTATAAAGGCAAAGCCTTTCATCTTATAATCGATTTGGGTACACTTGAAAATTGAAGATTTTCACTCTTTTCTTGGTCCAAGCATCAATGGCAAGGACAAAAGGAGCAACAAAGGCACCAAAGGCAAAGACACTCTCAACAAGACAAAAGAGTCTTCAAGAAAAGAAAGCCTCATTGGCTATGGTGGTAGCTAGCTCAAACTTGGAAGTGCAACAAGAACAACCTCCCTTGGAAGCAACAACATCCACTACTCCGGAAATTGCTCAACTTTCGAACTATCCGGAGGTAATTTTCATTTCCAAATCCCATAGGGAAACTTTTGCCAAGTTTGCTAGAAAATCCTTTCTATCCACCAAGTTTATTTGTGAAGATGCCTTAGATAAGTTGGGTGTCCTTGAGCAAACTAGAGCCTTCTTTAAAGCCATGGGGTTGGAAAAATTGTTTGCAACAAAAGAATTGACATACCCCTCCCTTACCTTAGAATTCTTGAGTTCTTTGAAAGTTACAAAGGTAGAGACCATGGAAAACATCGAGTTCCACCTAGCTAATGTTAGTAGGCGCATCTCCTTCGAGGAAATGAGTAAAGCTTTGGGTCTTGATGATTCACATAGTTATTTCAAGAATGTTGGCAAGTATGACCCCGCTACTCTTTGGGAGGCGATTTCCGGAAGGAAATTTGAGAACTATCATGCTAGTCGCGCTCTATTAGTCCACCATCCGGGCATTAGAGTGTGGCACAAGGTCATAGGGAACACCATCATTGCAAGAAAAGACACCAACCACTTTACCAAGCTCGATTTTGTTCTTCTTGAGTCGGCCTTAAACATTGGAAGGGAATTCACCAAGCCTTTCAACTCTCTAAGGCTTTTGGTGGATAGATGGCTAAATGTTGATTGTGGGAAGCAAGGCACTACCGTTATTGTGAATGGAGGTCTAGTCACTCTTTTGGCTAAATACTTTGATCCAAACTTCAAAAAGGATAACAAGTATGTGGCGAAAAAGGGTGGTCATCTCATTGATATTGATACTATGATAAACAAATACAAGTAACCCTCTTGACACCAAGTATGGGTGGCTCACTAGTGAGGCTAGATCTTTTACTTTGCCTTCGAAGATTTTTCGTTTAAGTGTCCATCGGACCAACTATCTCCTTCCCCTCTCAAAAGAAGCCGAATACATTATCCGACAACAAAGGGATGAAATTGAAATGCCCTCTTCTTCCATTGTCACACCACCCTATCCTTTCAAGTACCAAGAGTTCAAACCCAAAGGTGTTGAAGCAAGCAAAGATTACATGACTCTTCTTATGCAAGAGATGCACAAGCAAGCTTTTAAGGATCGGGAAGATGCTTACTTAGCCCAATATCCACCCCTCCTTCATTTAGCTAGGAAAGGACTCCTTGATCCTTCATGCCCTTTGCCTAGTTGGGCGGATAGGGAAGTCTTCTTTCCGAGTGCATCTAGGGATGAGAGTCCGGGTGACGATGAGGTTGTCGGTGATGCGGTTGATGATATCATTGATGAAGAGGCTAGTGAAGAAGAAGAAGAGGATGATGAACAAAGTGAACAAGAAAGTGAAGAGGGAAGTGGTGATGAGTCCACTTCTATTGAGGAAGATGATGATAGTGATGATATGATGGAAGATTAGCAAGCTTTGGAGGCTCCTACCCTCTTGAGGTTTGTCTACTTCTTTGTTTTATTTATTTATCTTGATCATGATTGGAGTAGTCCTAGCAACATAGAGGACTAACACCTCGGCCCCATTGAGGTGTTCTTATTTCATTTTTCCCACTTTTGAAAATCCAAAATGACAAATTTAGTTTCATGCATTGCATTGTGTGTGCATGAACTACACCCAACCTTATGACATTAGCAATAATGTCTAACTCGGTTTGGGGAAGTACATACATACACAACGGGAGGTAATCTAAATTATCCTCTCCGTCATAAACAAAAAACCATGCATCATGTAGTGTAGATTAGTGTAGCTTGCATTTAGTGTTGAATTCATGCATCATGCTTGCATGATTTCCCATCATTTTGACCATTGAGGACAATGCCCATATTAGTGTGGGGATGGGGAATTCTAACTTAACTTCTATTCAAAAATCCAAAAAAATTGAAAATTTCAAAAAAACCATAAAAAATGTGAAAAATTGAAAAACCAAAAACATGTTCATTTCCTTTGTAGTGTAGTCGTGTATATATTATTGTATATATTGTGTTTTTTTTACCCTTGTTCACATTGATCGACTACGCCACATCCGAGACATGAGGATATTGAAGACCGCATGGTATGATCTTTCCAATCTCCTTTTTTCCTCTTTATGTTAATGACTATGTGGCTTTCTTTTGATTTATGCGGTACAACAATGTGAACTTAGGACTTGCATTTAGTTTATATGCCATATTAGTTGGTAGAATCATTTCCAATAGGATGTTTATATGTTAGTTGCATCATGGCATGTAGTTGCATGTTAGAAAATTTTGTGAAACCGTCTACTTGGGAAGCTTGACAAGTGTATATAGGCCCTAGTAGATGCTTTTTCTTCTTAAGACTTTGCTTGTTAGAATACTTGTAAAACACCCTAGGATGTATCATGCTAGTATCCTTTGACCCATGGTTTAAGGCCTAGTCAAGAGTACCTTGTGGTGTGATAACTCCTTGGCTACCGTTTATTCCAAGGTGACCCTTGAAACCATGCATCCATCCATCCATCATCCATGTTCTACCATATTTTTGTCATCAAAAGGAATGGGCACAAAAAGAAATCAATTTGAGTTCAATGAAATGAAAAGTGAAAGAAAGTTTGCAAAAATGCATCAAATGAAAAGAGGAGCAAAAATAGAACTCCTAAAGCTTCAAATATAAGCCACCCTCACTACATATGGGGTGACTTTGAAAATGTTCAAAAGAAATGCAAAGAAAGTTGTCAAGTGTTAGAATGCCAAAAATCAAAAGAAACGGCAAGAAAGTGTTCTCAAATGTTATATGCTACATGAAATTGGGGGGAAAAACAAAAATGAAAGCAAACTCCCAAAGTGACACTCAAATATCTATCGATCCCTTTATCCATCGTATCCATTTTTGTGCACCGTAGAGAGGGGACGACCCTTCTTCTTGTCTAGGCAAGAGGGGGAATTCCGCGATCCTCCAGTGTTTCTAACACCATAACGAGTCTATTCTTGACAAAAGCATTTAACGATTGAGGACAAAGGTACCCTAGCTTGACACAATTTGGAGGTGATTTATTGGTATCCTTCTAGGCTTCGTAGTTTGAAGAAATTGCATCCATGAAGGAGTGTGTACCCTTGAATTGCTTCCCTTGTAGATAATTTCCGCCACTTAGATGAGTAAAGTGGCTATTCTTTTGTAGATGCATCCATTATTTGATTTTGTGTGCATAATGTTTGGATGTGTCGCCATTTTGGCAAGTCCCACCTTGCTTTGCAAGAAGGCATCCTACCTCATTGTTGTCGTGTTGTGAGTTGAAGGGGCGGAGTGAGACCCGCTAATTGTCTCATATCGGCTATGTTATTAGGTTATTTTAAAATAATGGTCCTAGTCTTTGTCACCTCTTTACTCGGGACGAGCAAAGGTTCGGTTTGGGGATATTTGATGTGACCATAATTAGAGCATATTTAGTCCCCGAATTAGCTTTGTTCCCATGCTTTTTAGTGCATATTTGGGTCATTTATTGTCTTTAGTCCTTTGTTTTGCATTTTCTTTGAGGATTTGTGTCCTTGGTAGGAAAGGAGTACAAACCTTGCATTTTCATGGCAAAACGAGACTAAATTGATTGAATTCAATGACCAAGCATCAAGGAGAGACAAGATTAGAAGGCCTTTGTACATACTATAGTAGATGGGCAATGATGAGAAGAGATCCTTACATCCCCGAGGAAATCCCCAAGGATTTTATGAAGAAAAGGGAATAAAAGAAGAAGAAAGCACGCTGCATGACAATCCGTGCGTCTTCCCAAGAAGACGCCCGTCCACCAAGCCACAATCCGTGCGTCTTCCTTAAAAGACGCCCAGGCAGCAATCCCAGAAGACGCCCGTCTTCTCCCAAAGACGCCCGAGCAGCAACTCACGAATCCGGCCGTCCCGTGCCTAAGACGCACGGATTCCAAGACAGCACAACTTCGTTTCTTCAAGCTTCAAGAAAAATGCCCATCCTTCCGAAAATACCGGCGTTTCCCTAAGTAGGGACTTAATCGTCATTTAAGCCCTTAGTTAACCCTAATTCCTACACCTAATCCCCACTATAAATACCCCATTAGTGTAATTAGAAGAGCATATTCTTCTTAGCAGTCTCTAGTATAGTTAATATCAATAAAATCTCTCTTTAATATTGTAATCAACAATTAATCAAGTTTTAATACATGTTTTATTTCCTTAATCTCTCTTTAGTTCATCCTTTATTTTGGGTAATTGAAGATTATTTGGGTTATTATTGGGAGATTGACAACCTCTCAATCAAGCATCAAGTACTTCTTTTATTCTTTGCTTTGTTATTGGAATCATTAGTAGGTATAATTCTCTTAATCCCTTTTTAATTATTGCTAATTACTTTCATTTGTTCATCATGTTTCACTTTGTTGGTATGATTGATAACCTTGCTAGCATGTTCAACATGATAATGAGTGAGTAGTTCCATAGCTAGGGTTAATGGGTAATTAGGGGAAACCAACATGGGGGATGATTCATGCTTAAATTAATATGCTTTCATGGTTTATTTGCTTGCTTGTTATGATCTCAACTCATGCACATGTTATGTTTGATGAAATGCGAGCCTATGAAAATTTTTTACGAGTATATTTGATTTTTGATTTTTGAGGTCAACACTCTAATTTGTGAGTGCTTGAATTTTTGAGGAAAACTGATGTCGTTCTATCAATTTTCGATTTTATTGCGAAAAAGCGAAAAATTTTCGGAATTTCGACTGACATGGATACGATCTGTCACGGATCGCGGCGACTAGCCCTTCCCCCCTTAAAAAAAGAAAGAAAAATCTGTATGTTTAAAGCAGCCTTATGGAAACCGTGTCGGATTTCGTAAAACGCGAAAACAAGGAAATGTGAGTGTGAGGAAACACAAAAATGTCCTGGATCATCCCGAAGAGGCGCGAGCTTCCTGGCGGGAGGTTTGAGGTGTCAGGAGAAAACACAAGTTGAAAGAGACAAGTCAACAACGGGAATCCTGCGGAAGCCTCAAAGAGGCGCGAGCAGCCTGGCGATGGAAGCCGGCTCTCCCCTTTTTCTGAAAAACGCGCTGATCATTTTGTATAAATAGCAACGTTTGTGCTTCATTATTTCATCATCCAAAACACAAAAGCATCTCTACAAAACTTCTTCTACTTCTTCCACAAAATATTTCATGGATGCTTTTGAGAACGCATTGCGACAATGGTGCCGGGATTTGTCGCCTCCCGAAAAGTATCAACTCATTTGCATGGGAGTTGGTCAATTATTGGTGCTCCGTCAAGTCAAGATGCAACCTTCATTTCTCGAGGCATGTTCACGGTTTTGGGATTCGAAACACCATGTTTTCGTTTTCCCGAAAGGTGAAATTTGCCCTCTTGCAGAAGAAGTTGGAGCCATTGGTGGGTGGCCGGGTTGTGTTCCGGTGCTTCCTCCGACTCGGTTGTGCTACAAGGAGAAATTCCATTCCATGTTGGGCTTGTCAACAACTCAAATCAACTTTCTTCTTGCTCCACATGGTGTGGATATGTTTGCTCTTATCAACAACTTTTCAAACCGATTAGATGCTAATGTCTCGGAGGTGGCTAGGAGAAGGGCTCTTGCCTTTTGTCTTGTCCATGTGTACCTCTTTGTTGATGTTTTGAAAAAGGAGGGACCCAAATGTTATGGTAGCATGACCCTTATTCATGTGGTTGAGCAAATGGAGCATGGTAGAGATCCGTTATGGTTGGTGCTTGGAGAGATTGTCCAAGCTTTGGACAAGGAAGGCTCTTGTGGAGAAGCTCCCTCTTTTGGGTCCCCAAGGATCCTTCAAGTGTGGCTATTGGAGAGGCTAAGGTATGTAGAGCCTCCGGTTGATTCTTTTTCTTACTCCTTCCGCCATCTTACCATGAGGAAGAAGTTTTACTCGGATAGTTTTGCTTCTACCGAGGCTTATTGGGCCGCGAGATTGGCCGAGGAGGGTGGTCCTCACATTCGTTGGGTTGTGCCTTGGTGGCATTTGAGGTCCTTCGCGGGGTTGCCCGCTTCAGGTGTTAGTCCTCGTTCTTTGATGGTGGTGGGTTTGAAAGTTGTTTTATTCATTTATCCCGAAAGGCTCATGAGGCAAATGTGGCGTCAACAAAAGGTGCCCGCTCAAGATACCCATGTTCAAGAGAATGTTTTCCGGAACTCCAAGCTTGTGGAGGTCTTCAAAAGGTGGTGGGCCACTCGGCCGCTTTGGGAGGTACCAAACCCCGTTGCCACGACATGGGTGACTCCCGCTTATGTCAAATGGTCACGTGCTCCGTCCTTAGAAGAGAGATCTAAATTTCGTAAGGACGAGGTTGTCGACTTGAAGTATCGAGAGGGTGGCAAGGCCAACCGTGCCTTCTTTGAGTAGTATGTTGATGGAGCTACCCCCGATGTGATGAGACCACCAAAGAGAAGAAGCTCGGGTCCTAAGAGTATGGTGAGTCGTGCATTGGCTCGTTTTGGGTCGAACATGGGGTCTTGTGCTAGACCGGAGGCCGTCGCCGTCTTAGATCCATTGAGGATCCGTTCCGAGGAGGAAATCCATGCTAGGCGGGCCAACAAGAAGAACAAGGGGAAGATGTACTCCGAAGGAAAAGGCAAGGGTAAAATGGAAGATTGAAAACCTCCATTTCCCGTTTTATTATTATGTTGTATTAGTGTTATAAGTTTTTATTATGTTGTACTAGCTAGTTTTGTGTGTTTTGTGCTAGTTTTATTATGTCAGGTGTTTTAGTCGACACCTTAGATTTGACAAGTTGTAGACTCGTCGAGCTTTATTTGCTGTTAAAATTGTAATCCCTCCCATTATTAATTAAATAAGAGGATTTCTTGTGTCGGAAATTGTGAACGCTTGTTTCTTCCATCCATTTGGTAAAGGCAATTCAATTTGAATCGTCCTAAACATTTGCACTTGGGAAAGTGGTATTTTGTGAGAAGGGAGAAAGGCTTATTTTTTTGTATTTTTGGGGGAAAGGGGAGTGGTTTCCCTTTCTTTTTTGATGGGGATGTTGTTTTGTATGTGGGTGATGTATTTTTTTTTATTATGGGGATGGTTGTATCCTTCTTGTGTAAGAAAGGACTGCCTACGTATTCACCCGAAGAGGTGAAATCAAACCGTGATCGTAGTTCGAAATGTTTTGTAAATTTGATTGGGTTTTGTGGTTGTATCCCTCATGCATAAGAGGGACTGCCTACGTATCACCAGAAGAGGTGAAATCAAACCATGCTCGTAGTTCAGGGAGTTTTTTTTTGTTTTAGTGCAAATGGATGTTGCCTTTGACAGATCAGAGGACATTCTAAACGGGCAAGGTGCCTCAGCTTAGACTCGATAAAACATGCAATTTCAAATCAGAACACGTTGAGGAACTTGACTTGAAAAGGGATTGACGTGGTTGCTAGTTGTAAAACTAGGCTAGGTCGTTGGTTGCTACGGTTCAAGGGTAGTATTTCTTGAGTTGGTCTAGGTTGGTCGGGTTTGTAAAGTCCTCCCCATCTAGGTCACTCAGTCTCACTGCGCCCCCCGAAAGTATTTTCTTGACCAGGTATGGCCCGACCTAATTGGGTTTGAATTTTCCCCTCGGATCGACGGGTAACGGTGCTCGAACTGAATTGAGGACCAAGTCGCCCTCCTGGATGTTCCTGGGTTTGACATTCTTATTGAACGCCCGTTGTATACGTCGTTGGTATAGCTGGACGTTGCGCAAGGCATTGAGTCGCCGCTCGTCTAGAAGAGTGAGTTTCTCGTACCTTTGACGGGTCCATTCCGCCTCAGGTACTTGACTCTCCAGTAGGATGCGTAGAGAAGGAACCTCTAACTCTACCGGTTGAACCACCTCTATACCGTACGCTAGGTAGAAGGGTGTGGCGCCCGTCGGTGTTCGAATGGAGGTTCGGTATCCCCAGAGTGCGAATGTGAGTTTGCTCCGCCAATCGGGGTAGTTGTCTTACATTTTCTTGATAATGGTGACAAGAGTCTTATTAGCTGCCTCCACCGCTCCGTTGGTTTGGTGACGGTAGGAGGATGATCAATGTCGCTTGATCTTGTATTTGTCCAGCAAAGCTTGAGTTTCCGCCCGGAAATGAGAGCCTTGATCGCTGACGATTTCATGGGGTACCCCATATCTGCAGATGATGTTGTTTTGACTGAACTTGGCCACTTGTTTGGCGGTCAAGACTGCATATGACTGTGCTTCCACCCACTTGGTGAAGTAGTCGATGGTGACGAGGACAAAGTAGTGCCCCTTGGTGCCTACCGGGTTGACTTTCCCGATGATGTCGATGCCCCAGGATGAGAAAGGCCAGGGTGAGGTCATGATGTATAAAAGGGATGGTGGTATGTGTTGTATGTTGGCGAAGATTTGGCAATTGTGGCAATGTTTGACGTAGTTACGGCAATCAGCTTCCATGGGGGTCCAGTAGTAACCTAGCCGCATGATTTTCTGGGTTAGCATCATTGCGCTCATGTGAGGGCCACATTCTCCGTCGTGAACCTCTCCCATGACTTTTCTAGCTTTGTGATGGTCAATGCAAAGGAGGAGAATTCCTTGGGGTGTTCTTTTGTATAGTTGGTCTTGGTTCATCACGAATTGTGATGCAAGCAAATGGATGGCTCTTTGTCCTCTTTGATCAGAGTTGGGAGGGAATTCGTTTTTGATTTTGTAGTTGAGGATGGCTTGGTAACAAGGTTCATCATGGCTTTCCTCGTTGTTGATGATGGCGCAAATGTGAGCTGGCTTGCTCCTTCTCTCGACACATAGGTGCATTGATGTCATGTCGTCAGGTATGTTGACGAGTGCGGCAAGCTTTGCCAGGGCATCAGCAAATTGGTTTTCCTCTCGTGGCAAGTGGAAGTAGTCAATTTGGTCGAAGAAGTCGACCTCTTGATTGATCTTTGCTCGGTAGGGAGCTAAGCTATCAGATCGGATTTTCCATGATCCGGACACCTGATTGATGATGAGCGAGGAATCGCCGTGGACCCTCAATCTCTTGATGCCAAGTGTGATGGCTGCTTGTAAGCCGATGAGGCATGCTTCATATTCAGCGGCATTGTTCGTGACGGCGAAGTCTAGTTTGACCGAGATTGGAACATGTTTTCCCTCTGGTGATATTACAAGGATTCCTACCCCGAAGCCTCTCAGATTAGATACACCGTCAAAGTATAGGTCCCATGCGTCAGAATCAGCACAAAGGATGTCTTCGTCAGGAAGTGACCATGTGTCGGTCGTTGGATCCTCGTTGACGAGATTCTCTGCTAGGAAATCGGCAACTGCTCTTCCCTTGATAACCTTGAGGGGTAAAAACTTGAGATCGAACTCGAACAGCATGAGTGGACCCTAGACAGCCTTCCGTTTAGTATTGTATTTGACCGGCTCCATCTTGGAGTAGATGTGGACTGGTAGCTGAGCATGTAATGCCGCAGCTTCTTTGTTGACCATACTAGGGCAAGGCATGTCTTCTCCAATTGGGTATACCTCGTCTCGTACTCGATGAACTTTTTGCTGATGTAGTAGATGGCTCGTTCTTCGCCGTCGACTGTTTGTGCCAGCATAGCTCCCATGGTTGTGTTTGTGACAGTCAGGTATAGGGATAGAGGAATCCCTGGTTGAGGTGGTATGAGGACAGGAGGTTTGGATAGGATTTCCTTAATCCTGTCGAAGGCCTTTTGACAGTCGTCGTCCCAATCGGTGTGATCGGAGGCACGAAGTTTATTGAATATTGGTTCACAAATCATAGTGAGCTTGGCAATGAAGCGGCTGATGTATTGGACCTGACCGAGAAATTCTCGAATCTCCTCGTTCCTAGGCCGAGGCATTTGTTGAAGGGCTTTGATTTTGGTTGGGTCAATCGCAATGCCTCTTTTGCTGACGACATGTCCCAAGAGTTTTTCGGAGGTGACCTTGAATGCACACTTCTGAGGATTTAGTCTCATGTTATATTTTCGCAGACGAGCGAAGAATTTTCGAAGGGCGCTGATGTGGCCGTCCCGTTCTCTTGACTTGACAATCATGTCATCGACATACACCTCTACCTCCTTGTACATCATATCATGTAGGGGAGTAGTAGCGGTTCTTTGATAGGTAGCCCCGACGTTGATGAGATCGAAAGGCATGACCGTGTAGCAATATGTACCCCACTGTGTAGTGAATGTTGTCTTGTGCATGTCTTCCTCAGCCATTTTAATCTGGTTGTACCCAACATATCCGTCCATGAATGATAGGAGAGCATGTTCGGCAGTGTTCTCCACCAGAATGTCAACATGTGGCAAAGGGAAGTCGTCCTTAGGACTCGCCTTGTTTAGATCCCTGAGGTCGACGCAAACCCGAATTCTTCCGTCTTTCTTTGGTACGGGCACAATGTTGGCCACCCAATCAGAGTATTCAGACACTTTGATGAACCCAGCCTTGAACTGTTTGTCCACTTCTTCCTTGATTTTCAGGGCCCATTCAGGACGCATCCGGCGTAGCTTCTGTTTCACGGGTTTAGCTCCGGGTTTAATGGGTATCCGGTGCTCTGCAATTTCTCTGTCAATCCCAGGCATATCTTTGTAGGTCCAGGCGAACGGGTCGGACTATCGGATGCTACATTCTATTTTTCGGAACAATTGTCGTTGGAAGCACCTAGACCAAAACACAATTTATAACTTCACAAACAACTCTACAATTAGTAAAGAGGCAAGTAAAGGTCAGATCCCAAGGGACGGGAAATGAAATGAGATTTCTATTGAAACTAGTGGTGTCTTAGGGGTGTCACAATTTGGGTTGATGTAGAAGGTCACTAAACTAAATAGCAATGAAAGTAAATAAGCAAGATGAATTGAAAGGATTGTAAACAATTGATAAAAAGCACTAGGGTGTCATGGGGTCATAGGGGATTCATGGGAATTGATCATACAAACATGTTCTCAAATTATAAGCAAGCAATTATTATTGTGATGGATTGAGTTGGGTTATATCTTACAATCCTAGGAAAGTTTGGGTCCCGGAGCCGAATCGATTAGATTGTACAACACCTACAAGTCGACTTAGTCTTCCCTACTCAACAACATGCATGGTCTAATGAGACTCGAGTTGGTTTATGTCTTACAAGTCTCATTGAAAAGATAGGTGATGGGTAAAAAATGCAAGGATTCATAGGCTTAGCATTTCATCAAACATAACATGTGCATGAGTTGCGATCAAAACAAGCAAGCAAATAAACCATGAAAGCATATTAATTTAAGCATGAATCATTCCCCATGTTGGTTTCCCCTAATTACCCATTAACCCTAGCTATGGAACTACTCACTCATTATCATGTTTAACATGCTAGCAAGGTTGTCAATCATACCAACAAAGTGAAACATGATGAACAAATGAAAGTAATTAGCAATAATTAAAAAGGGATTAAGAGAATTATACCTACTAATGATTCCAATAATAAAGAAAAGAATAATAGAATTACTTGATGCTTGATTGAGAGGTTGTCAATCTCCCAATAATAACCCAAATAATCTTCAATTACCAAAAATAAAGGATGAACAAAAGAGAGATTAAGGAAATAAAACTTGTATTAAAACTTGATTAATTGTTGATTACAAAACTAAAGAGAGATTTGATTGATATTAACTACTCTAAGAATTGATAAGAAGAACATGCTCTTCTAATTAGACTAATGGGGTATTTATAGTGGAAATTAGGTGGATGCATTAGGGTTAACTAAGGGGTTAAATGACGATTAAGTCCCCAATTAGGGAAACGCCGGTATTTTCTGAAGGAAGGGCATATTTCTTGAAGCTTGAAGAAACGGATTTGTGCTGTCTTGGAATCCGTGCGTCTTAGGCACGGGACGGCCGGATTCAGGAGTCTCTGCCCGGGCGTCTTTGAGAGAAGACGGGCGTCTTCTAGGTGCTGCTGCCCGGGCATCTTTGATGGAAGACGCACGGATTGTGGTCCTGGGGACGGGCGTCTTCAGCGGATGACGGGCGGATTGTCATGCAGCGTACTTTCTTCTTCTTTTCTTCCCTTTTCTTCATAAAATCCTTGGGGATTTCCTTTGGGATGCAAGGATCTTTCCTCATCATTGCCCAACTACTATAATATGTACAAAGGCCTTCTAATCTTGTCTCTCCTTGATGCTTGGTCATTGGATTTAATCAATTTATACTCATTTTGCCATTTTAATGCAAGGTTTGCACTCCTTTCCTACCAAGGACACAAAACCTCAAAGAATATGCAAAACAAAGAACTAAAGACAATAAATGACCCAAATATGCACTAAAAAGCATGGGAACAAGGCTAATTCGGGGACTAAATGTGCGCTAATTATGCTCACATCAAATATCCCCAAACCGAACCTTTGCTCGTCCCGAGTAAAGAGGTGACAAAGACTAGGACCATTATTTAAACTAACCTAATAACATAGCCGATATGAGACAATTAGCGGGTCTCACTCCGCCCCTTCAACTCACAACAAGACAATCATGAGGTAGGATGCCTTCTTGCAAGGCAAGGTGGGTCTTGTCAAAATGGCGACACATCCAAACATTAAGCACACAAAATCAAATAATGGATGCATCTACAAAAGGAATAGCCACTTCCTCATCAAGTGGCGGAGGCAACTAAAAGAAAACAAATTTAAGGGCATATATTCCGTCACAAATACTAGTTCAACAAATTACTAAGGCTAAGAGGATGGCACTAAATCACCTCCAAATGGTGTTAAACTAGACTACTTTGGTCCTAAATTTCCAAATACTTTCGTCAAGAGCTATCGGATGGTTATGGAATGATGATCCCCATGATGCTAGTAGCATATGACATGACAAGTCTCGAGTTCTCTACAAAAGTAAAGGTCATGGATCGTCCCAAACTCGACAAAGTGGCTTGACAAAAGGGCTTTTTGGGAATGAAATGCTCAAATCTTTATAAACAAGGGTGGATATGACTAGTATTCAAAATTTGACCTCATTCAACTTTCACATTTCAAAAATTAGAGATGGGGTTTGTCCCTTCCGTGCTAACGTCCTTTGCTTTCGCCAATCGCTTATTAGGCAACCGTTTAACCTCTAGACAATAGCTTTTCGGGGTGATAGTCACTCTGTCTCTGGGCGGTTGAATTCACAACCGTGTGGGGGCCCAATTCAATGGATCCCTCTCCAAAGCACATCGAAGTGGTACGCCTCCATCAAAGTAACTAAAATTCTCAATATTTCAACATTTCATAACATTTGAGGTTTCCTTGGCAATAAAACGTTTCCACATACAAAATCTTTGAAATGAGCACTTCAAACTTATTGATAGAAAGTATTTTTGGGTTGCCGTACCACAAGGTCAATCAAGGCCACCTAGACAAGTTAACCAAGTCCACATCGCATCACGGGGTTGGATAGGTGACTCACATGCAAACCCTTGACTAGGCTTTGGGTCATGGGTCAAAAGACACTAGTATGACACTATCTAGGGTGTTTTACAACCATTCTAGTAGGCGAAGTCTTAAGTTGAAAAAGTATTTGTAATGGCTTAGTTGCTCTTGTCAAAGTTCTCAATTAGGCAATTTTCAAAATATTTTATCTAAATGCAACTAAATGCCATGATGCAACTATTATATACATCCTAATGCAAGTGTTTCTACCAACTAATATGACATATAAACTAAATGCAAGTCCTAAGTTCACATAGTTATACCGCATCGATCAAAATAAAGCCACATAGTCATTAACATAAAGAGGAAAAAGGAGATTGGAAAGATCATACCATGCGGTCTTCAATATCCTTATGTCTCGGATGTGGCGTAGTCGATCAATGTGAACAAGGATAGAACAAACACAATATATACAATATATATACTTAACTACACTACAAAGAAAAAGAACTTATTTTTGGTTTTTCAAATTTCAAATTTTTATGGTTTTTCGAAATTTTTCAATTTTTTTGGATTTTTTAATAAAAGTTAAGTTAGAATTCCCCATCCCCACACTAATATGGGCATTGTCCTCAATGGCCAAAATGATGGGAAATTATGCAAACATGATGCATGATTTCTACACTAAATGCAAGCTACACTAATCTATACTTCATGATGCATGGTTTTTGTTTCTGACGGAGAGGATAATTTAGATTACCTCCCGTTGTGTATGTATGTACTTCCCCAAACCGAGTTAGACATTATTGCTAATGTCCTAAGGTTGGGTGTAGTTCATGCACACACTATGCAATGCATGAAACTAAACTTGTCATTTTGGATTTTTAAAAGTGGGAACAATAAAATGAGAACACCTCAATGGGGCCGAGGTGTTAGTCCTCTATGGTGCTAGGACTACTCCAACAATGATCAAGATTAATAAAATAAAACAAAGAGAGAAGTAGACAAACCACAAGAGGGTAGGAGCCTCCAAAGCTTGCTAATCATCCATCATATCATCACTATCATCATTTTCCTCACTAGATGTGGAATCATCAACACTTCCCTCTTCACTTTGTTGTTCACCTTGCTCATCATCCTCTTCTCCTTCTTCACTAGCCTCTTCATCCATGTTATCATCAACAACCACATCAACCGCATCACCAACAACCTCATCATCACCCGGAATACCCCTAGATGCACTCGGAAAGAAGACCTCCCTATCCTCCCAACTAGGCAAAGGACATGAAGGGTCAAGTAGTCCTTGCCTAGCTAAGTGAAGGAGGGGTGGATATTGGGCTAAGTAAGCATCTTCCCGGTCCTTGAAGGGTTGCTTGTGCATCTCTTGCATAAGAAGAGTCACATAATCTTTGCTTGCTTCAACACCTTCGGGCTTGAACTCTTGGTACTTGAAAGGATAGGGTGGTGTGACAATGGAAGAGGAGGGTATTTCAATTTCACCCTTTTGTTGTCGGATAATGTATTCGGCCTCTTTTTAAAGGGGAAGGATATAGTTGGTCCGGTGGACACTTAAACGACAAATATTTGAAGGCAAAGTAAAAGATCTAGCCTCACTAGTGAGCCACCCATACTTGGTGTCAAGAGGGTTATGAGAGACCCACTTGTACTTGTTTATCATAGTATCAATATCAATGAGATGACCACCCTTCTTTGCCTCATACTTGCTATCCTTGTTGAAGTTAGGATCAAAGTATTTAGCCAAAAGAGTGACTAGACCTCCATTCACAATAACGGTAGTGCCTTGCTTCCCACAATCAACATTTAGCCATCTATCCACCAAAAGTCTTAGAGAGTTGAAAGGCTTGGTGAATTCCCTTCCAATGTTCAAGGCCGACTCAAGAAGAACAAAATCGAGTTTAGTGAAATGGTTGGTGTCTTTTCTTGCAATGATGGTGTTCCCTACAACCTTGTGCCACACTCTAATGCCCGGATGGTGGACTAATAGAGCGCGACTAGCATGAAAGCTCTCAAATTTCCTTCCGGAAATCGCCTCCCAAAGAGGGTCGGGGTCATATTTGCCAACATTGTTGAAATAACTCGGTGAATCACTAAGACCCAAAGCTTTACCCATTTCCTCAAAGGAGATGCACCTACTAACATTAGCTAGGCGAAACTCGATGGTTTCCATAGTCTCAACCTTGTTAACTATCAAAGAACTCAAAAATGTTAAGGTAAGGGAGGGGTATGTCAATTCTTTTGTTTTAAACAATTTCTCCAACCCCATGGCTTTAAAGAAGGCTCTAGTTTGCTCAAGGACACCCAACTTATCTAAGGCATCTTCACAAATAAACTTGGTGGATAGAAATGATTTTCTAGCAAACTTGGCAAAAGTGTCCCTATGGGATTTGGAAATGAAAATTACCTCCGGATAATTCGAAAGTTCAGCAATTTCCGGAGTAGTAGATGTTGTTGCTTCCATGGGAGGTTGTTGTTGTTGCACCTCCAAGTTTGGGCTAGCTACCACCATAGCCAATGCTTTCTTTGCTTGAAGACTCTTTTGTCTTGATGAGAGTGCCTTTGCCTTTGGTGCCTTTGCCTTTGTTGCTCCATTTGTCTTTGCCATTGATGAATAAACCAAGAAGAGTGAAAAATCTTCAATTTCTAGTGCACCCAAATCGAATTAAAGATGAAAGGCTTTGCCTTTATGAATTCAAAAATCGACTCAAAGGTTGAAGATTTTGTGCTTGGTTTTGATTTTTGTTGAAAAAGGAGTGATTAATTTGTTGTTAAAAGGATGTTTTGATTTTATTTTGGTGAATGTTGTTGAGGAATCTTGTTTTTGTAATGGAGAGGATGAGGGTTTTGGAGTTATGGGGTTTATGGGTAGTGTTTTGAACGAAGGAATGAGGAAATGAATGTGGGATGGGGTTTATAATAAACCCGAAAAATTTGAAATGCAGGGGGAAGACGGGCGGCTTTCCTTCGGGACGCCCGAATTCTGCCTGTTCTGGGTTGGGAAATTCTCGCCTAAAGACGGGCGGATTGCAGCAAAGATGGGCAGATTTGAAAATACGGGATGTGCATCTTTCAGAGAAGACGGGCGGATTCCTTTCCAAGGATTTTTCTCGTTTTTTCTTAGCCAAAAGACGGGCGTCTTCCTTTCAGGACGGGCGTCTTTACGAACACGGGCGGATTCTACTGCAGGACGCCCGGATTCGTTAGCAGTCACAAAATTTCAGAAATTCAGCTCAGAGGGATGGGCGTCTTCTGCCCAATATGCCCGGATTGTCTGAAGACGGGCGGATTCTCTTGAAACCGCTCGGGTTCTACCCCTTTTACCCGGATTCCGTTCCATCCGTGTACCTTGCATATCCCTTGTCATTTTTCATTCTTCAAAATCACGTGTTCTTCATTGTGGGGGCACTACTAAGTCATGAATAGCCTAGGCAATTGCTATCCCCACACTAAGCTAAAGCACTACACATTAATTGAAATTATTAGTCCCTCCCTTACTTCTCTCAAACATGATAATTATCTTGATCAAGGCATAAAAAATCCAAAAAGGACAAAAATGCAAATTAAGAATTAAAATGCGAGTTAGGGAGTTAGAAATATTTACAAATGGTGGTTTAGGGAGGACTCCACCAAACTCTCATTCTTGATGAGATGTCAAAGGGGCATGCCCAAGGTGTTGTTGATGTTGCTCAACACCTTGAAAAAGTAATTAAAAGCTTGTTCATTGTCGTGATAAAGTTCTTCAATGGATCTTTGCCCTTGTTGTCGGTCTTGATCGATAGCATTACCAATGTAGGGATTGAAAATCCCTTCAAACTCGTCGTCCCAAAGACCACAAACTTCATCCACTTGATCACTAAAGATCTCTTGAGTTGATAGAGACAACTCTCCCATTATCTTGTTTTGGCCAATGAGGCCATCCTCTTCTTCGTTGCTTGACTTTGGTGAGCTTTGCAAGCTCTCCTTGTTACAATTCACTTGCTCTTTGAATGGAGAATCTTCAATTTTCTTCTTCCATTGAAGTTCCGACTTCTTCCTATCATCCTTCCGGCTATAATGATCGACCATAAAACATGGTTCATGTAAATGGGGAGCTCTCACAGTCTTGTCAAGATTGAAAGTTATACTCTCATCTCCCACTTCTAGAGTGAGCTCTCCATGTTTCACATCAATCACCGCACCCGCGGTGTGTAAGAAAGGTCTTCCTAGAATGATTGGAATTTTGGAATCTTCTTCCATATCAACGATGACAAAGTCCACCGGGATGAAAAATTTCCCAATTCGTACGGGAACATCTTCCCATATCCCTAATGGTGTCTTCGTCGATCTATCGGCCATTTGGAGTGTGATATTGGTGCATTTAAGCTCTCCCATCCCCAATCTTTTACTCACCGAGTACGGCATAACACTCACACTAGCCCCTAGATCACATAAGGCTTTGTTGATCGTGGTGTCGCCAATGTTACACGGTATTGAGAAGCTTCCCGGATCCTTGAGTTTTGGAGGTGAACTCCCTTGAATTATTGCACTACTCACCTTAGTGAAGGCGATAGTCTCAAGCTTCCGGATCGACTTCTTCTTTGTGAGGATGTCTTTCATGTATTTCGCATAGGCCGGCACGTGATTGATTAATTCCGTGAAAGGAATTGAGACTTCTAAATTCTTCACAATTTCCATAAACTTTCCAAGTTGGTCATCAAATTTGGGATTGGCTTGACGACTTGGAAAAGGAAGTCTAATCACAATGGGCTCCTTCTCCTTGACCTTGTCTTCAATTTTCTTTGAAATTTCTTCTTTTGATGATTCTCCATCTTTGGAGTTTTGCACAATTTCTTCCTTATCACTAGCTTCCACAACTTCATCCTCAACTTGCTTCTTCGGTGCTTCATACCTTGTACGACTTCTCAAGTGAATGGCACTAACCGTTTCATGTCTTGAAGGATTACTTTGAGGTGGTAATTGCCCCTTTTGTCTTTGTGAGCTTGAAGATGCTAGTTGAGTTAATTGGGTTTCCAACATTTTGGTGTGAGCTAGGATGTTGTTGATGGCGGTTTCCTTTGCTTGACTATCTTTTTGTATTTGAGTGAAAAATTCTTGTTGATTCTTTTGCATTTGAAGGACCGCTTTTTGAACATCAAAACCTTGGTCATTTTGTTGATAGTATGGATTTTGAATTTGGTAACCTTGGTTTTGGTTGTAAAAGGGTCTTTGATTTTGGTTTCTCATGGGAGGTGGGGTGTATGTTGTTTGAGGGTTTTGAACATTTTGGCTTTTGTATCAGAGATTTGAATGGAATTTGGTGTTTTCATTGTAATAGTTGGAATAAGGGGTACCACTCTTGTATGCTTGGAAAGCATTCACTTGTTCATTTGTTCCCCTACATTCACTTGAGTCATGTCCCAAAATTCCACAATTCTCACATATCCCACTTGGGATTGATGAGGATGCCGTCATGGCATTAAAATTATGCTTTGGTGATTTTGAGGCTTCTTCAAGTCTAGCCATAGCTTTTTCAAACTTCAAATTGATTGTGTCAATGTGAGCACTAAGTTGAGCACCCAATTGAGTAACGGAGTCCAATTCATGCTTTCCTCCTCTAGTAGCCTTGCGAGGTCTACTATATTGTGCGTTATGGACCGCCATTTCCTCAATTTTGTTCCAAGTTTGATTGTCATCAAGTTCGGTGAACATTCCATTTGATCCCATGTTGAGAATGTTCCTTGAATCTTCATATAGGCCGTTCCAAAATTGTTGTACCAAGAACCACTCGCTAAGTCCATGGTGAGGACATGAGCGACAAATTCCCTTGAACCGCTCCCAAGCTTCATACAAAGATTCTTCATCCCTTTGCTTAAAACCCGTAATTTGAGCTCTTAGCATGTTAGTCTTTTCCGGTGGGTAGAATTTTTCGTAGAAAGCTAGAGCCAACTTTTTCCAAGAATCAATTCCGAGAGTGGCCTTATCAAGGCCCTTCAACCATTGTTTCGTGGTGCCAATTAGAGAAAAAGGAAATAAGACCCATCGAATTTGGTCTTGAGTTACACCGGTTTGAGAAATCGGATCACAATAGTCACAAAAGGTCTCCATATGAGAATGAGGGTCTTCACTAGGCATCCCCCCAAATTGGCTCCTTTCGACTAATTGGATGAATGCGGATTTGGCAATGAAATTTCCGGTTAGATGTTGTGGTGTGGGAGTACCATTGGGTAGGTTCTCCTTGGTGGGTACGGAATGTGATGAAAACATAGGCATTGTGGGTTGATTTTGTGTTGTATTTTGTGTTGGGTTCTCCTCACCTTCTCTTGCAAAAGGGTTGATGAACTCAATAATTGGTTGAATATCTACAACCTCACTAATACCTCTCAAATTTCTCCTAGCAAGTCTTCTATTGGTTGTCAAAGTTCTTTCAATTTCACGATCAAAAGGTAACAAATCCCCTTGTGACCTTCTAGACATGCAAAATATCAAACAACTCGAAAAAAATTAGAACAAACCTTGAAAAGTTTTACTTCCTCAAGGCAAAGAAAGACACAACTAATAACAATATAAGAAAATCTAAATCAAGATAACACCATCCCCGGCAACGGCGCCATTTTTGGTCGGACTATCGGATGCTATATTCTATTTTTCGGAACAATTGTCGTTGGAAGCATCTAGACCAAAACACAATTTATAACTTCACAAACAACTCTACAATTAGTAAAGAGGCAAGTAAAGGTCGGATCCCAAGGGGCGGGAATTGAAATGAGATTTCTATTGAAACTAGTGGTGTCTTAGGGGTGTCACAATTTGGGTTGATGTAGAAGGTCACTAAACTAAATAGCAATGAAAGTAAATAAGCAAGATGAATTGAAAGGATTGTAAACAATTGTTAAAAAGCACTAGGGTGTCATGGGGTCATAGGGGATTCATGAGAATTGATCATACAAACATGTTCTCAAATTATAAGCAGGCAATTATTGTTGTGATGGATTGAGTTGGGTTATATCTTACAATCCAAAGAAAGTTTGGGTCTCGGAGCCGAATCGATTAGATTGTACAACACCTACAAGTCGACTTAGTCTTCCCTACTCAACAACATGCATGGTCTAATGAGACTCGAGTTGGTTTATGTCTTACAAGTCTCATTGAAAAGATAGGTGATGGGTAAAAAGTGCAAGGATTCATAGGCTTAGCATTTCATCAAACATAACATGTGCATGAGTTGAGATCAAAACAAGCAAGCAAATAAACCATGAAAGCATATTAATTTAAGCATGAATAATTCCCCATGTTGGTTTCCCCTAATTACCCATTAACTCTAGCTATGGAACTACTCACTCATTATCATGTTGAACATGCTAGCAAGGTTGTCAATCATACCAACAAAGTGAAACATGATGAACAAATGAAAGTAATTAGCAATACTTAAAAAGGGATTAAGAGAATTATACCTACTAATGATTCCAATAATAAAGCAAAGAATAATAGAAGTACTTGATGCTTGATTGAGAGGTTGTCAATCTCCCAATACTAACCCAAATAATCTTCAATTACCAAAAATAAAGGAAGAACAAAAGAGAGATTAAGGAAATAAAACTTGTATTAAAACTTGATTAATTGTTGATTACAAAACTAAAGAGAGATTTGATTGATATTAACTACTCTAAGAATTGATAAGAAGAACATGCTCTTCTAATTAGACTAATGGGGTATTTATAGTGGAAATTAGTTGGATGCATTAGGGTTTACTAAGGGCTTAAATGACGATTAAGTCCCTACTTAGGGAAACGCCGGTATTTTCTGAAGGAAGGGCATCTTTTTTGAAGCTTGAAGAAATGGATTTGCGCTGTCTTGGAATCTGTGCGTCTTAGGCACGGGACGGCCAGATTCAGGAGTCTCTGCCCGGGCGTCTTTGAGAGAAGACGGGCGTCTTTTAGGTGCTGCTGCCCGGGCGTCTTTGATGGAAGACACACGGATATTGGTCCTGGGGACGGGCGTCTTTAGGGGAAGACGGGCGGATTTTCATGCAACGTACTTTCTTCTTCTTTTCTTCCCTTTTCTTCATAAAATCCTTGGTAATTTCCTTTGGGATGCAAGGATCTTTCCTCATCCTTGCCCAACTACTATAATATGTACAAAGGCCTTCTAATCTTGTCTCTCCTTGATGCTTGGTCATTGGATTTAATCAATTTAGTCTCATTTTGCCATGAAAATGCAAGGTTTGCACTCCTTTCCTACCAAGGACACAAAACCTCAAAGAATATGCAAAACAAAGAACTAAAGACAATAAATGACCCAAATATGCACTAAAAAGCATGGGAACAAGGCTAATTCGGGGAATAAATGTACGCTAATTATGGTCACATCACGAACACGTCCTTGTATCCGTGGAGGAGGTCAATGAACTGTTGTCTTTCCAAGGGGTCTAGGGTTATCCCTATCCTAAGTTCTTGAGGTATGTTGTTGGTTCCTACGTTAATAGGTTCGGTCTCCTCAATGATGGGGGTTCTGGTTTCCCGTTTGTTAAGTTCTTTGGCTAGGTGAGGTGGGTAGTCACTCAAGTCAAATTCCTCATAGTCATTCAGAATTGCATTGCAGTTAAATTGAGACGAGTCATAAGCAAACTTAGCGTTCATTAAGTTGACACGAGCGAAAAGCTCGGAGAGGACAGACATTTCGTGTTCAGTCAGAGGTGACACAGCAGAGGAGGCGGCCCCTGGAACAGGCTCCAGGTTGTCACCTTTCATGGGAGTGGGGGTGACCCTAGTAGACTCGGCCTCTGAATCAGCCACGACGTTGTGATAAAACAGTGGGAAGGGGACCTTGACTGGGACATTAGGAGTTATGACAGACTCTGACTCCGACTTAGACTAGGACTCAGATCTTTCTTCACTTCCTTCCTTGAACATATGGCCTTCTCCAGTTGCGATCTTGAGAATGCGGCCTTGGCGATCGGTCCACTTGACGATCTTCCTCTAGCCTTGTGTAGCTTTCTCCGGGTTAGTGTCGGAGATTAAGGCGGTTGGGTCAAATTGATTGTCCTTCAGGGCGATGTTGATAATGTCCTCATAGTTGAGGTGTTTGATGTTATCTTCCCCAAAGAGGAGTGTGACAGGTTGTCCATTGAGGCATGACGACGGCTTAGACTCGGTTGATGCAGCTTCGATGTTGTCGGGGATGAAGTATAAATCCTGGAAGTCTTCCACTCCCGGATACCTAGCCTTGGCCACAGAGTCATAGATCTGCTCTTGAAAGCCATGGTAGAGATCAGACTCTCCCTCGGGGACAAAGTATCCGTTGAGAGTCAGATGATAAGGACGGAGGATAACTCCGTGCTTCTTGCATTTTCGGACTAGGAGGTTCATCTACTGGATATCTTCATCGGTACGCTCATATCCCAGTCCGAAGGGAATGTTGGGAACCTTAGCCTGTTTCAAGGGAGGCAAGGTATCTTTCAGTGGATTGAGGGGTAAGCCCGGGAAGTAACCCTGGCGCATCATGATACGGTTGACTGTGAGGTTAGCAAAGGGGTCACAATCAAAGGGCGTTGATTCATCAATTATGGCGTTCACGGCTTGGAAACCCCACATTTTATTGTCATCCTCCTCAATGTCTTGGGAGGATATTCCCTTTCTCATGACAACTTTGATCGGGGAAGCAGGAATTGTGATTGTTTTCCCGTTGAAGGGGACCCTGACTTTCTGGTGGAGAGTAGAGGTAACCGCCTTGATGGCGTGGATCCAGGGATGTCCCAGGAGCATATTGAAAGAGGCGTCGATGTCGACCACCTGAAAACTGGTTTGCCTTTCCAGTGGTCCGTTTGCGACAGTCAAATTGATAAGTCCTACGACTTTGCGACGAGTGCCGTCATAGGCGCGTACTCCTTGGTTTGTCGGGACCAAATCATCTTCCTTAATACCCTGCTTGTGAGCAGTCTTAAGAGGGATGACATTCACCGCGGATCCGTCATCTACGAGGACCATGGGTACATTTTTCTTGAGGCATTGTACAGTAATGTACAGGGCCAGGTTATGATTGGCTCCGAATGGAGGGATATCCTCGTCAGAGAAGACAACTGGGTTGTTCAGATCAGGGGCGTCCCTCGTCATATGTGCCACTATTTCTTCTGGGGAAGAGGTGGAGGGCACGGTTAATTTTCCCAAGGCCTGTAGCAAAGCCTGTCGATGTTCAAAAGACGTTGCAATTAGTTGCCAGATTGAGATTTCGGCTTTTGCTTTCTGAAACTGTTTGAGGATCAAATTTTCAGGAGCCTTTGGTTGAGTGTCTACTTCCGGGACGACTTGGTCATTCGTTGTTGGAACGACCGTTGTATTATTCGGGTTCTGATATGGGCGTCCGGACCGGGTGAGGTGTCTGATCTCTTTCGCCCGTTTCTCTTTCTCTGGGATAAGGTAGACATCTTCAACGTCGTCTCTCCAGATGCCGTTGATTTCAGGATCTCGAAGGCACCTTGGAGGGGTATTCTTTGGTGGGTAATTTTTGTGAGGAATATTTTTGTGGAGGTGATTTTTGTGAGGGTGATTTTTATGAGGGTAGTTATTGTGAGGGTAGTTATTGTGAGGATGATTTTCGTGAGGTGCATGCCAGAATGGTCGCGGGAGCAATCCGTCCTGGCGTGGGTAGTTTTGGGTGCTCGGGGGACTTTCCCTTGGGTGTGGTAGTGGAGGATTGAAGATAAGTCGACGGTAGGCATCGTCAAGTCGGGTGATCCTTTCAGAAAGACTGGCTATGGCTTTCTCGGCCTGTTGAAACATAGTGAGCATAGTGGCAGCACTAAACACGAATACCCCGTCCGAGGGATCTTTCTCCAAGGCATTCATCTCGTCATCAACTGGCAGGATTAGGTGAGAGCAGTCCAGAGTTGGCTCATCGTTGGAGATGGCGTGGATTCCCAGAGGGTTTGTTTTGTTATTCGGCTTAGTTGGCGGGGATAAAGGCAAATCTCCTTTTTGAATCATGTCTTGGATGATGTGTTTGAGTTTGAGGCAGGTTTCAGTATCATGCCCCTTCCCTTGATGGTACTGACAATAGGCATTGGGGTTCCAGAAGCGGGATTTCTTAGCATCGGTCGGATCCGGGGTGGATCCGATTGGTTGCAACCTTCCCTGGTCCATGAGCCTCTTTAGAGCACTTGCATAAGTTGACCCTATATTAGTGAACACTCTCTGGGGGTGCTCAGGTCTCTTAGCAGATGGTTCAATGAGGTTGACTTCATCGATCTTGTTCGTTTGGCCGTAATAGCGAGATCCGGTTGACGTGGATCCTTGGTAGCCTCTACCAGTAGTCTTGGCCAAGACACCCTTCCGGAGGTCATCTTCAATGCGTGTCCCCAGAATTTGCAGATCCTGGAAGGTCTTAATATTTTGATATCTCAGTAAGTTGGCATAAACCGGGCGGAGATTGTTGACGAACTTTTCCACCAAAGTTGATTCACTCGGCTTACTGACCAATTGAGTACTCACCCTCCTCCAACGGGTTAAGAACTCGGTGAACCCCTCCTTGTCGTTCTGGGTTAGCACCTCGAGAGTACGAGTATTGGCCTGGATTTCGACATTGTCGGCATATTGTTTGGCAAACTCAACTGCGACCTCATCCCAATTAGTAAGGTTTTTCGGATCAAGGGAGTAGTACCATTGTCGAGGGATCGGTTCCAAGGAGGAGGGGAAGATCCGGGTTAAAAGTTTATGTTTGACTCCTTTGATGGCCATGTATTCTTTGAAAGCACGGATATGATTGAGCGGGTCCTCCACTCCTTTGAACTTAGGTACATCAGTTAGGCTGAAGTTGTCAGGTAATTGATCCCCAACAGGTTCGAACCTTCGGTTGTTCTCAAGATGGATATTGTTGCCCCGGGCTAGGAGTAATTCTTCCAAGAGCTTTAGCCTCTTCTCAGTTTCAGTCAGAGGTGGAGTATTATGTTCCCCAGTTTCCTTATTCTCCAGGGCATCGATACGGGTCTCGACGCGATCCAGGGTGACCTTAAGAGCGGTGAGCAGGCTGGCTAGCTGATTAGTCGTAACATCTCTGTTGTTATCATTGTTGTTGGATGAGGCTGAAGACGGGGCCATGGCTCTGAGGCAGAAAAACAGCTCACATTACAACTCAATTCGACATGGTTCAAAGACTGAACGCAGACAACTCAAAGGGCAAGACAAAGATCAGACTCGACAAGACGAGGGTGACCGTGTGTGGTTCATCGGTGCTGACTCGATTTATGATGCGACGGTGTTGACCGAACCTTTAACACGAGTCCAACATGACGGCGCGACGCCATTGGACGGGTCTCGTGGTGAGATGACTCATAATAAAGACCCATAAGTACGTTTTCTTCGACTCGATAGAAACGAGGCGGAAATGGAATGGTGGACTAAAGCATTCGAAAATAGAAATTTTCAAAAAGATTCATTTGTCGCTTTATAGACGGCTTCCAAAGATAGAGATCTCTGCAAGTCGGTTAATTGAAAGAGTTGTCTTAAGTTTATTTGCAAAAGACGGTTTTGAGTTTGAATCGGCTCGGGAAACAGTGTATTGTCTCCCAAGGCGGTTTTTTTTTTAAATTCAAAATTGTATGTTTTGAAAATCGGGCTTGAAATGTTTGAAGAGGTCTCGGGGACGGTGCATGGTCCTCGGGATCTCGAAAGTGTCTTGATAAAAGGGTGTGCGCTTTTCTCGGGTTTTGAAAGAGCCATTGTCGGTGCGAAACGGGTTAAAATCCGTGTCTAGACGCGGCGATTATAACGGCGTGAAAATGTGATTTAAAATGGTTGTAGAAAACCGTGTTTGAAAATTGTTATTACGACGGCCTAGAAAGGCGTGTTGAAATGGTTATAAAAACCGAGTTTGAAAATTTTCATTACGACAGCCTAGAAAGGCGTGTTGAAATGGTTATAAAAACCGGGTTTGAAAATCGTCATTACGACGGCCTAGAAACGCATGTTGAAATGGTTATAAAAACCGGGTTTGAAAATCATCATTACGACGGCCTAGAATGGCGTGTTCGAAATGGTTATAAAAACCGGGTTTGAAAATCGTCATTACGACGGCCTAGAAAGGCGTGTAACGGTCGACGAAAGACCGAGTTTTGAAACGGCCATTATAACGGCGCAAAAAGGTGATTTTGAAATTTGAAAATGACACGGAAGGACTTATGATCAAGTCGCACATAAGCACTCACAGTTCATTATATTATGCATTATGCTGACACGGGTTTTGGCTTAGAAGGTTGGGTTACACACCAAGCAATCAAACCCCAATTTGCGAGAGGGATACCCGAGCCTCGTGCTCGAAAGTAATGAAAGCTCTTTGACGAAACAGAAATGTGTAACGTCAACGGTATGCTTGACTCAATCAGGATTCTGAACGCGGGGATGAGAAAACTCACGCCGACGAGACGAGCCAATTGGTCGAAAAGGGTTAGGTTGTGGGCCCGGACAAGGAACCCGACCGTGACCGTAATATCAATTAATGCATTCCAACCAAGACCTCGTTCGAGTCTCACCATCCAGGGATCACAAAGACGTAAGTGTCCTAGTTTTCCCCAGTGGAGTCGCCAATCTGTGGACGTGGGCCCACCTGCGTATTTCCGGCTCGATCTGTGGACAATGGCAGCGGTCTTTTGAAAGCCACGCTCGGCGGCGTAAAAATGCTTTCGACCGGTTCGTTTTAGATCGGTCGGTTTCGTCTCGGTAAGGGTGTCAAAACGATTAGAAATGTTCGGAGTCGCCACCAAGCATTTGTGGGATGCTTGGAACCCGTTCGAATCCACTTTATACCTCGGTCAAAAGAAGCACAAAGCAGGGTTTGACATAGGTACTAAAGATAAGGAACCGTCCCTCTTTAGCATCCTATCTCTAGAATGACTCTTGTACGCCCTGGATAAGGTCGTCCACTATCCAAAGTTTCTGAGTAAGAGATGAAGGTACGTATTGGGAAGCCCTTTAATCAGACACCCAATCCCGCTCGCGGTAGCGGCCTCTACTGATCGATCTTGGTTGGTCAAAAGTTGATAAAATGGCTTAAATGAATGAAAGCGCATCCAATGATTTAAACCTAACATGTGAGAGCTTTCTAAGTTTGTTGATTTAATCCAAGTATCAAGTATAAGATGTCGAGTTGGATTAATGGTTGATTTTCATGCAAGACGGAAATTAAACATCCATTTACCGTATTAGGTTTATGGTGCATAACGTGATCCATTTAATAAGGCATTGCAAATATGATTTTGAACGAGTAAATAGTCATCTGATCCTCTTATATCCGGGCTAATCGGAGTCGGGATCGTCCTAGACTAATACTGGAAGGGAACAAGCTCTGTACCAGACGGCTATATGAGGCACGAGCCAGCCGGCGGTGTAAAGAGGCCTCCCCTGGTTCTGAAAATGAGAAAGAAGGGCCTGTTTAGGCGCTAGTCAACCAACGGTTGTATGCCGTGTTCTGACTATTCGAAAAACGTTATAAAACGTATAAAAAAATTGGTATTTGAACCCGGTTTGATTTGAAAGGGTTGTTTAGACCGCATTTGTTGATTTGAAGAACTAGACTTGAATAATCATCATGATTTTGATAATATTCGGTGTCAGGTTCGATTTGACAAAATTGATATGAATAGTTTTGAAAATAATTATGAACTAATTGTTTTAAGTTCATTTGAATGTAACTAGTCGATACTCATCATTGTACCCGGGTTGAAATCCGGCATGGTATGTAGAACCAAGGATGACTTTGTGTTGGTGACTAACATGTCTATTTTGAAAATGTAAAGAAATAAAATAAAAGGCTTTAAAATACCTTTTAAATGTCATTAACAAAATATTATCACCGAAACACGGATTTAACCGTCATGGTATGAGGAACCAAGGGTGAAAAATGTTTTATGGTTGAAACAAATAAAATGAAACAAAAAGGGTTCGAAAATATTTGAAATGGTAAAAACCAATTACACATATGAAAATGAATTAAAGGGAAATGACCAGAACAAACACGGTTGATCTCTGACCTGGACAACCCATTTAGGCGCGGGTAAGCCTGCAACCTAAGGGGCTTCTGTCTCAGGCCAAAAATCAGTTTTGGCTCGTTTATTTCATGTTTTGGTTCATGTTATGCATGTTTTAGCATGTTATAGTCATGAAACAAATGAAAACATAATAAAAGTGGATTTTTACACCCTCATACTTACATGTTTGGTTATGGCGAGTGACCGAAGTAAGTGTAACAACTCGTTTGGTCGGAAAAGACTCGGTTTAAAACTGTTTTGGTAAGTAAAAAGAGTGTTTTAAGATTAGTGACGGTGTAGTGGTCGAAGTGGCCGGTCAAGTGATTTAATGCACGATGACGGTACCAAACAATGTGTAAGGCTTGTATTTACGATCGGTAGGTCATAAACACGCGTCGGATTGTGACTTAAGAAGTCGAGTCGAGAATTTTAAGGAGAAAAGAGGGGGCGGACACTCGCGTAATCTCAAATAGGGGGCATTTGAGGGGTATTTATTGGAGAATGAGTGGTTGTGTGAGTTTTGAGCGACATGGCCACCTGGGCTGCTCAAAGAGGCGCGAGCCACGTCGCGGGTCTTTGAGGTGAGTTATCGCTTTCACACAAACGCAATCATGATTTGTTCTATCTTAGGTTTTGTAGTCATATGTTTGGTACTTGACCAAACATAAATACGGGAAAACTTAAGGTAGAAGGTTTGAAATGTTTTGTTTTTGGTGGTTGACTCGGTTTGACTTCTTGTTGGAGTCGGGATTTAATTTTTTGAGTCGGTTTTTGGTCCGGTGTCGGTTTTGACTCTAGTTAGTGGCATTGCCACCCCGTCGTCGTGCATTAAACACTCCAGGTATTTTTGAAATGTTTTGAAATGTTTTATTTTCGAAATCGTTTTAAGTTTTCCGACGTAAAGTTGTACACAAACTGTTGATCAAACGCCGCGATTCCAAAACATGTTATAGTCCGATAATCATCGGGTGTTTGTTGGAGTCTCAGCAGATATTGGGTATCTAAACTATATTTTCTTCCCTATTTCCTAAAACGGATTATTCAGGTTTTCTTCCCCTTTCTTATTTTGGAAAACTTTTACTATTATTTTATTCATCCCTCTCTCCTATCACCAACCTCACCGAACACTTTTACTCATATTTTATTAATTTCATTAATGTTTTGGCCCCACAATTCTTTATTTAACTCCTAATTATTCATCTCTCTCCTATCATTAAACCCCACCCAACACTTTTACTCTTATTTTATTCCCCTCCTTAATATCCATGCCCACTAACAAAGGGAAGAAAATATAGAATTGAAGAGAGTATAAGACAATACAACAGACCGTTACACAAACACAATCCTCCAACACCGTCACATCACCAATCATCTGACTACACACTAATGTCTGTAGTCCTGCCAGAATATCCATCTCAACAGATATTCTACATCGCCAGTGGGGGAGCGTAGTCGTTCCCACCTAAGCCCCTCTCTTCTCCATCGAGCGAATAACCCATGTTCCTTAATGTGTACATCCCCATTGTGACGCGAACCACAAGGAGCAAATCAAGGGCATGAAGCCACTCTCGCAAGTGACTCCACTCAGTCGAGGTTGCACCTCGTGAACCACAGACAAACAACAACCAATCACAATACCAATATAATCAATGCCAAAAACCAATTACGATATAATCACCATGCCAATCAACCAAACAAACATCTTATAACATTTATCCAATAACTGAGTAGGGAAACCCTACCTGGAATGAAATCACCAATATCAATCACAAGCAGCGGATCAAAAGCGTTCCTCTATGAAATCACCACCTATAACCGAATTATCATACAATTACAATTTATAGCATCAACAATCCCAATAACCCCCAAATCACCCAATTAGAATTTAAAGAATAATAATCAAATGACTTAAAAATAGTACCAAGATCTTACCCACAATACGACGATCTCAACGGTATAAAGAACTTCAAAATCGTTCAACTCAAGCCCTTAGATTTGATAGCAATGCGAGAAGAGAACTGATGTTGTTTGTTATCTTTTGTAAAAAGTTTAGAAATAAGAGTAAAAGGTAAAAGAACTAACGAATTTACTTTATATAACTTTTCATGCGTTGCCATCAAACCCGGCCAAAAACTCGTATAACCCGACATACTCGATCGAGTAACTAAGGTACTCGATCGAGTACCGCCAACTTAATCGAGTTGCCCTCACTCGATCGAGTACCCATCAGGCAGAACGTACACCAGAAAGCAAAACTAATTTACTTGATAGAGTAAGCCCTACTCGATAGAGTACCCAACAGCTCATACATCTGAGGTATTACAGTGGTTGTACGCTTTTTGGGTGACGTAACCACCTAGGCTGCTTGAAGAGGCGCAAGCATGTTCGCGGGTCTTTAAGTTGTCTTGTCACAATCACGTATTTGGATTTGTGGTTTGTTCTATCCTAGGTTATGTAGGACATAATTGTTGTGCTTGACCATCAAGTATACCGTGTATACTTAGCATGGAAGGTTTGTGATGTTTTTTTTACTCGATTTGACATGTTTTTGGAGTCAGGATTTGAATTTTGAGTCGGTTTTTGGTCCGGTGACGGTTTTGACTCTAGTTAGTGAAAATGTTTTGAAAATGTTTTATTTTCGAAATTGTTTTTAAATTTTTCGACGCGTAGTTTATATAGACCGTCGATCAAACGTAGCGATTATTAAGCATGTTCTACTCCTATAATCATCGGGTCCTATAATCATTGGGTGTTTGTTGGGGTTCAACAAATACTGGGTATCTACTGAGCCCCAATTTTGATTAAGGCTTGGACAGGGCAAAAGTCAAAAGTACAGCCCCCAGTTGAATTGAAGATTACAACCCGGAGACTGAAGCTACATCGTGTGGGGTAATATCCGTATAAGACAATTTAAATTTAGGACTATAACGTAAATTTAACATGTGAAATATGGTCATAAACGAAATACAACAATGAAACGATAAAGATAAAGAATCAACCTCGGGTCCTTTGATGCACGGCGTAAAGAACAGAAATCAACAGAGATTCCCTCCTAATTGTTGCACCCAAGACCGTCCGAGAAATGCCCTTGTGCTAGAACGTGTTCTCCGATTGCCTTGCAATATTGGGAGAACTTGATGTGAGTTTTTCTCGAGATGTGAGATCTCGGTTTCAGAGAAAGCTTAATCTCCAAAACCCTAATTTCTGTGTAAATGAAATTGTCTAGGTCAAAAGGAGAGGGAGTCTCTCCTTTTGTTTGGTTCGGCCAGCCGTGGGTTTGCATGGGGAAGTGGGCTTCCACTTCCTCTTAATTTTAACTCATGGTACGACCTGAAATGCGCTAAATGTATATGACACGGTTTCATCATAAATTGTCATCGGTTATCGGATATTAAAGCATCAACTAATTATAACACGGATCAGTTGAATCATTAATACGTGTCCGACAAAGACAATATTGTATAATTATATTCAATATACATTAATCAAATATAAATCGTTTATATTTAATTTTACGAATTAACTGCTTAATTCGCCTTAGCCATTATTATTTAATCCGTATTAAATAACATATCTCAACATCACATTTTGACTAAATATTAGTCAAATAACTCAGACTAACTGGTTAGTCAATATTGGCATCTACATGTTTGTATTTTCATCGTCACGTCTCTCAAACGTATCCTATAGGTGTGACTTTTAGGGACCAGTTGATCACCGCCATCTGTATGACAATAACGTCAAACTTATCTAGCAAGCCAACCGTTATTGATAAACGTGGATCAACTGATAATAATACCAAAAGTATGCCCTTTGATCCTTTTAGAGGTTTATAAGTCCTTGCACTAACTGTTAAGGACACCAACCCCAACAAGCTCCCACTTGTCCGTACAAGTGTATGTGCAATGACGTTATCCGCACTAACTGGAGGACACAAGCTCCAACAAACTCCCACTTGTCCGTACAAGTGTATGTGCGATAACCGATTCTCATATTCATTTAAAATTTCTCCCACTCAATGTAAAACAATTTGCAGATCCGGATCCACAAAGGTCGTATTTTACAATCGATCTGTATCTAGAGTGGTTTCCCCGACTAGAGAGTAACTTAACCGATAAAACGAATCCGTATCCGAGCATGGCCATGCATTTCGATTCTGACTCCTCGAGTGGCCCCGAGAAATATCGAGTACACGATAAAGGCTGAATATTTCCTTCAACTTGACTCCTTCCGATCTAAGCACAACATGAAATGACCCAGAAAAAATCTACTTGGCCCCCTGTTACGGATGACCGTGAGAAAGAAACCAAAGTCACCCAAAATCTGCCTTAGTCTCAAGAGACAGTCGATAGTCAAAAGAATCGACTCTTAGGATCACCATGGAAGTCCTATCCACGACCGGGCACCGAATGTTATAAAACATTTAGGACTCCACGTCGATGTCACAATTGTGTCCTACGAAATATCCGTATAAATCGCCTCTGTGATTGGTCAGTCAACCGGTTGACTTATGGCTCGTTGAACCCACCATCAACCAACGTCACAAAATAATTGCCAGAGTTATCAGCTCATGTGGGCAATTAAGGACTGAAAAATATAATGTTCGTTCAGTTCACTTTGTGGTGTTCAAAAATTGTCGTACAATTCCACATAAAAAACAAAATATATAAATATCAAAACGATGATGTCGTATAGAGTACAAACGAGAATGAATATAATCCATAAAAGAGTACTATAACTTAGGAACACGTTTAATTCCCATGGAATTAACATGCCCTTCATGCTTATCTTGTCGTAATGGTTTAGTGAGAGGATCTGCTATGTTATCATCTGTAGCAATCTTTTCTATCACTACTTCCTTTTGCTCCACGTAATCTCGGATTAGATGAGCTTTCCGTTGTACATGTCTAGACTTGTTGCTAGACTTTGGCTCCTTAGCTTGGAAGATGGCACCACTATTGTCGCAATAGATGGTGATCGGGTCATTCGAACTAGGCACTACAGATAGCCCATGTAAGAATTGACGCATCCATATCGCTTCCTTTGTAGCTTCAGACGCGGCATAGTACTCGGACTCGGTCGTAGAATCTCTGTAACAGTTTGTTTCGAACTCTTCCGGTGATGCAGCGCCATTAAGAGTAAAAACGAATCCAGATCGAGATTTCGAGTCATCTCGATCCGTTTGGAAGCTAGCATCTGCGAATCGGTTGCGCATAGATTTTGTTCGCCTCCATAAGTCAATGCCCAATCTTTAGTCCTCCGTAGGTACTTAAGAATGTTCTTGATGACCCAGCCAATGTGGTTCACCTGGATCTTTGTTGGAATCGAATTGTCATACTCAATGCATATGCCACGTCCGGACGTGTGCATATCATGGCATACATGATAGATCCTATTGCCGAGGCATAAGGTATCCGTGTCATGCGCTCTTTCTCTTCCGGTGTCTCTGGTGACTGAGACTTGCTCAAATGCACCCCTGGAGCCATGGGAAGAAACCCCTTCTTGGAGTTAGTCATGCTGAATCTCTCTAGGACTTTGTCTATGTAAGACTCCTGACTAAGAGATAACATCCGTCGTGATCTATCTCGATAGATACGGATGCCTAGAATTCTTTGCGCCTCTCCCAGATCTTTCATCTGGAAATGGTTTTTCAACCATACTTTCACCGAAGTTAAGAGAGGTATGTCATTCCCAATCAGGAGTATGTCGTCAACATACAATATTAGGAAAACAATCTTGCTCCCACTCGACTTGATATATAAACATGGTTCCTCGACCGATCGAGTAAATCCATTTTCTTTAATCACTTGGTCGAAGCGATGATTCCAACTCCGAGATGCTTGCTTAAGTCCATAAATGGAACGCTTAAGTTTGCATACTTTCTTAGGATGTTGTGGATTGATGAAACCTTCGGGTTGTACCATGTACAACTCTTCCTCCAAAAAGCCGTTTAAGAAGGCGGTTTTCACATCCATTTGCCAAATTTCATAGTCATGAAACGCGGCGATCGCTAAGATAATCCGAATGGAACGCAAAGATGACTACGGGTGCAAAAATTTCATCGTAGTGCAAACCTGGCACTTGGGTGAAACCTTTAGCAACTAGTCGTGCTTTATAGATATCTTGTTGACCTTCCACAGAATGCTTTATCTTGTAAAGCCATTTGCATTGAAGGGGACGAACCTTAGCAGGTAAGTCAACAAGATCCCATACGTTGTTCTCATACATAGAGTCCATCTCGGATTGCATGGCCTCAAGCCATAGCTTTGAGTCGGAACTAGTCATGGCACCTTTATAGGTTGCGGGTTCACTACTCGTTAAGAGTAGAACGTCATCTATGTCATGTTCCTCGACCATACCAATGTATCTGTCTGGAGGAATAGAGACTCTTCCCGACCTCCTAGGTTCCTCAGGAATATTAACCGCAGCCGGGATTGAAGGGATTGGTTCCTCCAATGGTTGCTCGGTATTTGGTTCTGTTGGAGCTTGTGTCCTCCAGTTAGTGCGGATAACGTCATTGCACATACACTTGTACGGACAAGTGGGAGCTTGTTGGGGTTGGTGTCCTTAACAGTTAGTGCAAGGACTTATAAATCTCTAAAAGGATCAAAGGGCATACTTTTTGTATCATAATCAGTTGATCCACGTTTATCAATAACGGTTGGCTTGCTAGATAAGTTTGACGTTATTGTCATACAGATGGCGGTGATCAACTGGTCCCTAAAAGTCACACCTATAGGATACGTTTGAGAGATGTGACGGTATGAATATACAGTCATGTAGATGCCAAATTTGACTAACCAGTTAGTCCGAGTTATTTGACTAGTAATTAGTCTAATATGTGATGTTGAGATATTTTATTTAATACGGATTAAATAAAATTGGCTAAGGCAAATTAAGCAATTAATTTGTAAAATTGAATATAAGCGTTTTATGTTTAATTAAATGTATATTGAATATAATTATACAATACTGTTTTGTCGGACATGTATTAATAATTCAACTAACCCGTATTATTAGTTGATGCCTTAATTTCCGATAACCGATAACAGTTTATAATGAAACCGCGTCATATACACTTAGCGAATTATGGACCGGATCACGAGTTTAAGTGAAGAGGAAATGAAAAGCCCATTTCTCTCCTCTCACTCGGTTTGGCCGAGGCTTACATAGACAAAAGGGGAGTTTTCTCCTCTTGTCTAACCTAACAATTCATTTGCTAAAATTTTAGGGTTTTGGGAATTGTGCCTCCCGAATTCCGGATCTCTCATCCAACACAAACTCACAAAACAATCCCCTCAATATTGCAAGGCAATTAGGGGATTCTCTCTAGCACAAGGGCATATCTCGGACAATCTTGGGTGCATCATTTAGGAGGAGGTCTATCTTGATCTCTCATTGCCTTTTGCACTAGGACCGGAGGTTATTTCTATTGCTTAATCGTTTCATTGTGTTTTTCGTTTCATGACCAAATTCTGCCGTAGTCTCAAGAGACAGTCGATAGTCAAAAGAATCGACTCTTAGGATCACCATGGGTCCTATCCACGACCGGGCAGCGAATGTTATAAAACATTTAGGACTCCACGTTGATGTCACAATGGTGTCCTACGAAATATCCGTATAAATCGCCTCTGTGATTGGTCAGTCAACCGGTTGACTTATGGCTCGTTGAACCCACCATCAACCAACGTCACAAAATAATTGCCAGAGTTATCAGCTCATGTGGGCAATTAAGGACTGAAAAATATAATGTTCGTTCAGTTCACTTTGTGGTGTTCAAAATTTGTCGTACAAATCCACATGAAAAACAAAATATATATAAAATATCAAAAACGATGATGTTGTATAGAGTACAAAAGCGAATGAATCTAATCCATAAAAGAGTACTACAACTTAGGAACACGTTTAATTCTCATGGAATTAACATGCCCTTCATGCTTATCTTGTCGTAATGCTTTAGTGAGAGGATCTGCTATGTTATCATCGGTAGCAATCTTGTCTATCACTACTTCCTTTTGCTCCACGTAATCTCGGATTAGATGAGCTTTCCGTTGTACATGTCTAGACTTGTTGCTAGACTTAGGCTCCTTAGCTTGGAAGATGGCACCACTATTATCGCAATAGATGGTGATCGGGTCATTCGAACTAGGCACTACAGATAGCCCATGTAAGAATTGACGCATCCATATCGCTTCCTTTGTAGCTTCAGACGCGGCATAGTACTCGGACTCGGTCGTAGAATCTGCTTGTACAGCTTTTTGTTTGAACTCTTCCTGATGCAGCGCCATTAAGAGTAAAAACGAATCCAGACTGAGATTTCGAGTCATCTCGATCCGTTTGGAAGCTAGCATCTGCGTAACCGGTTGCGCATAGCTTTTGAGGGCCTCCATAAGTCAATGCCCAATCTTTAGTCCTCCGTAGGTACTTAAGAATGTTCTTGTGACCAGCCAATGTGATTCACTGGATCTTTGTTGGAATCGACTTGTCATACTCAATGCATATGCCACGTCCGGACGTGTGCATATCATGGCATACATGATTGATCCTATAGCGAGGCATAAGGAATCCGTGTCATGCGCTCTTTCTCTTCCGGTGTCTCTGGTGCCCGAGACTTGCTCAAATGCACCCCTGGAGACATAGGAAGGAACCCCTTCTTGGAGTTAGTCATGCTGAATCTCTCTAGGACTTTGTCTATGTAAGACTCCTGACTGAGAGATAGCAACCGTCGTGATCTATCTCGATAGATACGGATGCCCAGAATTCTTTGTGCCTCTCCCAGATTTTTCATCTGGAAATGGTTTTTCAACCATACTTTCACCGAAGTTAAGAGAGGTATGTCATTCCCAATCAGGAGTATGTCGTCAACATACAATATTAGAAAGACAATCTTGCTCCCACTCGACTTGATATATAGACATGGTTCCTCGACCGATCGAGTAAATCCATTCTCTTTTATCACTTGGTCGAAGCGAGGATTCCAACTCCTTGATGCTTGCTTAAGTCCATAAATGGAACGCTTAAGCTTGCACACTTTCTTAGGATGTGCTGGATCGATGAAACCTTCGGGTTGTACCATGTACAACTCTTCCTCCAAAAAACCGTTTAAGAAGGCGGTTTTCACATCCATTTGCCAAATTTCATAGTCATGAAAAGCGGCAATCGCTAAGATAATCCGAATGGAACGCAGCATGACTACGGGTGCAAAATTCTCATCGTAGTGCAAACCTGGCACTTGGGTGAAACCTTTAGCAACTAGTCGTGCTTTGTAGATATCTTGTTGACCTTCCACAGAATGCTTTATCTTGTAAAGCCATTTGCATTGAAGGGGACGAACCTTAGCAGGTAAGTCAATAAGATCCCACACGTTGTTCTCATACATGGAGTCCATCTCGGATTGCATGGCCTCAAGCCATAGCTTTGAGTCAGAACTGGTCATGGCACCTTTATAGGTTGCGGGTTCACTACTCGTTAAGAGTAGAATGTCATCTATGTCATGTTCCTCGACCATACCAATGTATCGTCCGGAGGAATAGAGACTCTTCCCGACCTTCTAGGTTCCTCAGAATGTTAACGCAGCCGGGATTGAAGGAATAGGTTCCTCCAATAGTTGCTCGGTATTTGGTTCTGGAATCTCCGACAGGTCGAAGGTTCTATCACTCTTTGCATTCTCGAGAAATTCCTTCTCTAAGAATGTCGCACTAGCCGCAACAAAAACACGTTGTTCGGTTGGCGAATAGAAGTAATGACCAAGTGTTCCTTTAGGATAACCTATAAAGTATGTCTTGACCGATCGCGGGCCGAGCTTATCCTCGTGTCTCCACTTGACATAAGCCTCGCAGCCCCAAACCCGTATAAAGGACAAGTTAGGGACCGTTCCCTTCCATAGTTCATATGGAGTCTTGTCATGAGCTTTAGACGGACTTCGGTTAAGTATTAGAGCGGTGACAAAGAGCATAACCCCATAATGAATCGGGTAAAACCGTGTGACTCATCATGGATCGAACCATATCAAGTAGTGTTCGATTTCTCCGTTCGGACACACCATTCAATTGAGGTGTTCCAGGTGGAGTTAACTGTAGGGCAATCCCACAGTCTTTAAGGTGTTGATCAAACCCGTGAGAAAGATACTCGCCACCACGATCTGAACGCAGTGTTTTAATCTTTCTACCCAATAGGTTTTGTACCCTATTTTGGTATTCCTTGAATTTCTCAAAGGATTCACTTTTGTGCTTCATTAAGTAGACATAGCCATATCTACTTAAATCATCCGTGAAAGTGATGAAATACCTATAGCCTTCTCGTGCGGTGATTGACATAGGGCCACATACATCCGTGTGTATGAGTCCTAATAGGTCAGCAGCGCGCATTCCAACACCTTTGAAGGAAATACGAGTCATCTTACCGATGAGACATGATTCACACGTGCCAAATGATTGAAAATCAAAGGCCGAGATAGCTCCATTTTTAATGAGCTGTTTTACGCGTTTCTCATTAATGTGTCCCATACGGCAGTGCCATAGATATGTTTGATCTTTGTCACCAACCTTTAACTTTTTATTCATTACGTGTAATATTTCGGTCGTCTGATCTAAAACATAAATTCCGTTCATGGAGACTGCCTTGCCATAAATCATATCGTGTAAAGAGAAAATGCAAGCATTATTTTCTATTACAAATGAAAAACCAAGTTTGTCAAGTGCGTAAACCGAAATAATGTTTTTCGAAAGACTAGGAACATAATAGCAGTCATATAATGACAACTCAAATCCGCTAGGAAGCTGGATCACATATGTCCCCTTTGAGATAGCAGCCACTCTTGCTCCATTCCCAACACGCAGGTCCACCTCACCCTTTACGAGGGGTTCGATGTTTCGGAGCCCCTGCACATGATTACACAGATGAGAACCACAACCAGTATCAAGTACCCAAGTTCCGTAACTTGCGTGGTTAATCTCAATCATATGAATAAAAGTAGAAGAGAGAGAAGACATACCAACAGGTTTAACACGACCTGCCTTTAAGTCCTCATGATAAACAGGACATGTACGCCTCCAATGCCCAGTCTTGTGGCAATGATGGCACTCCATGTTTTCATTCTTGCTCTTTGTCGTGCCTGATGAGGTGCTCGACTCACCAGGCCCACTCTTACCCGAACCCGACTTCTTGAACTTCGGTTTACCTCGCTAGGTTTGCCCGAGCTTTTCCCTTACCTTTCCCTTTGTTGGACACAACGAGAACATCTTGTTTCACGCTCCCACTGAGCTTCATGTCCTTCTCGGCCCGTACGAGAAGGGAGTGCGATTCATGTGGGGTTTTCTTCAAATCATTTATATAGTAATTCGCTCTAAATTGCGAAAAACCATCGTGGAGTGAATGAAGCATGCGGTCGATAACAATGTTCTCGCTAATGTTACAATCAAAGGTCTCCGTTTTCTCGACATTCTCAATCATGCTTTGAGAATGTGTGGGCTAACAGTTGGCCCTTTGGAGTCTCGCATCAAAGAAGCGAGTGGTATGCTCATAGGTCACGATTCTCGGTGCTTTCGAGAATTCCTTGGTGAGCGTGGTGAAAATCTTGTTTGCACCATGGGCTATGAAGCGTTTCGGCAAATTGGATTCCATTGCAAAAATGAGTACGTTTTTAATCGCACCCGCTTCCATGCAGAAATCATTAAACTTGGTGATTTCAAAGCGGCTCTAGCCGTGGGACTGGGTTTGCCGGGAGGGGCTCTAATAGATATTTGAGCTTCCCGTCGCCAGCGGGCGGCATTCCGTAATGCCGCCTCCCGGTCCCCGAAGTTGGATCCATCATTCTTGATCGAGTAGACCGATTCATCCGATTCATGAAGATCCGAAGCCAGGACTCACGGTCCAATGTGGCACTTGGCATTGGGTTATCGGTAGGACCACCATTTGTTATTTGCGGTTTAAATATACGTGATCTACACCGAAAAAGAAAGAAAAACAAAAACGAAATAAGCAACTCATCAAGGTGATTTAAGTCTATTTAAAATTCATTTTAACATGTAGACTCAATGCACTTGCATAATTGATCTCCCTCAAGAATGATACAAGTGATCCCAAGACTCAATTTCTGTAAATTGATAAGCCAACTGTTTAGCTAATTCTTCCGGAAGAACTCTTGGTCGATAGATTTCCATAAATCCTATCTATAGTCCACCATAGTCACAGGATCGTACGAGTGACCATAGTGTTGAGATAAAATAGGTCAATCGGTTCCAACTTACCCGACGTAGAAGGGGTCATATTATGCCTACCGACGAAGAAGGGACTCATTGGAGTTTGACCTATAAAGACCGTTCTCAATTTTGGTTTATACGAGGAAGATCCCATCAACTTAATTATAATTCATTTTAAGTGAACGAATAACTAGCGTCTGCGTGAATGAATTAATTTAGGTGATGGCTTAGCATGATCGTGTGACATGAGAATGTCAATGAAAACTAACTCGAGACCTCTATATGTGTCAGTTTCATGTAATTATTAGGTGGTTTGGTTTTTAGGCGGAATATGATGCATACTATCGTTACAATAAAAAAAAAAATGAATGCGATACGTAAATAAAAATTCCTAGTGTGGCCTATCCTAGTAAAAAGAACAAAATACAACTTTGGAATCCACCGTTGGACCCGAAAGCTTGTCTTGGTGTTCCATCTTTGTCCATGTAGCGGGAGTGAGCATCCGGTCTCCATCTTTAGTCTTCTCAAAAATTACAATTAAAATTTACAAATATAAACCTATTTACATTCTAAATAAAAACTGTAATTAAAAGAAATAAAATGGAGATACGAGATCTCAAAATACAACCAAGACCGTGTTCCATCATAACGGTAACACGTTCTACTAAGGCCACACTAAGTTACAACCGTTTGCAAAATAATTAAATACGTAATTAAAAGGCATTCAAAACATTCAAAATATAAACAAGAACGATAAATTAAAATGCATCAACTAAAATTAAATTTATTCGTGACATAATTCCGTAATTATGTTAAATTTTTATCCAAACCACCAAAGATAATTAAAATTACATGACAAAACCGCTTTAGTCAAGTTAATTTTAATCCGAGATAATCCGTTACAATAAATCATGTTAAAGTAACTTTATTTTACGTGGGTGAACCGTTTCACTAACAAGCGAGAGCATAAAAACCGTTTTATGCATTAAAAAGGGCCGAAAAAAAAAACAGAATTTTTTTTTTTTTTTTCTTTTGTACTGCTGTACGTGAACAGTACCAGTGCCCAAATTTTTTTTTTTTTTTTTTTTTTTTTTTAAATGCTGTAAAAATAACGAGAGCATCAAAAATCCCAAAAAAAAATTTACACGGCTCAAAAACGTGAGCAACAAAGGATCAAAACAAAACGGTTTGATAAAACACAATTGTAATCTTAATCTAATCCGTATAGAAATCAAACTACAATTGTTAATCTTCAACATATTGCAATAATTATCGGTTAAAATTGTAACATGTGAAGAACGAATGAAAACAAGAGATCGAATGACCTAAAAATTGTGTGGCACGCATAACGCAAAAAAAACAAAAACAGGCCGTGTAAAATGGAGGCCACACGGTTTTCAAAAAAAACTTGCCACACGAAAATTTATGCAATCATTTTGATCGATCTTTAACAAATTGCAATGAATATCGATTACAATACAATATGCAAAGATCGAAAATGAACACAAGACGATCAACACCGTGTAAACTTGACACGGTTTCCAACACAAAAAAAAAAAAAACGCAGCATATCAAAAATGCCGAGACAAAAAAAATTGTGCCGAAGGGAAAAAATTTCAGCCGCACCAATTTTTAAACAAAAATCATCGATTCAAAAATCGTTTGATGAAAAACACATATAAAAATTTACGTGGCCTCGCTCTGATACCACTTGTGGGGTAATATCCGTATAATACCCTTAAATTATAGGATTATAACGCAAAATTTACATGTGATTATAGTCATGAAACGAAAAACACAATGAAACGATTAAGCAATAGAAATAACCTCCGGTCCTAGTGCAAAAGGCAATGAGAGATCAAGATAGACCTCCTCCTAAATGATGCACCCAAGATTGTCCGAGATATGCCCTTGTGCTAGAGAGAATCCCCTAATTGCCTTGCAATATTGAGGGGATTGTTTTGTGAGTTTGTGTTGGATGAGAGATCCGGAATTCGGGAGGCACAATTCCCAAAACCCTAAAATTCTAGCAAATGAATTGTTAGGTTAGACAAGAGGAGAAAACTCCCCTTTTGTCTATGTAAGCCTCGGCCAAACCGAGTGAGAGGAGAGAAATGAGCTTTTCATTTCCTCTTCACTTAAACTCGTGGTCCGGTCCATAATTCGCTAAGTGTATATGACGCGGTTTCATTATAAACTGTTATCGGTTATCGGAAATTAAGGCATCAACTAATAATACGGGTTAGTTGAATTATTAATACATGTCCGACAAAACAGTATTGTATAATTATATTCAATATACATTTAATTAAACATAAAACGCTTATATTCAATTTTACAAATTAATTGCTTAATTTGCCTTAGCCAATTTTTTTTAATCCGTATTAAATAAAATATCTCAACATCACATATTAGACTAATTACTAGTCAAATAACTCGGACTAACTGGTTAGTCAAATTTGGCATCTACATGACTGTATATTCATACCGTCACATCTCTCAAACGTATCCTATAGGTGTGACTTTTAGGGACCAGTTGATCACCGCCATCTGTATGACAATAACGTCAAACTTATCTAGCAAGCCAACCGTTATTGATAAACGTGGATCAACTGATTATGATACAAAAAGTATGCCCTTTGATCCTTTTAGAGATTTATAAGTCCTTGCACTAACTGTTAAGGACACCAACCCCAACAGGTTCTGGAATCTCCGACAGGTCGAAGGTTCTATCACTCTTTGCATTCTCGAGAAATTCCTTCTCTAAGAATGTCGCACTAGCCGCAACAAAAACACGTTGTTCGGTTGGCGAATAGAAGTAATGACCAAGTGTTCCTTTAGGATAACCTATAAAGTATGTCTTGACCGATCGCGGGCCGAGCTTATCCTCGTGTCTCCACTTGACATAAGCTTCGCAGCCCCAAACCCGTATAAAGGACAAGTTAGGGACCGTTCCCTTCCATAGTTCATATGGAGTCTTGTCAACAGCTTTAGACGGACTTCGGTTAAGTATTAGAGCAGCTGACATAAGAGCATAACCCCATAACGAGTCAGGCAACACGGTGTGACTCATCATGGATCGAACCATATCAAGTAGTGTTTGATTTCTCCGTTCGGACACACCGTTCAACTGAGGTGTTCGGTGGAGTTAATCGTAGGGCAATCCCCAGTCCTTTAGGTGTTGATCAAACTCGTGAGAGAGATACTCGCCACCACGATCCGAACGCAGTGTTTTAATCTTCCTACCTAATAGGTTCTGCACCCTATTCTGGTATTCCTTGAATTTCTCAAAGGATTCACTTTTGTGCTTCATTAAGTAGACATATCCATATCTACTTAAATCGTCCGTGAAAGTGATGAAATACCTATAGCCTTCTCGTGCGGTGATTGACATAGGACCACATACATCCGTGTGTATGAGTCCTAATAGGTCAGCAGCGCGCATTCCAACACCTTTGAAGGAAATCCGAGTCATCTTACCGATGAGACATGATTCACACGTGCCAAATGATTGAAAATCAAAGGCCGAGATAGCTTCATGTTTGATGAGCTGTTTTACGCGTTTCTCATTAATGTGTCCCATACGGCAGTGCCATAGATACGTTTGATCTTTGTCACCAACCTTTAACTTTTTATTCATTACGTGTAATATTTCGGTGGTCTGATCTAAAACAAAAATTCCGTTCATGGAGACTGCCTTGCCAAAAATCATATCGTGTAATGAGAAAATGCAAGTATTATTCTCTATTACAAATGAAAATCCAAGTTTGTCAAGTGCAGAAACTGAAATAATGTTTTTGGAAAGACTGGGTACATAATAGCAGTCATATAAAGACAACTCAAATCCGCTAGGAAGCTGGATCACATATGTCCCCTTTGAGATGGTAGCCACTCTTGCTCCATTCCCAACACGCAGGTCCACCTCACCCTTTACGAGGGGTTCGATGTTTCGGAGCCCCTGCACATGATTACACAGATGAGAACCACAACCAGTATCAAGTACCCAAGTTCCGTAACTTGCGTGGTTAATCTCAATCATATGAATAAAAGTAGAAGAGGAAGACATACCAACAGGTTTAACACGACCTGCCTTTAAGTCCTCATGATAAACAGGACATGTACGCCTCCAATGCCTAGTCTTGTGGCAATGATGGCACTCCATGTTTTCATTCTTGCTCTTTGTCGCGCCTGATGAGGTGCTCGACTCACCAGGTCCACTCTTACCTGAACCCGACTTCTTGAACTTCGCCTTACCTACTGCTAGGTTTGCCTGAGCTTTGCCCTTACCCTTTCCCTTGTTTGTCACAACGAGAACATCCTGTTTATTGCTCCCACTGAACTTCATGTCCTTCTAGGTCTGTACGAGAAGGGAGTGCAGTTCATGGGGACTTTTCTTCAAATCATTCATATAGTAATTCGCTCTAAATTGCGAAAAACCATCGTGGAGTGAGTGAAGTATGCGGTCGATCACAATGTTCTCGCTGATCTTACAATCAAAGGTTTCCAGCTTCTCGACATTCTCAATCATGCTGAGAATGTGTGGGCTAACTGGTTGGCCCTTCTGGAGTCTCGCATCAAAGAAGCGAGTGGTATGCTCATAGGTCACGATTCTCGGTGCTTTCGAGAATTCCTTGGTGAGCGTGGTGAAAATCTTGTTCGCACCATGGGCTATGAAGCGTTTCTGCAAATTGGGTTCCATTGCAAAAATGAGTACGTTTTTAATCGCACCCGCTTCCATACAGAAATCATTAAACTTGGTGATTTCAGCAGCTCTAGCCATGGGACCTGGGTTTGCCGGGATGGGCTCTAATAGATATTTGAGCTTCCCGTCGCGGCGCGGCAGATTCCGTAATGCCGCCTCCCGGTCCGCGAAGTTTGATCCATCATTCTTGATCGAGTAGACCGATTCATCTGATTCATGAAGATCCGAAGCCTGGACTCACGGTCCAATGTGGCACTTGGCATTGGGTTATCAGTAGAACCAGCCATTTGTTATTAGCAGTTTAAAAGTTCGTGATCTACACTGAAAAAGAAAGAAAAACAAAAACGAAATAAGCAACTCATCGAGGTGATTTAAGTCTATTTTAAAAAATCATTTTAACATGTAGACTCTCGCACTTGCATAATTGATCTCCCTCAAGAATGATACAAGTGATCCCAAGACTCAATTTCTGTAAATTGATAAGCCAACTGTTTAGCTAATTCTTCCGGAAGAACTCTTGGTCGATAGATTTCCGTAAATCCTATCTATAGTCCACCATAGTCACAGGATCGTACGAGTGACCATAGTGTTGAGATAAAATAGGTCAATCGGTTCCAACTTACCCGACGTAGAAGGGGTCATATTATGCCTACCGACGAAGAAGGGACTCATTGGAGTTTGACCTATAAAGACCGTTCTCAATTTTCGTTTATACGAGGAAGATCCCATCAACTAAATTATAATTCATATTAAGTGAACGAATAACTAGCGTCTGCGTGAATGAATTAATTTGGGTGATGGCTTAAAAACGTGTGACATGAGAATGTCAAAGAAAACTAACTCGTGACCTCTATATGTGTCAGTTTTCATGCAATAATTAGGTGGTTTGGTTTTTAGGCGGAATATGATGCATATTATCGTTACGAAAAATAAATTAAAGAATGCAATACGTAAATAAAAATTCCTAGTGTGGCCTATCCTTATAAAAAGAACATAAAACAACTTTGGAATCCACCGTTGGACCCGAGAAGCTTGTCTTGATGTTCCATCTTGATCCATGTAGCGGGAGTGAGCATCCGGTCTCCATCTTTGGTCTTCTCAAAAATACAATTTAAAATTACAAATATAAACCTATTTACATTCTAATTAAAACTGTAATTACAAGTGAAAAAACCAAAACGGAGATACGAGATCTCAAAATACAACCAAGACCGTGTTCCATCATTACGGTAACACGTTCTACTAAGGCCACACTAAGTTACAACTGTTTGCAAAATAAATAAATACGTAATAAAAAGCATTCAAGGCATTCAACAAAGCGATAAATAAAAATGCATCAACTAAAACAAATTCATTCGTGACATAATTCTGTAATTATGTTAAACTTATCCAAACCACCTTTTAATGATTAAAATTCATGTAATAAAATCGCTTCTATCAATTTAATTTTAATCTAATACAGTCCGTTACTTTAAATACGCTTTAAAATAACTTAATGGTACGTGTGTGAACCGTTTCACAATCATAGCGAGTGTACAATATCCGTATAAAGCACATTTTAAGGCCAAAAGAAAATTTAAAGCAAAAGGAATAAATTTTCAAAGCTGCCAAAACAAAATCCCTCGATCCAGGGACATAAGTGCTCGATCGAGGAACTAAAGGGCTCGATCGAATGAGGCTGCCATTCGATCGAGGGGTTTGCCAATCAGGAAGTACTCGATCGACAGTACTGGAGGTCGATCGAGAGCTTTTATCAGCAAATCTGCTCGATCGAGTACGAGGACTTCTCGATCGAGCAGTGGGGTTTTAAACAGGGGTCGATCGAGCACTGCAAGGACTCGATCGAACAAAAAACAAGACAGAAAAAGCTCTCGATCGAGTAGAAATCCATTCGATCGAGACCAAACAAGTTCTGAAAACTTAAAACCCTCGTGAAAACAGTTTGTGAACACAAAACCAAATTCAATTTTGATCAAAAACGCATAAAATCAATTTTATAATTTGACAAAACTTGACATATTATTATAATCTCCGTATAAAATAACAATATGTAAAAGAACAAAACGGAAAAAGAGAATCAACCGTGTAAAACATGTCACGGTTTCAACAAAAACGCAACATCCGTGTATACAAGGCACGGATTTCGAGACAAAAACTACCGTTTCAAAATCGTTTTATGAAAAATCACAATGAAAATTTACGTGGCCTCGCTCTGATACCACTTGTGGGGCAATATCCGTATAAGACCCTTTAAATTTAGGACTATAACGTAAATTTAACATGTGAAATATGGTCATAAACGAAATACAACAATGAAACGATAAAGATAAAGAATCAACCTCGGGTCCTTTGATGCACGGCGTAAAGAACAGAAATCAACAGAGATTCCCTCCTAATTGTTGCACCCAAGACCGTCCGAGAAATGCCCTTGTGCTAGAACGTGTTCTCCGATTGCCTTGCAATATTGGGAGAACTTGATGTGAGTTTTTCTCGAGATGTGAGATCTCGGTTTCAGAGAAAGCTTAATCTCCAAAACCCTAATTTCTGTGTAAATGAAATTGTCTAGGTCAAAAGGAGAGGGAGTCTCTCCTTTTGTTTGGTTCGGCCAGCCGTGGGTTTGCATGGGGAAGTGGGCTTCCACTTCCTCTTAATTTTAACTCATGGTACGACCTGAAATGCGCTAAATGTATATGACACGGTTTCATCATAAATTGTCATCGGTTATCGGATATTAAAGCATCAACAAATTATAACACGGATCAGTTGAATCATTAATACGTGTCCGACAAAGACAATATTGTATAATTATATTCAATATACATTAATCAAATATAAATCGTTTATATTTAATTTTACGAATTAACTGCTTAATTCGCCTTAGCCATTATTATTTAATCCGTATTAAATAACATATCTCAACATCACATTTTGACTAAATATTAGTCAAATAACTCAGACTAACTGGTTAGTCAATATTGGCATCTACATGACTGTATTTTCATACTGTCACGTCTCTCAAACGTATCCTATAGGTGTGACTTTTAGGGACCAGTTGATCACCGCCATCTGTATGACAATAACGTCAAACTTATCTAGCAAGCCAACCGTTATTGATAAACGTGGATCAACTGATAATAATACCAAAAGTATGCCCTTTGATCCTTTTAGAGGTTTATAAGTCCTTGCACTAACTGTTAAGGACACCAACCCCAACACATCGAGGCAACTCAAAAGGATTTGGGCCAAGGACCTGCCGTTGGGAATTGAAGGGTGATGTTGGGGATTCGAGTCAAGGACCTGCCGTCGGGAACAGTTTAGAGTCTGTCGACTGCTAGTGCGGGTCGTTTTAAGTCAATTAAACTACGTATAAAGGCTCGCCAGCCATAGGAAGGAGTCGTACCTGAGGCATCTTTGGGATACATCCTAGAATTGTTTCTTGTTCGCGCGTAAAGGCTCGCCAGCCGTCGAGGGTCGAGTAATCGACTGCGGTAATTAGCCTGATTTATCAGGCTTATTTCAAGAGGTTGTGTGTAAAGACTTGCTCGTCGTTGAAGGGTGCGTGGAGGCTCACCAGCCGTTGAGGGTCGAGTAATCGACTGCGGGAAATAGCTGTATTTATCAGTCTTATTTCAAGAGGTTGCTGTAGTTAGTGGACTCCGCGGGGAGGTTTCCATGGGTTCCGCTGAGGGGTTTTGACGTTTACGAGGGATGTTTGCAGTGCCGGAAAGAGATAAGATTTTTGTAGTTTGAGCCTGGCTCTTGTGGATAGCGGCCTCTATTATCGTCATTCGTAATTTTGAGGAGAAGTAACGGTTTTTATTGCCGTCGCTTGGAGTTTGTGGAAATAGCGAATGTGAATTTCGGCACTTGCTATTTTGTTTGGAAGGTAACAGTTTTTAATTCCGTTATCCTGCGATTTGAAATTTGTGAGATATAGTGTTGAGCCTGATATTTCACAGTACTGTCAGGCTAGAACTCAGCCTCAGCAGTATCGTTCAGGCTAGTTTAACGTAACAGTCCAAGCATGGAGACAGGCTAGAAGACTATTTCAGACAGACAGACCATCATACTGAAAATACTGACCAGGGTACAACTCGGGTTAGGCCTTATTATAAGCACATGATAACAGTACAAGCATTGGTAAAGACCAGGAGAGGTATGCAAGGATAAAGTGGATGTCCAACATACAATATGGAGAAGATATTTACATAGCATCGGATGCTAAGCAATTTAGCACATGTCAAATTAACCAAATCCAAGTTAGTTCCTGTTTATATGGTAGAGTTGGCACCTTATTCCCTCATTAGAAGCTGCAGCCAACAAAACCCTAGTCATATAAGAGTAAACACTCGGTCAAAAGAAGAAGAATTCAACTACAATCAAGGAAACAACCCTAGAAAAGTGGAGCTAATTCCTACTTACAAGCAACTACTCCTTCTACCTATTTTACTATAATTACGAAGCAACAAAGACATAACTCACCCCACTCGCATCTACTCTACCTGAAGCAAGTACTACAATTAATTAGTAATTACATCATTGTTCTTATATTACGCAAAATATATAGTGAAATCCTCTCCTTGCTTGGTCCCCGTCGTTTTTTCCCATTCAAGGGTTTTTCCACGTATAAATCATTGTGTCATGTCTCCTTCTATTATTCTTTACTTTTAATATGTCTTTTTTTACTTTATAATCAACCCTGCAAAGGTATAACCACAATGCCATCATAATAGAATGATACTAGTTAACCTGACCATAATCAACCCTGGCCGGAATACCCTGGAATAGCCTGGCCGGATTCCAGACTGCGTAAAAATCGGTCAAAATAATTGGCGCCCACCATCGGGCATCTAGTTTATAATTCCTACAAATTATGCACAATATCTTTTCTTCTCCACAACAAGTTTTGAAAGCCTTAAGAAAGATCGCACTACTACAGATACAGGCTATAACAACGGTAAAAAACCGTTGTTATATAAAAAAGCGGACGTTGTTAAAGCGTCCGTTGTAAAAGGTTTTAACAACGGTTGGTTTTCTTAAGGAAACCGTTGTGAAAAATATTGACAACGGTTTTATGTATAAAAACCCGTTGTGGAAAGTGTGACTCAATTTTGGGGGGAAAGTTATAACAACGGGTTGTTTGTAAATAACCGTTGTTGTTTGTTCTTAAAAAATAAAAAAAAATTAAATTAAATATTACTAGCTATAAATATTAAAGCATCCTTTACTAACATATTAAAGCATCCTTTACTAACATTCATTAATTGAAACAACATGGCAATGAACCCTAATTTTATCAACAACGAAGAATGGCTTACACAAACGATTGAAGATGATGGGAAGGTTCTCGCCGGGCTTCCCGCCGATCAACACCCATTAATCAAAGCATCCCTTGAACATCAACGGAATTATTGGATTAAGAGGCGTGAAGCAGTCCGGCTTGTCAACAAAGCCTCATCATCATCATCATCTTCATACCCTCGTACTGTTGTTCGCAACTTGGTTGCGGCCGGAGATATGTTGAGTTGTACTCTTCCAACCTTATCTCCACATGCAAGTCGTGTCCTTGCATATATTCAATCTGTTATTGCAAAATATGAAGCCAATGACCCGGAAGATAGCGGTATACCAGAGTGGCGTGATTGGTGGCAGGTTGAGAAGCGCTTTTTACGCTTAACCGGGGTTGTTCCGGCTTATTATACATCTTTTGATTTCTGATAATTGCTGTAATGTATTTGGTTTAAAATTAAATGAAATGATCATTTTGAAAGTGTTGAGTTATGCTTGTTTGATTTGCTTCCATTTTTTCAACTCCATAGATCTATCAGTCATCATCAAGATCCGATTATTACCGCCATCACTTTGTCAATAAGATTTGAAAAAGCATTGAGAGATATGATGATCGATTATGGCACAACTTCCTAACATATATATTAATTAAAAAACAACTCAACCCACACGTTGCTTAGTATAAATACATTGCATTATCTCAACTAACATGCATTTCCATTATCTCAATATATTCTCCAAACCCTAACTGCTAAAACAAACTCCAAATAAATTAACCCTCTCCTTAATCTTTCAAAACAAACTCCAAACCCCAACAAAATGAATGATATATCATCCTTAAGACTCTTACTATGCTCGATCCGTACTGAAGGACGCCAAAGAAGATGGAAATGAAATAATTAGAAACACATACATGGAAATGAAATAATTAGCAGATGCTGAACGGAACCTAATGGTCGATAAAAACACATACATGGAAATGAAATAATTAGAAAAATAAAATAATGACGATGAAACAAACCTAATAATTACAGAACGTACGTAAAGAGACGATGAAAATCAAATGTGACGGCGAGAAGATAAAGCGACGATGAGAAAGAGAGAAAGAGACGATGAGAAAGTGTGTGTTTTGTGTTTGTGTTTGGCTGCTGCTGGGTTTGTGTTTGTGTATTAAGGTTTGTGTTTTGTGGCTGCAGTAGACTTGTGTTTGTGTGGTTTATAGTATGGAAGGTATTGACAATGGTTATTAAACAACAACCGTTGTGAAATATGTTTTAACAATGGTTGTAAAAAACACCCGTTGTTAAATAAGTTTTAACAACGGGTTTCAAAAATAACCGTTGTGATTACTTTTCACTAACTTTGCGCCAATTTTGCGCCAAATTATTAACAACGGTTGTGCATGTGTGACCCGTTGATAAAACGAATAACAACGGTGTTTATAACCATACCCGTTGTAATTGATTTTAGTAAAATTCGCGCCATACATTCTACAACGTCTATTGTGATTTTCGTGAATAATCGTTGTTAAAGGGGCGTTGTAGTTGCCTGGATTTGTAGTAGTGTCGATACAAAAACTTCCATAACCCTACACTTCGAACGAACAAAGGTTGAATCTAAGAGAAATATTGTCAAGACAAGCTAGAAGCCCTTATAATAACTATAAGTATATCATTGCTTAAGAGAATGCGAAGTTCAATTGCAAATTTCTCACTAAAGAAATTCAAAGAGAAGTCTTTCTCATATTAAATAAAAGTTTCATAAACTCTAAGCAATATATCTTAAAATTTTGGTACTTTGATCTTACTTCTACATTTAAATTTTAGATCTTGTTAATTCTAATAATTTTATGTTCTTAGGAAATCCTACCTTGAACATCAAAATACAAGCCTGGCTGGACAACTTAGCCCTGATCGGATCAGGCTTAAAAGTCAACCCTCAACAGTAGCAGTGCAGCACAGACCCGTCTTATCAGGACAGGGAATGCTTACCAACACTATGTAACGCAGTAGCCCAGCAGGAACGAATAATAAGGGTTGTTCTAGCAGAATATCATGCAGGGGAGAAAGTTCTACCAGGAATTATTGTGCAGGGCTACTATAATAGGATGTCCTTCATTCCCCCTCCTCGCTGTTGCTTGGTCGTCGTTTACTAGGCTGGCTAGAATGTCCCAGCCAGATATTTTCAAGCTGCACAAAGCCTTGTCAGGATAGGATTTTCATCCTGGACCAGCAAGGGTGTTCAAATATTCCTTCAGAGATATGCCTATATCCTTTCTATAACATTTAAATAAATACATCATTGCAGTACAAATTCAAAAACAACTATGGATCAATTATTTTTAAAAAAACAACCATCTTACATATGATAGTCTTACTCACTCCTGATACACTAGTGTTAGTCAAGCCTGACCTGACTGTTTTTGGAGAGAAAATCAGCCTAACCTAACTGTTTTGGAAAGATAAATTAGCCTGGCCTGACCAGTCAGTCCCGATATACTTAGATCTATCATCGCACTACCTTAATTAATTCTCACATGATTACTCATTAACTTTTCCTTATTATGAATCAAACTTTTGTAGCATAAAACTAAAAACTTTGCACCAATAGAATTGATGGTTGACAATGCATGAACAATAAAAGACAATCTATCCTGACTAGCTAGTCAACATGGTTGTAATTGAATAATTTATGTGAATCATTTAGAAACTACTTGTGATATCCTTGAAAGATATTTTAGTCCTGTCAAGTACAACTCTGTGTGCTATGTGGTAAGTTTATAAGTTACAAGGAAACCAAAGGAGGCATGGAAGCTTGTCCTGAACAGATTAAAGCAAACTGGAATTCCAATCACCGAACTCAATCTGGGGCATCCAAAAACTCTCAACTGGCATGAAAAGTTACAGCCCTGGACAAATTCTTATCCAGACGCTCAGAAACATGCCAAGCTTTCTATAACCTCCCTGGAAGGAAAACACAATTATTCATGTGGACTCCTGTTCATGAGACGACATTACAAACTATCTTTCTACTCCTCTGTTACTGGCCAAGCCAGGCAAAAGGAAACCACTATCAATTTACTCATTCCCGTGACTCAGACAACCGTCAGTACAGTCGTGGTCAAGGAAGATAATGTTCAGCAACACCCAGCCTATTATGTAAGTAAAATTCTACTAGATGCGGACATGAGGTATGACTTTCTTGAAAAATATGTTTTAGCTACAGTTATGTCACATACTAAGTTTGGTCCCTACTATGTATATCGCCCTATTATCGTCAGGACTAACCTGAACAATCAGGCAATAAGATGCCAAGTAGTCTGTCCAGCTAAGCACGTATGATATCACCTTTGAACCCAGGACAACAATCAAATCCCATGCCCTAGCAGACTTTGTGGCTGATTTCAGTCCTAACATAGAATCAGACTTAAAAAAAAAAGGTTAAACCAATTAGACACCTAGACCTCCGGTCAGGGATGAGGCAACCAACATGCAAGGAACATAATTAGGTTTAGTACTAGAATCGCCACAAGGGGACATAATAGCACATGTTGTAAGTTGTTTATTCAAAGTTGTCAACAATGAAGCTCAGTACAAAGCTCTCATAGCAAGGCTCAGGGTTGGACCATACTTGAGATGTCTTGAACCACACAAAGCTAAGCAAGATCTCCAGGACATACATGATAGATGTTGTGTCAACTACAAAGAGGAAGAAGCCTGACCAACAAAGTGCTCAGGGCTGACTGTTATTGGCCAATGGTGAGGGCCAATTGCCTGGACTACAACAAAAAATGTGAAACTTGACACAAACATGCTCCAATAATCAAACACGATTACTTGTCTCCTTTTTCCTTATCAGGATGTAGGGCTATCCAAAAGCAAAATGCTAGGCAGAATCAAACAACAAAGTGGTTATAAACTATTTGAAAAAGAAGCTGATCAAGAAGCAAGGTAGATGGGCTAAAGATGTACCACTAGCCAATGGGCAGATATGATAACTACAAAAATTCTACCCTGGCGGTCAGGTTCCTTGTTCCATGGTCTATGGTTTCGAAGTGTAACACCACTGATTTTCTGCTAAATTAAAACTAACGTTTACATATAAAACTTGCCGAAATACAGAGATATTATAATTAATATACAAAGTTTTTCTTACAAAATGTCTTTTAAAAGAAAATATACAAAATGAACTAAAACTTTTACAAACACTTTAAATAAAATCTTGTCTTGAAATAAAATCCTTTTCGAACAGCAGCGGAAGACCTGGAAGCAAAACCAGAAGACGGAAAGGACTACCACCATGACGAGTAGCCCCGAAGGGAGAAAACACGTCAGCCGGAAAGCTGAGTAACCGATAATACCTCAATAGAAGCAGAATAATTTTGGTCATGGCGTGGAAACACAAACATGTAAAAATAAAAATAAAGAGAGAGAATAATAAAAACACTTCCCGATAACTAAACTTAAACTTAAACTTACACCATAATATAATAGATACTCTCATTCCAATAATAACTCAATCTCAACTCATTATTCCATCTCCCTCATTACTCTGTCTCACTCATTACTCCGTCTCATAATATATACTCCAAAGTACACATATATCGTATTATCATCGTCTACCCTAAGACCAGGACAAGGGGTGAGTGAAATGGCGGATAAAAACCGCAAAACAATATTTCCATCTCAATATCAATTTCAAACTCATATAACTCAATAACCATGGTCACTCTTGACCGTAAACATAACTAGGCTCAAAGGCCCCATAACTCAATACCAGTAACCAATCTCAATCTCAATATCAATATCGTCAGAGGTTCAAATAAAGAATCGTGCTCAACACTTAAATTAAAACTTTAAGCTACTCACCCACGAGTCAAGGGCAAAATAAGCAACAATTTAAATACAATACTAACAATTCATTATCTCAAATCACTGTATAATGCAATTCGGGCTAAAATGAACTAGCATGCCCCATATTCACCTTTAGTAACACTAACGCAACCAAATTAATTAATCTGCAATCCCACTAATAATAATGTCAATCCTACGCATTAACGATTCCGTTTTACACTAGGATCAACCCTTATCATTACCAAACTATTACCCAAACTTGTGCGACAACATAATTTTTGTTGTGATGACATTACACCTAAACTTAAAACACAATCACACAATTAACCCGTCTCACCAATTCAAATTATAAATATACTAATGTGTAGATATAACTAGTATTATATTTAGCAAGATCTCAATGTTCTATTTAATGAAATTTCAGCAGATAATAATCACATAATAATGCAACAGTTAACAAAGAATCATACAACCTCGAACAATAATAAGAGTATTAGGATCGTTAGAATCGTGTTACCTTTACAATTCCGCCATCCATGACCAAAACGACCATTCTCAAAATTAAGTTAAATGAAAGATAATGAATACCAAAGTGATTTGCTAAGGGTGGCAATATAATAATGAGCCAATAAATAATGGTTGCTCACTATGGTTGATGATGAGTATATGAAACGAAGATCGACGTAGTGATAAATTATTTGTAGAGTATATCATACAATAAAGAGTTTTACGAGGGTAGGAGTATGCTGAAAGCATTGATTGATGATATGCACATTAGGATGGAAGATGCAACAGCCGAAGTAAATAAAGTGTAATTAGGGTTAGAAATATATAAGTCAGGAGAAGTATGGTTGACCGACAAAAATAAGAAAGCTACTAAACAAAGGAAACAAGGAAATAGCTCAAGCCCACGGATGAGTTTAGCCGAACAAAAATAAGGATTTCAAAAGTTATTTATTTGAAAATATTTTGTAAATTTTATAAAATAACCACATCGCTTAAGTAGGAGTTCTGAGATATTTTAGGTATTACACGAAGTACTAATCCTTGCAGAGGTCTACATACCAACACCAAGATACGGCCTTTACACCATTAAAACAAATGACAAGCCTGACCTTGAAGAAAGAACTAAAAGATGCAGCCAGAATCAAGAAAACATCCTAACACCACACAGTAGCCAAGATTACCACAAGAATGTCAGGAATAATGTTTTCAAAGACAGAGCACCGTATCTTGCGAAAAGTCTTCCCAAATACTAAAGATATATCATCAGGCAAAACTAGCTCTTACATTAGAAGGCTCCTACCCAATTGATTCAATTATTAGACAAGGCACTTACATGCCATAAACACTACAAGGGGACATGATTCCAACATCTTGGAATGTCACCCATCCAAAAAATGCTCTACGCATAAAGCATAATCATACCCGTGGTAAATTTTATCCTGCATGTTCAAGGTAGAAACCCAAACTTACTCATCTGAATGTATCATATGCAATTCGTGAATGATCAACATGCCTTTCCTGAATATGATATGTGATAACGTGCATTTTTTTCTTGCCTACTTGTCTGTAAATTCACATGCCTACAATTTTAATAAAAACTGCTTTACTTGAATCCTGAAAATTTGTTTCTGCTCAATATATTCATTTATCAATTTTTAATAACATGCATAAACAAATGTTCAGGATTGAGGGCCACTTCCTTAGCTTGTATAACACTCAATCGTGCCTGAATGTAATTGGTTACCAACACCAAAACGACAAAATCAAAGCCCTCCAGTCAGGCCCAAGATAATAAGCCCTTCAGACAGGCAAAAATCCTTTCAAAATACGAAAAATCTGAGCTCAGTATTTATATGGGGACGAAGCTAAAAGATCCTGACAACTCATACAAAGCCCTCCAGACAGGCATAATGAAAGCCCTCCAGTCAAGCTAAGGATAATAAGCCCTCCAGCCAGGCAAAAATCCTTTTGAAAGTACAAAAAATATGAGCTCAGTACTTATACGGGGATCAAGGTGAAAGATCCTGACACTCGTACAAAGCCCTCCAGACAGACATAATCAAAGCCCTCCAGTCAGGCCGAGGATCACAAGCCCTTCAGACAGTCAAAGATCCTTTTAAAAATTACAACTATAAAAAAAAAAACAAACAAAAACAGGAGTAACCTTTGTAGGAATTTTCTTATTTGTTTTGCAGGTTGTGAAATATACAGGATTCAATTCTTACAGGATATAAAAAACAAACGCGTCCCTAGGACAGGATCAACGTTCATTAACCATCAAAATACGACAAATGTCCCTTGGACAAGAGTCATATTACTTACCCTTACCCCCTTGGGGTAAAGGCACAAAAGGTTAATTATTCTAACAAGTACATTCTCCTTGGTTGGGCAAGACACCATAAAAAACTGTGCAACATTTCTGCCAATGACCTCACTCTTGTCATGGTCAAACACTATCACCAATCAGAAATTGTTTCTCGACTGACCGACCACCAGAATTCTTCTTTTCTCATTAACCATCCCAGGTGTTCACTTTGCTTAATAAGTTGTCTATCAAGAATACGAAATGTACCGCTGACATAATAAAGTATCAAGGAAATACAAGATTAGTTGAAGAAAACCAACTACGACGAGTGCTGCAGGTATGTTCCAGAAATAATGTCATCACTCAAAAGATGCCCTGAAAAGTTGTAGCATTATTTATCTTCATCAGCACTAGGGCACCCTACATAAGATATTACTCAAAGGTTGTCTTATACTCATCGTCATGTCCTAAAGGAGAAAACGTCGTCTGAACTTCTTTGTCAGGCTTCCAAAAGTCGGGGTATATATCATTAAGCTACATCTTTCCTGGCTTGACAAAAGCTTCAGGAGTAATTTCAACACACTTACAACAAGCAATATATCACCGATTGCTTGATTATTGCCACCGGGTTAGAAATAATCCTTAGACGCGTAAGAAAGCGGTTATTTTTTCATATTTGGCCTGACCCAACGTAGTGAAAAAAAAATAAGTCAAGAATAGGTACAATGCGTGATCAAGCTTTGTATATGGTTGGAATAAAGTTATCTCCTCATTACTGGCCAGACTCGAAAATAATAAGGAGATAAGGGGCAATTGTTGAGCCTGATATTTCACACTATCGTCAGGCTAGAACTCAGCCTCAGCAGTACCATTCAGGCTAGTTCAACGTAACAGTCCAGGCATGGTGACAGGCTAGAAGACTATTTCAGACGGACATAGCATCATATTGAAAATACTGACCAGGGTACAACTCAGGTCAGACCTTATTATAAGTCAGCACAGTGCAGCAGTACAGCAGGCATTGTCAGGGTACAACAGACACAGTCAGGCTTGCGTACATATCAGTTTACTCTAACATGCATTGGTATAGGCCAGGAGAGGTATGCAGAGATAATGTGGACTTCCAGCATACAATATGGAGAAGATATTTACCTAGAATTGGATGTTAAGCAATTTAGCACATGTCAAATTAACCAAGTCCAAGTTTGTTCCTATTTATAAGGGAGACTTGGCACCTTATTCCCTCATTAGAAGCTCCAGCCAACAAAACCTTAGTCATATAAGAGCAAACACTCGGTCAAAAGAAGAAGTCAACTAAAATCAAGGAAACAACCCTAGAAAAGTGGAGTTACTTCCTACTTACAAGCAACTACTCCTTCTACCTAATTTACTATAAATACGAAGCAACAAAGACATAACTCATCCCACTCTAATATACTCTACTTGAAGCAAGTACTACAATTAATTAGCAATTACATCATTGTTCTTATATTACGCAAAATACAAAGTGAAATCCTCTCCTGGCTTGGTGCCCGTGGTTTTTCCCATTCAAGGGTTTTTCCACGTATAAATCATTGTGTCATATCTCCTTTTATTATTCTTTACTTTTAATATGTCTCTTTTTACTTTATAATCAACTCTGCAAAGATATAACCACAATACCATCATAATAGGGTGATACTAGTTAACCTCACCATAATCAAACCTGGATGGAATACCCTAGAATAGCCTGGCCGGATTCCAGGCTGCGTTAAAATTTGTCAAAATATATAGCGAGTTTGAATTTCGCTATTTGTTTTTTGTTTGAAAATGACGATTTTTAATTCAATCACTCAAAATTGTGAGAAATAGAGAGTTTGAATTTCGCTATTTTGCTAATCGTGAAGAAAATGACTGTTTTAATTCCGTCGTTTGAAATTTCTAGGAAATAGCGAGTTTGAATTTTGCTATTGTGTTTTTTGTGAAGAAAATGACGGTTTTTAATTCCGTCATTTGAAATTTGTGAAAATAACGAATTTGTGTTTCGCTATTTTGTTTTTAGTGAAGAAAATGACGGTTTTTAATTCCGTCGTTTGAAATTTGTGAAAATAACGAATTTAAATTTCGTTATTTTGTTTTTGTGAATAAAATGATAATTTTTAATTCCGTCATTTGAAATTTGTGGGAAATAGCGAGTTTGAATTTCGATATTTTGTTTTTTGTTTGAAAATGTCGGTTTTTAATTCCGTCATTTGAAATTTGTGAAAATAACTAATTTGAATTTCGCTATTTTGTTTTTTGTGAAGAAAATGACGGTTTTTAATTCCGTCGTTTGAAATTTGTGAAAATAACAAATATGAATTTCGCTCTTTTTTTTTTTTTTTTTTTTAAGAAAATGACGGTTTTAATTCTGTCGTTTGAAATTTTTGAAAATAACGAATTTGTGTTTTGCTACTTTGTTGGGATCACCTTAAAGAGGCGCGAGCCTTTGTGCGATGTAAGGAGCCTCTCCTTAATTTCTTAAAAGGACGCGAGAAGCAGCAACTTCTCATTCCACTTCGTCTTCTTCGACAAATGCCCAAAATCGCCATTTTTGATCCCGTTTTTTGCTTGTGTTCTTGCCATTGCCATTATGTCATCTCAAGGTATGTAAATCCCCTTTGCCTTTTTGTTGATTGAATTAGGGCGAAACCCTAACCCTTTCGAAATCAATTTAGGCTTTTTTGTTTTTGCCAATTTTCGAGTGGAATTGATGCTTGCATTAGGTTAGAAACCTGTTTAAGAGTATAGGGGTGCTTTTGGCTTGCCTTTCGGTCACCGTTCCAGCTTTCTAGGTGCGAAAAACGTGAATGAGACAATAGACCGTCTCATTTCGCAATGTCGTGCTTGTTTGCTCGAGTTGTGTGCCCAACTAGGTTGCATTGTAGTCGGGGAAGACCGTTTTTGCTATGTTAAACCATTGTTGGGTGCTAGGGATGAGATTCCATATTTCGCCTTTATCAGACGGTCTTATGTGACCAAATAAGCGTCTGTTTGGGCTCAAACTGAGCCATATTTCTTTGAATAGACCTTAACGGTAGTTTAGGCCGTCTTGGGGGGTGATCGCGTCATGTTGCATTGTTGTGGCCGTATTTTGAAGTTTTTTACCCGTTTGCGCTCAATTTGGCGTAAAATTGCCTTTTTTGAGCCATGTAAAAATGTCCAGTTGTGTCGGGAATTTTTGTTGAATATTTTTGCAAACCTTATGTGGGCCCGAGGGTGATGGGTTATTTTTATTATTATTTGTTTTTTTGTTATTGTTTTGAGTGGTGTTTTGCTTGAACAAAAGGGCGAGTCACTTTTTTTGTTAGTTTTTGTGCTGGATGGGATTGGGCGGGTTTGTTCTTGTTGTTGTTTTGACTCGTCTTTTGCTTGAAAACAAAGGGGAGTCGCTTTTTTTGTGAGTTTTTTTTTGCTGGATGGGATTGGGCGGGTTTGCCCTTGCTGTTGTTTGCTTTTGTTTTGCATTTGCAGGTGATTTTGTTTTTGGAATTTTGCCTGTTTTGTGCCGTCGTAATGCCGAAATTTCAGCTGACAATGTTTTTTTTTGATTTCAGGTAGGCATTCGGGGGATGCTAGGCCCGTTGTGTTTGAGGTTGAGGCCTTGGAGGAGGAGCAAGATCCAGGGGGAGGGAGACGGCTGTTGTCCTATCTTTGTCCAGTTGTGTTTCTTTCGGGTGGCCTTTTATCATGTGTTGATTGTCGGCCGTTGTCTGCAGAGATTTAGTCATCTAATGATTAGGATTCAACACCAGTACGTCGAGCTATGTCACGGTTTTCAATCATCGTTGATGATTGGGGGTCAACATCGGAGTATCACACTATGTTGTGGTTCTCACTCATCGCTAAATTCTGATGATTGAGGGGTTAACGTCGGGGCGATGCACTATGTCACAATTTCGGATCGTCATGTTGTCCGAAGTCTGCCAGACACTTTTTCCTTTTTTGTTACGGAGTAGGAAAGAGGGGTTATCATCATGGTAACCACCCCTGCTTCTGCTGCTACTCCTTTGAAGGAAATGTAGATTCATATACATACTAACATACTCATATATGTTTAAATTAATTTGTCATAAAATTAAATACGGATTTTATGCATGCAAACAACATTAAAATAGAGGAGAAATCATGTCCTTACATTGGTGATTTCGGTATTATGGGCACAAAAGAAATCTCCTTTTTCTTTTGTTCTTGAGCTTTCCTTAAGATGGAAGAACAAGATCCAAGTATAGGATCTCTCCCTAAGCTTTATACCCAAGGCTTTCTCTTAATTCAAATTAATATTATAAGTACTAGTATAATACTAATCTAGTAGAAAATTGAACCAAAATATTTATAAAACACTTAAATATTTCGGTATTATGGAGGGAGAAGAAGAGAGCTTTTTATCTCTCTAGAAATCTTAATTTTGGATGATGAAAGAATGAATAATCACTAACACATTTTAGTGTAATATTAGGTAAAAATTAGATGAAAAACCATAATGGTTTTTTTTTTCTCATCAAAAACCGGGTGGAAGGGGCTTTATGGGTGAGCCAATGCATGAAGGTGTTGTTCTTTACAATACACAATAGGCTTGCATGGCTAGGAAATAAGGTAATCATTGTGTTTACCATTATCTTAATCAAACACAATATTAGCTCATTTCTTCCCCTAATTTCGGCACTTGTGTATTATGGATTCCATATTATTTTTGTCAATTGTCAATATGTCACATGTCACATGTCACATAAATTTGTTATGTATTTTTAACATATTAAAAATCAACGTATTATCAAAAATACGTCACATACAAAAATCGACTTAGTAATTTCATAATTACTTGTGCCAAAATATTTTACCATTTATAAATTACAACAGATTGTATTTATAATAATTCATTCAATTTCAATTGTTTCTTTAAACAATAATTTCATCCGAGTAATGATACAATTCAATCACTCAGACCGTATCTCATTTAATCACATTTCAATTTGATACGTAAATTTTACTTCCAAAATCGTCCGTCAATTTTCAAGTAATTTAATTAACTCGTAACATTATACGATTAATTTAAATAATCAATTAAGAGTGTTGCCCTATAGGTGTGACCTAGGGGGTCAACTGATCACCACCGTCGCACGACAGTAATGTCAAACTCTAGTCAGCCAATCATTACCGATATATGTTGACCAGTTGACAGTAACAATATTACTTCCCAATTGTATTATTTATAATGAGATTTAAACATGTGATTATCATGATCAACAGTCGTGATCGCATTATTGTCGGAGGACACATATTCCAACAATCTCCCACTTGTCCTCGACAAGTGTGCGTCACCAATTCTCTTGTCCTATTCCTATCTCCCACTCAATGCAAGGTGTCTTTCAGGTCGTACTTGCAAGTGATCATATCGAGAGTGGTTTCCTCGATCTGGAGAATAACTGATTGACCGGACTTATCTATCATAGATACTTTCCGAGCGTGGCCACGCATTTCCAGTTCATTACTCCTCGAGTGGCCCTGAGATATTGTTATAACCCTGACTAGGGGTGGACAATTCCTATCGCACTCATTCCCTTCGACTAGCCACAGCCATCATAACCCAAAATATGCCCATTTGACCCCATTTACGAAGGTCGTAGTAACACAAATCAAAGTTAATCTGAAACTGTGCCATCTTAAGAGAATAGTCTTTAGTCAAAAGAATCGACTCATTTGAATACTATAGTAGATCTCGCCACGACCAGGCTATATAAATTTGCCAGAACTCTATAAGCGGTCATTAGGCCCGACAAAATGTTCCTAACAGTCTGCCTATGTGATCGACTAGTCATCTCACATGACTCTATGGCACTTGAACTTGCCATCAATCGCATCACACTCTAGTCACTTCGAGACGTCACCTCATATAAGTAACTATGGGCAAAAACAATGTTAATCCATGTTCACTTTAACGGGGTTCTATTGTCTCTACAACCCGTTTGGATATAACAATGTACAAGGTGAGTTAATAATAACTCAAATGACAAATGTCGACATCACACTCGGGTAGTCAATATCATATTACAACCTTGTGATGTATATCATTAGTGTAAACACTTATTGATTGCAATATAAGTTTAACATCCCATGTGTCCATGTGTTCAAACTTCTTACACTTGCAATCTCCTTTACATTCATGTTCTCTCTCACAGCATGAATCTTACCAAGTACACATCAAGGTTCCCGACCTTGGTTTCGGTTCTTTAACTTGAAAGAACTTTCTTATCGACTATCACATAACGACTGAATTTATGATGAATGATATAACTTGTACTGATCAAGTACCCCATCCACACACAATGCACTAGGTATATGTTTTGTAGAATCTTGTAACAATTGACAAGATTATTAGCTTAGCACTTCTCACAAGTCCTAGCTTAACTAGGAAAGATTATTTTTGAATAACTTCTTATTTGACCAAGCATCTTTCCAAAACTTCTTATTTCTCTTTCTAGGCTTGAAAGAATTGGGATTCTCATAAATCCTCATATGTGCTCGGATTTTCTATAATATGTGCAACCTCTTGACACACAATAGAGCATCCCGTCAAACACTGAAATCGCTCATCGGATTCTACTTGAGAATTCATGACGTTTCTATTATGGCTCAACAATCAATCATCATGCTCTTATGCATATGATTCATAATTGGACATGTACATGATTATTCTAATGGCGGAAACATTAGTTACTAATAATCATGAGATCAACCGTTCATAGGTTCAATGAACGACCATGACTGCTAATGGCAATTCCATTTTCATCTACATGAATAACCTATGTGAATGTTGATACGATGTGTATCTCTTAATACTAATCCAACATCCCTTGATGTAATTGGATTCATCATTGTCCATATTCATCCAGAATTGATAACTCAAAAGCTTCTTTATGAAAGAAGGTATTAGCTCGTCATTCTTTAATGAGTGATGAGTCGTAAATATTCAAAGGATGATAGCTCCCACTAAATTCCATGTCTTCACATGATAATTGCCAAACTCCCACTCAATTCTACATATTTCGAAATTGACTTCTCAATCGAAATTTTTATTAAGAATTGAAATGTAAATTGCTTTGCCAAGTTATTAGGATAAAACCATATATGTTCCCATCATATCCTTTCAAAATACCAATGTTGAAGTGGTCTCATCTCAACCTTACGGAAAGAGATTTTAAATCTCCAACACACTCATAATGATGTGTAGCAATGTCATTATTCAAGTATAAATAATATCTAGAATACGTCCTTCGCAAATACCCTTTTGGAAGGAGGTTTAACCATTTCATAGTGAGGTTCAGCAATGACATTTGCGTGGTTAAAACTTTGGTCATTGAAGATATCGGTATATCAATCTTTGCAACTCGATCATAACTAGTGTGTAAATTTGATTTATTTAGGCTCTTAAGTAAATCTCAAGGTTGAAACTATTGGTCAAATGTTTCATAAACTAAGTCAAAAACTTGTTAAGACTTTACATTAGTCATTTTTCTTCCAAAACTCTCTTTTGGTCTCCTCGTGTAGTTGTCTTGAGAATAATCTCTTTAGTCATATAGAACTAACTTGAGACCATAGATCTCATCTATTCGGCATACTATGTAAATAAATATACCTTCATTCAAATCATTCTCTCTTGTGTAGATCTTCATATACACAAGTACACAATTTTATCTTGCCTTGTGTGTTGTGTCCTCATTTTTCTCCCACTCTATCTTTAGAATAAATACACTATAGATTCAAAGATAGCCTATGAGACACAAATTAATGATGTTGAAGTATAAGGAGAACTATCTCATAGATAGACTAATAGTTATTGATTTCACATGTGTACTTGGTGATTGACATTCCTTTAAGAGAGTTCATAGACTCAAAATTGCATTATAAATGATCATACACAAGCCTTAAGCATGTGGACATATAATGAAACCCGTCATTATATTTGTCTATTAGATCACTTTAAGTGACTAATCTTATGTTTCAAAGTGCAAGCATTTAAAGATGAATTTTAGAACATAAAAGGATAAATGATAAAACGGGTGACTTGGGTTGCAAACCAAGTCACCATCATCCAAAATACAAACCATTATCCAAAATATCTTTCCATGTCAAACACGGAAACTTAAAGTTCTAAAATTCAAAACATAATTTAAAATAAGACAATGAAAAGCAAAGCTCCATAAAAGCTATCCTTAGCTTCTTCATGGTTTCTCATGCTTGCTTTTCCTTTCCCTTGTCTTTGCTTGGTGGAGGCCCTATTTACAATAAAAAGGGAGATACATTATCACAACTTTGCATCATAATACCATAGTTGAATTAGAAACATAAAAGAAGGTTAGTCATTTACCTACTGGAGTAATCTTTCCAGCTTTGATATCACCAAGGTATTTGGAACAATTTCTTTTCCAATGTCCCATGCCATTACAGTAATGGCATTTATCAAGAGGACCCTTCTTGAATTTTGAGGTGCTAGCTTCACAAGACTTAGCTTTGGTGAATGTGGGAGCTTGCTTCTTGCCCTTTCTCCCATTCTTCTTGAACTTCCCCTTACTTTTAGTGCTTATTTTAAGCACATCCTTGGGAGGGTTCACATTTAACCCCATGTCCCTCTCGGCTTGCACAAGTAACTTGTGCAACTCCTCAAGAGACACATCCTTGTCTTGCATGTTGAAATTCACCCGGAATTGCACATATGCTTTGACTTTGGACAAGGAGTGTAGAATCTTATCTACGATGAGTTCTTTGGGGATTTCAACCTTTTGAATTTTCAAGGTCTCGACAAGCTCCATGAGTTTGAGCACATGAGGGCTAACCTTTTGGCCCTCTTTAAAGTTGAGATCAAAGAATGCCGCGGCCGCCTCATATTGGACGATCCGCGGAGTTTGTGAAAACATGGTCACAAGTTTGGAATATATCTCATTAGCATTGCCCATTTTGAAGGCTCTCCTTTGGAGGTCCGCCTCCATCGCAAATATTAAGACATTTTTCATTGCGGCGGACTCCTTTTGGTAAGCCTCATATGCTTCCCTAGTGGCCGGGGTGGACCTAGTGGAGGGTTCGGGTGGAGAGGCCTCGGTAAGGTAACGAAGCTTGTCGTCACCTTCGGCGGCTAATTTGAGTTGGGCATCCCATTCGGAGAAATTTGACCCATTCTTTTCAAGTTTACATCGATCCATAAAGGATCGGAGCCATGATGAACTAGCGAGAGGTGTGGCATTAGGAGTTGGTGTTGGTGTTGCCATTTGTAATGAAAAAGAAGTGGTCTACAAAACAAAATATAAGGAGTAAAACAATTGTCGTTTTAATAATACTCGTAAAGATGTATGATTTAAACAAGTTTTATGCATTTTTCTAGTGACCTCTACCCAACTAGATAAATGATTCCAAGACCCAAATTCATATCGACTTAGGCACGGTGGGGCCGATACATCCTTTATCAATATAACTCGGTGGATTAACGTTTAATCGATTCTACTTTTAGAACTCTTGGTCGATAATATTACATTAACAATTATCTATAGCCCAAAACACATCGACAAGGGCACGGTGGGGCCGATACATCCCTTATCAAATACTTTTGTTGAGTTCAATCCAAATTTCGAATAAATGTGTCCATGATCCAAACCCACATTAACTTGGACACGGTGTGGCCGATACATCCCTTATCAACATGAATTCGGTGGATTAACATTCATCACCCACTTCCCCTACGTAACAAGGTTTGTACCCCGGTGGGGCCGAGCGCACTCCCTCGCGAAATAGGTTTTCATGGTTTCTACTATTTGGTAAGGCTATGTCTTAATTAATTGTTTTAGCGAGAGGTCATGTCAATTTATTATCTATCACGTTTTAAGTGAACTAAAGCGGTGAACTACGATAATTTTAATTGACACGGTCGATAAACTCGATAAAAATAACAATGCATGTTTAGTTATGGCGATTTAGCGATGCATGCGACATAAAATAAAATGCAAGCATAAAGATAAATAAATCCTAGTATGGCCTTTCATAAAATAGAAAAACTATTTAACTATTACATATTCGGAAACCAACTCCATTGGTCCCTTGAACGGTTGATTTGGCACGCATCTCGAGGTAACACCGTCTTTATGTATCGCCATTCTTGAAGAAATCCGTCTTTGGGAACTCCGGAATGAATAAAATTACATAATAAATTACATAATTTCCTATTATACATTTGTAACTAAAATAAAATAAATCTATTAAATTACAAAACGGTGATACGAGATCACAATAAAATTACAACCGAATCGATATTCCCATACATTTCGGGAAATACCAATTAAAATCTAAGGCCATACTAAGTAAAATTACATAAATCAAAATTATGACAATCATAAAGAAAAATGCAGCATTATAATATGTATGAACATGCTCAATTTTATGCTAAATCGCCTTTAATTAGCCAATATCGTATATTACTCGGTTTTAACGAGTTTGCGTGATTTCAACATTTTATAATCACAAAAAATACATAAACTCATATTTATGCATAAGTTAATTACCCTAACCTCTTAGGACTCAAAATATAGTCTTCACTAATAATTTGACCATAATTAACCTATATTTTATAAAATTGTTCATAAATGGACCAAAAATTACAAAAATAAGCTATTAAACTTCAAATAAATCACAAAATTTCAAATAAATTCAAAATTTGAAATTTAAACTCATGAACATTCTGGAAAAATACCATGACACTCATAATGTTCAAAATCTTAGGTTAAAAATTTCGAAATTTTCCGGAAAAACAATGTTGCGGTTTATCGATTTTAATAAAATAATCATAAAAACATGGAAAAATTATATTCATTAACTTTTCAATTTTAGATCTGAAAAAGATAATAAAATGCAACATTAGACATTTTTCCTAAGTCATAGATTATGTTTTATTAATTTTTCACTAATAATGTCACTATTTATGCTATTTTTCTTCAAAAATTCATAAATCATGCAAAAGGACTTCTTTATAGCCAATTATTTTACACACATCTTGTAAAATTGCATGTGACAACATATTAATTTTCTATGACCAGATTCGAAATTTAACTCATATTAACCTATTTTTCACCTAAATCCGAATTTAATAATGAAAAATTCATTTTTCGAGCATAACAAGTCCAAAAAGTATGAAACTTTACAGGTTATCTCAAAATCATATATGTGACAACATATCCAAAAATCAATGGAAAATTCGAAGTATAGCTAATTTTAGACCAAAAATGACATTTTTACTCATAAAATCACATTTAAATGCCATTATTGTAAATTATGAACAATAAAAATCCGAAAAATTAACCAAAATATCCTAAAACATTTTAGGACCAGAAATATTAACATGCAAGGATTGATTTCGTGATATCTCATAATAACACAAATTTTACAAGTTTTATTTGTTATTCTTATAACTCGGAAAAACTTTTAACCGATTTGCATGCAAACAACCGTGCGCGCTCGATACCGATTGAAGGAAATGTAGATTCATATACATACTAACATACTCATATATGTTTAAATTAATTTGTCATAAAATTAAATACGGATTTTATGCATGCAAACAACATTAAAATAGAGGAGAAATCATGTCCTTACATTGGTGATTTCGGTATTATGGGCACAAAAGAAATCTCCTTTTTCTTTTGTTCTTGAGCTTTCCTTAAGATGGAAGAACAAGATCCAAGTATAGGATCTCTCCCTAAGCTTTATACCCAAGGCTTTCTCTTAATTCAAATTAATATTATAAGTACTAGTATAATACTAATCTAGTAGAAAATTGAACCAAAATATTTATAAAACACTTAAATATTTCGGTATTATGGAGGGAGAAGAAGAGAGCTTTTTATCTCTCTAGAAATCTTAATTTTGGATGATGAAAGAATGAATAATCACTAACACATTTTAGTGTAATATTAGGTAAAAATTAGATGAAAAACCATAATGGTTTTTTTTTCATCAAAAACCGGGTGGAAGGGGCTTTATGGGTGAGCCAATGCATGAAGGTGTTGTTCTTTACAATACACAATAGGCTTGCATGGCTAGGAAATAAGGTAATCATTGTGTTTACCATTATCTTAATCAAACACAATATTAGCTCATTTCTTCCCCTAATTTCGGCACTTGTGTATTATGGATTCCATATTATTTTTGTCAATTGTCAATATGTCACATGTCACATGTCACATAAATTTGTTATGTATTTTTAACATATTAAAAATCAACGTATTATCAAAAATACGTCACATACAAAAATCGACTTAGTAATTTCATAATTACTTGTGCCAAAATATTTTACCATTTATAAATTACAACAGATTGTATTTATAATAATTCATTCAATTTCAATTGTTTCTTTAAACAATAATTTCATCCGAGTAATGATACAATTCAATCACTCAGACCGTATCTCATTTAATCACATTTCAATTTGATACGTAAATTTTACTTCCAAAATCGTCCGTCAATTTTCAAGTAATTTAATTAACTCGTAACATTATACGATTAATTTAAATAATCAATTAAGAGTGTTGCCCTATAGGTGTGACCTAGGGGTCAATGATCACCACCGTCGCACGACAAAGTAATGTCAAACTCTAGTCACCAATCATTACCGATATATGTTGACCGAGTTGTGATAACAATATTACTTCCCAATTGTATTATTTATAATGAGATTTAAACATGTGATTATCATGATCAACAGTCGTGATCGCATTATTGTCGGAGGACACATATTCCAACAATCTCCCACTTGTCCTCGACAAGTGTGCGTCACCAATTCTCTTGTCCTATTCCTATCTCCCACTCAATGCAAGGTGTCTTTCAGGTCGTACTTGCAAGTGATCATATCGAGAGTGGTTTCCTCGATCTGGAGAATAACTGATTGACCGGACTTATCTATCATAGATACTTTCCGAGCGTGGCCACGCATTTCCAGTTCATTACTCCTCGAGTGGCCCTGAGATATTGTTATAACCCTGACTAGGGGTGGACAATTCCTATCGCACTCATTCCCTTCGACTAGCCACAGCCATCATAACCCAAAATATGCCCATTTGACCCCATTTACGAAGGTCGTAGTAACACAAATCAAAGTTAATCGAAACTGTGCCATCTTAGGCAAATAGTCTTTAGTCAAAAGAATCGACTCATTTGAATACTATAGTAGATCTCGCCACGACCAGGCTATATAAATTTGCCAGAACTCTATAAGCGGTCATTAGGCCCGACAAAATGTTCCTAAACAGATCGCCTATGTGATCGACTAGTCATCTCACATGACTCTATGGCACTTGAACTTGCCATCAATCGCATCACACTCTAGTCACTTCGAGACGTCACCTCATATAAGTAACTATGGGCAAAAACAATGTTAATCCATGTTCACTTTAACGGGGTTCTATTGTCTCTACAACCCGTTTGGATATAACAATGTACAAGGTGAGTTAATAATAACTCAAATGACAAATGTCGACATCACACTCGGGTAGTCAATATCATATTACAACCTTGTGATGTATATCATTAGTGTAAACACTTATTGATTGCAATAGAAGTTTAACATCCCATGTGTCCATGTTTTCAAACTTCTTACACTTGCAATCTCCTTTACATTCATGTTCTCTCTCACAGCATGAATCTTACCAAGTACACATCAAGGTTCCCGACCTTGGTTTCGGTTCTTTAACTTGAAAGAACTTTCTTATCGACTATCACATAACGACTGAATTTATGATGAATGATATAACTTGTACTGATCAAGTACCCCATCCACACACAATGCACTAGGTATATGTTTTGTAGAATCTTGTAACAATTGACAAGATTATTAGCTTAGCACTTCTCACAAGTCCTAGCTTAACTAGGAAAGATTATTTTTGAATAACTTCTTATTTGACCAAGCATCTTTCCAAAACTTCTTATTTCTCTTTCTAGGCTTGAAAGAATTGGGATCCTCATAAATCCTCATATGTGCTCGGATTTTCTATAATATGTGCAACCTCTTGACACACAATAGAGCATCCCGTCAAACACTGAAATCGCTCATCGGATTCTACTTGAGAATTCATGACGTTTCTATTATGGCTCAACAATCAATCATCATGCTCTTATGCATATGATTCATAATTGGACATGTACATGATTATTCTAATGGCGGAAATATTAGTTACTAATAATCATGAGATCAACCGTTCATAGGTTCAATGAACGACCATGACTGCTAATGGCAATTCCATTTTCATCTACATGAATAACCTATGTGAATGTTGATACGATGTGTATCTCTTAATACTAATCCAACATCCCTTGATGTAATTGGATTCATCATTGTCCATATTCATCCAGAATTGATAACTCAAAAGCTTCTTTATGAAAGAAGGTATTAGCTCGTCATTCTTTAATGAGTGATGAGTCGTAAATATTCAAAGGATGATAGCTCCCACTAAATTCCATGTCTTCACATGATAATTGCCAAACTCCCACTCAATTCTACATATTTCGAAATTGACTTCTCAATCGAAATTTTTATTAAGAATTGAAATGTAAATTGCTTTGCCAAGTTATTAGGATAAAACCATATATGTTCCCATCATATCCTTTCAAAATACCAATTTTGAAGTGGTCTCATCTCAACCTTACGGAAAGAGATTTTAAATCTCCAACACACTCATAATGATGTGTAGCAATGTCATTATTCAAGTATAAATAATATCTAGAATACGTCCTTCGCAAATACCCTTTTGGAAGGAGGTTTAACCATTTCATAGTGAGGTTCAGCAATGACATTTGCGTGGTTAAAACTTTGGTCATTGAAGATATCGGTATATCAATCTTTGCAACTCGATCATAACTAGTGTGTAAATTTGATTTATTTAGGCTCTTAAGTAAATCTCAAGGTTGAAACTATTGGTCAAATGTTTCATAAACTAAGTCAAAAACTTGTTAAGACTTTACATTAGTCATTTTTCTTCCAAAACTCTCTTTTGGTCTCCTCGTGTAGTTGTCTTGAGAATAATCTCTTTAGTCATATAGAACTAACTTGAGACCATAGATCTCATCTATTCGGCATACTATGTAAATAAATATACCTTCATTCAAATCATTCTCTCTTGTGTAGATCTTCATATACACAAGTACACAATTTTATCTTGCCTTGTGTGTTGTGTCCTCATTTTTCTCCCACTCTATCTTTAGAATAAATACACTATAGATTCAAAGATAGCCTATGAGACACAAATTAATGATGTTGAAGTATAAGGAGAACTATCTCATAGATAGACTAATAGTTATTGATTTCACATGTGTACTTGGTGATTGACATTCCTTTAAGAGAGTTCATAGACTCAAAATTGCATTATAAATGATCATACACAAGCCTTAAGCATGTGGACATATAATGAAACCCGTCATTATATTTGTCTATTAGATCACTTTAAGTGACTAATCTTATGTTTCAAAGTGCAAGCATTTAAAGATGAATTTTAGAACATAAAAGGATAAATGATAAACGGGTGACTTGGGTTGCAAACCAAGTCACCATCATCCAAAATACAAACCATTATCCAAAATATCTTTCCATGTCAAACACGGAAACTTAAAGTTCTAAAATTCAAAACATAATTTAAAATAAGACAATGAAAAGCAAAGCTCCATAAAAGCTATCCTTAGCTTCTTCATGGTTTCTCATGCTTGCTTTTCCTTTCCCTTGTCTTTGCTTGGTGGAGGCCCTATTTACAATAAAAAGGGAGATACATTATCACAACTTTGCATCATAATACCATAGTTGAATTAGAAACATAAAAGAAGGTTAGTCATTTACCTACTTTGGAGTAATCTTTCCAGCTTTGATATCACCAAGGTATTTGGAACAATTTCTTTTCCAATGTCCCATGCCATTACAAGAATGGCATTTATCAAGAGGACCCTTCTTGAATTTTGAGGTGCTAGCTTCACAAGACTTAGCTTTGGTGAATGTGGGAGCTTGCTTCTTGCCCTTTCTCCCATTCTTCTTGAACTTCCCCTTACTTTTAGTGCTTATTTTAAGCACATCCTTGGGAGGGTTCACATTTAACCCCATGTCCCTCTCGGCTTGCACAAGTAACTTGTGCAACTCCTCAAGAGACACATCCTTGTCTTGCATGTTGAAATTCACCCGGAATTGCACATATGCTTTGACTTTGGACAAGGAGTGTAGAATCTTATCTACGATGAGTTCTTTGGGGATTTCACCCTTTTGAATTTTCAAGGTCTCGACAAGCTCCATGAGTTTGAGCACATGAGGGCTAACCTTTTGGCCCTCTTTAAAGTTGAGATCAAAGAATGCCGCGGCCGCCTCATATTGGACGATCCGCGGAGTTTGTGAAAACATGGTCACAAGTTTGGAATATATCTCATTAGCATTGCCCATTTTGAAGGCTCTCCTTTGGAGGTCCGCCTCCATCGCAAATATTAAGACATTTTTCATTGCGGCGGACTCCTTTTGGTAAGCCTCATATGCTTCCCTAGTGGCCGGGGTGGACCTAGTGGAGGGTTCGGGTGGAGAGGCCTCGGTAAGGTAACGAAGCTTGTCGTCACCTTCGGCGGCTAATTTGAGTTGGGCATCCCATTCGGAGAAATTTGACCCATTCTTTTCAAGTTTACATCGATCCATAAAGGATCGGAGCCATGATGAACTAGCGAGAGGTGTGGCATTAGGAGTTGGTGTTGGTGTTGCCATTTGTAATGAAAAAGAAGTGGTCTACAAAACAAAATATAAGGAGTAAAACAATTGTCGTTTTAATAATACTCGTAAAGATGTATGATTTAAACAAGTTTTATGCATTTTTCTAGTGACCTCTACCCAACTAGATAAATGATTCCAAGACCCAAATTCATATCGACTTAGGCACGGTGGGGCCGATACATCCTTTATCAATATAACTCGGTGGATTAACGTTTAATCGATTCTACTTTTAGAACTCTTGGTCGATAATATTACATTAACAATTATCTATAGCCCAAAACACATCGACAAGGGCACGGTGGGGCCGATACATCCCTTATCAAATACTTTTGTTGAGTTCAATCCAAATTTCGAATAAATGTGTCCATGATCCAAACCCACATTAACTTGGGCACGGTGTGGCCGATACATCCCTTATCAACATGAATTCGGTGGATTAACATTCATCACCCACTTCCCCTACGTAACAAGGTTTGTACCCGGTGGGGCCGAGCGCACTCCCTCGCGAAATAGGTTTTCATGGTTTCTACTATTTGGTAAGGCTATGTCTTAATTAATTGTTTTAGCGAGAGGTCATGTCAATTTATTATCTATCACGTTTTAAGTGAACTAAAGCGGTGAACTACGATAATTTTAATTGACACGGTCGATAAACTCGATAAAAATAACAATGCATGTTTAGTTATGGCGATTTAGCGATGCATGCGACATAAAATAAAATGCAAGCATAAAGATAAATAAATCCTAGTATGGCCTTTCCTAAAATAGAAAAACTATTTAACTATTACATATTCGGAAACCAACTCCATTGGTCCCTTGAACTTCGGTTGTGGCACGCATCTCGAGGTAACACCGTCTTTATGTATCGCCATTCTTGAAGAAATCCGTCTTTGGGAACTCCGGAATGAATAAAATTACATAATAAATTACATAATTTCCTATTATACATTTGTAACTAAAATAAAATAAATCTATTAAATTACAAAACGGTGATACGAGATCACAATAAAATTACAACCGAATCGATATTCCCATACATTTCGGGAAATACCAATTAAAATCTAAGGCCATACTAAGTAAAATTACATAAATCAAAATTATGACAATCATAAAGAAAAATGCAGCATTATAATATGTATGAACATGCTCAATTTTATGCTAAATCGCCTTTAATTAGCCAATATCGTATATTACTCGGTTTTAACGGATTTGCGTGATTTCAACATTTTATAATCACAAAAAATACATAAACTCATATTTATGCATAAGTTAATTACCCTAACCTCTTAGGACTCAAAATATAGTCTTCACTAATAATTTGACCATAATTAACCTATATTTTATAAAATTGTTCATAAATGGACCAAAAATTACAAAAATAAGCTATTAAACTTCAAATAAATCACAAAATTTCAAATAAATTCAAAATTTGAAATTTAAACTCATGAACATTCTGGAAAAATACCATGACACTCATAATGTTCAAAATCTTAGGTTAAAAATTTCGAAATTTTCCGGAAAAACAATGTTGCGGTTTATCGATTTTAATAAAATAATCATAAAAACATGGAAAAATTATATTCATTAACTTTTCAATTTTAGATCTGAAAAAGATAATAAAATGCAACATTAGACATTTTTCCTAAGTCATAGATTATGTTTTATTAATTTTTCACTAATAATGTCACTATTTATGCTATTTTTCTTCAAAAATTCATAAATCATGTAAAAGGACTTCTTTATAGCCAATTATTTTACACACATCTTGTAAAATTGCATGTGACAACATATTAATTTTCTATGACCAGATTCGAAATTTAACTCATATTAACCTATTTTTCACCTAAATCCGAATTTAATAATGAAAAATTCATTTTTCGAGCATAACAAGTCCAAAAATTATGAAACTTTACAGGTTATCTCAAAATCATATATGTGACAACATATCCAAAAATCAATGGAAAATTCGAAGTATAGCTAATTTTAGACCAAAAATGACAATTTTACTCATAAAATCACATTTAAATGCCATTATTGTAAATTATGAACAATAAAAATCCGAAAAATTAACCAAAATATCCTAAAACATTTTAGGACCAGAAATATTAACATGCAAGGATTGATTTCGTGATATCTCATAATAACACAAATTTTACAAGTTTTATTTGTTATTCTTATAACTCGGAAAAACTTTTAACCGATTTGCATGCAAACAACCGTGGCGCTCTGATACCGATTGAAGGAAATGTAGATTCATATACATACTAACATACTCATATATGTTTAAATTAATTTGTCATAAAATTAAATACGGATTTTATGCATGCAAACAACATTAAAATAGAGGAGAAATCATGTCCTTACATTGGTGATTTCGGTATTATGGGCACAAAAGAAATCTCCTTTTTCTTTTGTTCTTGAGCTTTCCTTAAGATGGAAGAACAAGATCCAAGTATAGGATCTCTCCCTAAGCTTTATACCCAAGGCTTTCTCTTAATTCAAATTAATATTATAAGTACTAGTATAATACTAATCTAGTAGAAAATTGAACCAAAATATTTATAAAACACTTAAATATTTCGGTATTATGGAGGGAGAAGAAGAGAGCTTTTTATCTCTCTAGAAATCTTAATTTTGGATGATGAAAGAATGAATAATCACTAACACATTTTAGTGTAATATTAGGTAAAAATTAGATGAAAAACCATAATGGTTTTTTTTTTTCTCATCAAAAACCGGGTGGAAGGGGCTTTATGGGTGAGCCAATGCATGAAGGTGTTGTTCTTTACAATACACAATAGGCTTGCATGGCTAGGAAATAAGGTAATCATTGTGTTTACCATTATCTTAATCAAACACAATATTAGCTCATTTCTTCCCCTAATTTCGGCACTTGTGTATTATGGATTCCATATTATTTTTGTCAATTGTCAATATGTCACATGTCACATGTCACATAAATTTGTTATGTATTTTTAACATATTAAAAATCAACGTATTATCAAAAATACGTCACATACAAAAATCGACTTAGTAATTTCATAATTACTTGTGCCAAAATATTTTACCATTTATAAATTACAACAGATTGTATTTATAATAATTCATTCAATTTCAATTGTTTCTTTAAGCAATAATTTCATCCGAGTAATGATACAATTCAATCACTCAAACCGTATCTCATTTAATCACATTTCAATTTGATACGTAAATTTTACTTCCAAAATCGTCCGTCAATTTTCAAGTAATTTAATTAACTCGTAACATTATACGATTAATTTAAATAATCAATTAAGAGTGTTGCCCTATAGGTATGACCTAGGGGGTCAACTGATCACCACCGTCGCACGACAGTAATGTCAAACTCTAGTCAGCCAATCATTACCGATATATGTTGACCAGTTGACAGTAACAATATTACTTCCCAATTGTATTCTTTATAATGAGATTTAAACATGTGATCATCATGATCAACAGTCGTGATCGCATTATTGTCGGAGGACACATATTCCAACATCCTTTTGTTTTCATGTTGTTCCCTTTCTTTTCTGGTTAGAAGGATAAGGAGTGCTTAGTTCAGTAGGTGGCGAATAACGCCCCGTTCATTGTTTTAGGCCAGTGTGATAAGTATTTGCACCAGATACCTTTTGTATGGTCAGTCGTTTGTATCAAATGTGTGTTGATGTATTTTGCGTGAGGCAGTTTGTATATATGTGTTTTGGGTTTGTAGTTTATTTTTGCTTGGTTTTTTTGTGTTGTGTTTCGGAGAAGCACGGTCAACGGCTGATTCCCCATTTGCTTTGCCATTTGTTCCTGCATCGTTAGTGTAGAAAACAGGCAACATGTAGCACATACGCGTACACATAAACATGCAAAGTATATGTTCAAAACTAAAATAACCACGATGACTCGAAATTAAAATTAAAATTTTTCGTTAAAAAAGAATTTTGAAAAATCCGCGACAAGATGTCACGCTTGGATTTTTCAAATGGAAATGTTTTGAAATTTTGAGAAATTAATTCGTGTTTGAATTAAATCGCTTCAAAATTAATTTGTGTTTGAATTAAATCCCATCGAAATTTGCCAAAGCTGATTTGCAGCTCAAAAATTAAAATTCAAACCGCCATGGATGAATTTTCAAAAGAGATTTTTGTTAGTGTGTCGATTTTTATTTTTGCGAGATCAAGACTCGAATTTGCAAAAGTGTTTGCGAAAAATTGATGTCATGTTATCAATTTTATAAACATGCAAAAATCTTCGAAATTTTCGACTGATATGGAAACGATCCGTCGCGGATCGGGGCGACTAGCCTTTCCCCCCTAAAAAATAAAGAGAAAAACCCGTATGTTTAATGCTGCGTCATGGAAACCGTGTCCCGGATTTCGTAAAACGTTAATCCAAGGAAATGTGAGTGTGAGAAAACACAAAAATTTACGGGTAAGTCTAAAGTGGCGGGAGCCCTAAGGCGAGAAAAGCGAGATGTCTAGAAAGCAACACAAATTGACAAGGACAAGTCAAGGTGCGGTTTTTTAGACGCAGCCCAAAGAGGCGCGAGCTCCTGGGCGATGGAAGGAACCTCCCCCTTTTTTCGGAAAAAACATTCTGATTGTTTTGTATAAATATGGATGTTTGTGCTTCATTGTTTCATCATCCAAAACACGAAAAACATCTCTAAGAAAACCTTCTCTTCTTCTTCCACAAAATAGTCTATGGACACTTTCGAAAATAGGTTGCAACATTGGTGTCGCGATTTATCGCCTCCCGAGAGGTATCAACTCATTGTAATGGGAGTTGGTCAATTGTTGGTGCTTCGTCAAGTCAAGGTGCAATCCTCGTTCCTTGAAGCATGCTCCCATTTTTGGGATGCGAAACATCATGTTTTCGTCTTCCCGAAAGATGAAATTTTCCCTCTTGCCGAAGAAGTGGGAGCTATTGGAGGGTGGCCGAGTTGTACTCTGGTGCTTCCTCCTACTCGGTTGTGTTATAAGGAAAAGTTTTACTCTATGTTGGGTTTGTCGAAAAGCCAAGTGAACTTCCTCCTTCATCTTAATGGTGCTGATATGTTGGCTCTTATCAACATCTTCTCAAACCGCTTCGATGTCAATATATCAGAGGTGGCCAGAAGAAGGGCTCTTGCCTTTTGCCTAGTGCATGCTTACCTCCTTGTTGATGCTTTGAAGAAGGAGGCGCCAAGATGGTATGGTAGCATGACCCTTGTTTATGTTGTTGAGCAAATGGAGCATGGGTGGGATCCATCATGGTTAGTGCTCGGTGAGATTGATCAAGCTTTGGATAAGAAAGGTCCCCTAGGATCCTCCAAGTATGGCTTATGGAGAGGCTAAGTTATGTTGAGCCTCCGATTGATGCTTCTTCTTACTCCTTTCGTCATCTTACAATGAGGAAAAAGTTGTATGCGGAGAGCTTCACATGTACCGATGCCTATTGGACCTCGAAATTGGTGGAGGAGGGTGGTCCTCACATCCGTTGGGTGGTGCTGTGGTGGCACTTGAGGTCCTTTACGGGGTTGCCCGCTCCGGCCGCTTGTTCTTGCTCTTTGATGGTTGTGGGCTTGAAGGTTATTTCCTTTATCTATCCGGAAAGGGTTATTGAGGCAAATGGGTATCAACAAAAGGTGCCTGCTCAAGACTCTCGTCCAAGAGAGTGTATTTCGAAACATTGGGCCGGTGGAATTTTTCGAGAGGTGGTGGACCACTCAGCCAACTTGGGAGGTGCCAAACCCTGCTTTAACGACATGAGTGACTCCAACTTATGTGAAATGGTCAAGAGCTCAAACCTTGGAAGAAAGGTCCAAGTTCCGTAAGAATGAAGTCGTCAACTTGAAGTATAGAGAGGTTGATAAGGCAAACCACGCCTACTTTGACTACTTTGCCGATGTTGTGAGCCTGGATGTGATGAGGCCGCCGAAAAAGAGGAGCTTGGGTCCCAAGGAGGAGTTGGGCCGCGTGTGGGCTCAACTTGGGCCGAGTATAGGGTTGTGTAAGAGCTCGGGTGCCGTTGCTGTTGTGGGTCCATTAAGGATGCGTTCTGAGGAGGAAGCCCATGCTAGACGGGCTAGCAAGAAGAGCAAGGGGAAGATGTATACCGAAGGTAAAGTCAAGGGTAGAATGGAAGAGTGAAGACCTCCATTACCCGTTTTATTATTATGTTGTATTAGCATTTGTATGTGTTCTTATTATGTTGTATTAGCTATATATGTGTGTGTGCTTGTGTTAGTATTACTATGTATGATGTCTTGGTCGACACTCTAGCTCAGTAATGTTGGAGTGTGTGTCCTCGAGAATAGTGCGATCACATTATTAAAACTCATAATAAGAATACATACAAGGATGATTCATTTTTTATACGTCAACTGATCAACATTAATCAGTAATGATTGGCTGACTAGAGTTTGACATTACTGTCGTTTGACGGTGGTGATCAGTTGATCCCTTAAGGTCACACCTAAAGGACAATTCCCTTAATAGATAATTTAATTAATTGTATAATGATGCAGATTAATTAATTACTTAAAATTGAACAATTTACATATGTGAGTGAGAATATGAATTTTATTATAATTCGATTAAATGAGATTCGTTTTAGTAAATAAAATGTTCACTACTACAGATACAGGCTATAACAATGGTTAAAAACCGTTGTTATATAAAAAAGCGGACGTTGTTAAAGCGTCCGTTTGTAAAGGTTTTAACAACGGTTGGTTTTTCTAAGAAACCCGTTGTGAAAGCTATTAACAACGGTTTAAAGTAGAAAAAACCGTTGTGGAAAGTGTGACTAAATTTTGGTGGGAAAGTTATAACAACGGTTATAGTAGAAAAAACCGTTGTTATAACTAAAGACAACGGGTTTTTTTAAAAAACCGTTGTTGATTTTAAAAAAGAAAAAAAAATTATATATTATTATAGATGCATGCATTATTACTGCAATTCCGATGCATAATATGCATTATTACTGCCAAATCCCTGCATATGAAATGACACAGTAATATATGGAATGAGAAGGGTTATAAGATTTGGCACAACTTCCTAAACATATATTAATTAAAAAATAACTCAAAGGACACATTACTAAGTATAAATTCATGCATTATCTCAATAACCATTCCATTATCTCACTATCTCACGTCCTAAACTGCTCCAAACCCTAAATCTTTAAAACAAACACCAAACTTCCTTCAACACTTCCTTTAACAATGAATGATACCATTCGTAATACATGCATTATGACCGAGTACAACAAGAGTTTCATCCACCGGTTGCTGGACATCGAGGGCAGGTACAGAAGCTACTTTGAGGACACTTGGACCGCACTCAAGGACGCCAAAAAAATGGCTTGACAGAGCAGAAGATGTTGCAGTTATATGACGATATAGCAACTGCGGATCGAAACCTCCAAATAGCAATGATTGAGATGATGACAAAACCTAAAACCATGCATATAAATTAAAGTGATGAGAAAGAGAGAAATTACTTTTCACTAATTTTGCACCAAATTATTAACAACGGTTATAATGTATTACAGAGTAAACTGTTGTTATTAGTAATTATATTAACAACGGTTGTGAAAGTTTGACCCCGTTGTTAAAACCTATAACAACGGTTATCAACACATAACCGTTGTAATTAAGTTTAGTAAAATTCGCGCCATCCATTGTACAACGTCTTATGGTGATTTTCGTGAATAAGCGTTGTTAAAGGGGCGTTGTAGTTGTCTGGATTTGTAGTAGTGGTTATATATTACTAAAACTTTGTTTATGATACAATTAAATTTAGAATGATCGGTTAATTATAATTACAATATGTTGTAGATTATATTAACGTAAACCATTTTATATACTTATAATCATGAATTACTAAGTCAATTGTTGTATATAATTGAATTAATATATGTAATGCAATTTAATTGTTAAATATGCATTAATATTATTAATATCATGTTGCATGTTACATGTTACATGTCACACATTATATGACAAAATGACTATTGACAAAAATAAAATGGAATCCATATTAACTAAGGGGACCGGTTTTTAGAAGTGAAATGGGTTAGATGTTTAATTATTTTATATTATGTAAAATACAATGATTAACTTCTTAACCTATTCTACACCCTAGTGCTTTTGATAATAACAATTCTAAAAGTTGAAGGGCATGCATTGGGTCCTTAGACCACCCCCTACCCACCGGTTTTTCCCCATCTTTAGTTGATAAGAATTGTTCTTATTTTCATTCTATTTCATTCTTAGATAATTCACTTCTCACCTCTCTCATTATCTCTCTAAAATTAGTTTTAGAATATAAGTTTTTCAAAAATCTTATATTTAGATTACTAAAAGTAGTAATCAATACTATATATTAAATCCAGAAACCAAGGGACTTCAATATAATTAAAGAAAGTTATACAAATTAATTATACTATATAGTTTTAAATCGATAGCACCGTGTGATGGACCCGATTAAGGGATCTCAATGCAAATATTATATAGTTTGGGTTAAAATTAAATTATATAGAAGCTTGGTAATTTTCCTAAATTTTTGTAAGAGACTAAAACATGGTCAATTTCCATATAATAAAATAATTAATTAAGATGGTCAATTTCAAGGAGACTAAAAGAAAGAAGATGCTTGGTAATTTTCCTAAATATTTATAGAAGACTAGAAGATGGTCAATTTCCTTAAAATAAAATAATTAATTAGTATAAACATGCACACTTATGATATTAATTGTTATCATCATAAAATTATATATTAAATTTAAAATCTATGCAATTTTATTAAATTTTATAGTTTATTAGATGTATAGAGAAATTAATTATTTAACATACAAAAATATAATATAAGTAGTTTATAAATAGTTCAAGTTAGATTCCATAATATATAATATTGCATCATTCTTTCGATATGATTTAATGCATGTATGTAATATATTTATATAAATATATAATCAAATATATAATCCACTTAAAATTGCATGCCTAAGTAGTAAAAGTAATTTCGTCAGCAAAGAAAAGAATATCAGCAAGATTAGTGAAAGTGGTAGAAATAACAACGTGAGTAGTGAAATAATCAATATTAATGCGGCAATAGTGAAAGTAACAATAATTACGGCGGGAGTAGTGAAATTATTCAAAATTAATGCGGCAGTAGTGATAGTAACAATAATTACGGCGGGAGTAGTGAAAGTAACAATGATTACGGGCAAATAGTGAAATGTTATTACTATTGTTTCATTAATAAGAGTAAAATATTAATAGCGGGAGTAGTGAATTTGTTTCAAAATTTATTTCATCGTAGTTTTAGGATATGTCATAGAAAAAGATATTAATGATAAATTTATGGATTATGCAAGTTTAAATAATTTTATTTAATGAAAAAAAAATTATTGGTAAGTAGAGGTAGCCCGGGCGAAGCCGGGCACCAATACTAGTAGAAATAATAATAAGATTAATTTTAAGGTCTCTAATTATATATATCTAGTTAATATATTAATTAGAATTAAGGGTTTGTCTTGGTGCAATTGAAAGGAGGTTCTCACAATATTGTGACAAAGGGGATAATCCATTTATTTTAAGCTCGAGAACAAGTGAGAAAGGTGTTCTTACTTGTGCCCTTAAAACCGATTTTATCAATGTAAGGAATATTTTCTTTACTCATCTATTTATATTTTGTTATGCATGCATAAGATCAACATATGTTTTAATGAGTAATTTAGATATATAATTAAAGAGTTTAATTAGAGGGTTATAGAATTCTTTCAAGTGGTATCAGCTTAGTTTTTCCGACTAAATTAAAACTAGAAATTTGTGATTTATATGATTAAGTCACGAAAATTTTTGCATGTCATATATTCCGGTCCTAAAATGAATTTAGGTCATTTTGATGATTTATGGTAATTTTGGCTCATTTTAATGATTTTTAGTAATTTTATTACATTTTAATGTATAAAATGGTGTTTAAAATGCTAAAAATAGTTAGACTAAGTTTCTGACTATTAAATTTTTATATGACCGCACATGCATATTTTACTTATTGTATGTAAAATTTCGTATAAATTTGATTTATTTTGCATGATTTATGATTTTTATGAGATAAAAATGGAATAAATGGAGGTAAAATGGTTAAAATTAGTTATACTTCGAAACAGGCCATGAAATTTTAATATGTTGTCACATGCATATTTTACTCACCGTGTGTAAAATGTTAGATGAACTCGATTCATTTTGCATGATTTATGAATTTTTAGTGTAAAAATGACATAAATAGTGGCCATTTTAGCATAAATAGTAAAACGAATTACATGGCATGAGAAAATTATTTTAGGTTGCATAATTATACCACATATAAGATCTAAAGTTGGAACATTGATTAGATTAATTTTCATATGCCTTAGATTTTTTATTTGATAAAACCGATAAATAGCAACCATATTTTCTCGAAATAAATTCAAAATTTAACCTTTATTTTTTTTATATTATGCGTGTCATGGAATTTTTCCAGAATGTTCAAAAATTTAAAATTTGAAATTTGAAATTATTGTAATTTTATTTTGATTTATCTCATAAAAGGTTATGATATTAAGGTAAAAAATGAGCAACCAAGTTGAATTATTGTCAAAAATTGAGTGATGACTAATTTTTGAGTCCTAAAAGGTTAGGATAATTAACTTGGACTAAAATTTTATTTTAGTGTTATTATTGTGTAATTTTAATAAGTTAAAATTGCGAATATCCATAAAACCAGATTATATTTACGATATAAGTTTAAATATGGCGATTTGGCACATAATTGGCATGTTAGACACATATTATAATGCTGCATATTTCATTGATAAATGTCATATTTTATTTATATAATTTGGAATTATGTAATTTTATCTTAGTATGACCTTAGTTTTAATCGATATTACACGTAATGTAAGGGAATAATGATTCGGTTGTAATTTAATGTGATCTCGTATCACTTATATTTTTATTAGATTTTATTTTACAAATTTATAATAGGAAATACAATGTACATTTTATTATTTAATTATTTGTAATTCCGGAGTTTCCTAAAGACGGTGCCATTCGGAAAGGAGCTCCGATCAAGACGGTGTTTGTCCTTGGGAGGCGTGTCACATGAAGATTCAAGGGACCAATGGAGTTGGTTTCCGAATATGTAAATGGAATATAGGATTTTATATTTAAGGAAAGGCCATACTAGGAAATTTACTTTACTTTATTTGCTTCCTTTATATGTTTGCAAGCATTGCCAAATCGCCATAACTACACATGCATATTTAATCGTTTTTCGACCGTGTCGGTTATAATTATCGTAGTTCACTAATATAGTTCACATAAAAGGTGATAGATAATAAATCGACAAAACATTTCACATATTTAAAATTGAGATTAGCCTTTCCAAATAGTAGGACCCATGAATCCCTTAGACATTTGAGGTAGATTCGGTTTCCCGTGGTACATTCATTTTTTATCGGGTAAGTGGGGTAATAACAAGTTATTACACGCGAAATTTGGATGGTCTCAACGGGACATGAAGACTAGTCTTATGTTCCGAGGCTAGAGATGAACTTAACGTAAGTTCATCGACCGAGAGTTCTAATTGTAGAATCGGTTAAGGAGTTAACCCACCGAGTTATATTAGTGAGGGATGTATCAGCTTCCCGTGCCCGAGTTATTATGAATTTGGATCTCGGAATCATTTATATAATTGGGTGAAGGTCATTATATAAATACTAAAACATGTTAAAATGTTTTCATAGTTTAACGATGAATGTTTCTTTTCCAACTATTTTGTTGTTTTATATTGTGCTTTATCATTTCTCCTATTATATATGATATCAATTCGATTGTAACACGAGTCTCCATTAAACCACTATTACTAACGACAAATAGAATCTCTTTCTAACTCCTCAAATGAACCGTATCATAGGTAATGGACTAGCTCTATAGAAATCGTTGTATTCCATAGAACTAGATAGGAATCGTCCTATGCAAATATAAGATTAGCATCTTAAAATTCCTTACATACCTATTATCTCATGTGAAGGATAGAAATAGAAGTAGTACTTTGTCAAAATTTGTTTTGATAATATCTTCTATGCATCCACGGTTCAAAAGTCGTATTGCTCAACCTAAACACTTGTCATCAAGCACTTAAGTTGTTAAGAACATGACAATGATAATTTAGTAAATTAATTTGTTGGAAATTTTGATTGACCAAATACCACGATAAAGTTCATTCTTGTGAAGGATTATCTAGGAATTTATATGAAGAGAAGTCTTCAACAAGTAGAAATTCTTCAAGGGAGTGGGAGCAATAAGAAATAAGCACATATCTTAATTGTTAAGGATAGAACTAGGCTCGAAAGAGAAGGTGTTAGACACTAAATAGATACAAACCTCAAATAAGTAAAGATCTAGGAAGTTGGTCGTGTGACTCCAACATATTCCTTCTTGAATATCAATGACATTGATGTTGCATTCTTGCCAATCATCACGTCATGAGTATTTGATACAAATCTGTGAATCATGTTAGAAATTGCCACATTTCATGATTATGAAATATGACAAAAGGATGTCAAAACCACCTTTTTAAATAGGTATTTAGAGGAGGATGTGTTCATAACACAATCCGAAGGTTTTGTAAATCCTTAGAATCCTAACATTGATTAATCGTACGACGACTAGAAAGAATAAGTTCGGAAATTTGCATGAATGGAACTAGAGTAGTTACCATTTCATCCATGAACATATGAATGATGTAATGTACTCGTTTTAGTCAATAATTGTTATGATGTACACTAACTCTAGATAAGAATATAATTCAAGTTTTTGTAGAAAAACACAAAGGGTTTCACTATTATGCAATTAAAACAAGCGTTATGCCCTTATATACCATGATTAAGTTTATGGTGAGACCATACAAGTCAAGGTAATTATATTCAAACTAAAAATAAATGTCATATATGCAAGACTCAAGTTGGTGACCCCAATCATTTCTCAATTCTTGATTGAAAATTACATTTAGAAACTAGTTTTGACTAGTACCCCAAACCATTTGATTGGGAATCTCTTGGTATGTGCGAATCTTGTATTCAAAGCAAGATTAATTCATGACCTCTTTCTAGAAAAGAATTATGAATAGAACAAGATATTCGCCCTATTTACACTTTGAAGTGTATGGTCGAATACAATTTCAATCAGAAAAGGTTATTACTTCTTCATCTCTTCTACTAACGAACTAGGTAGATACTTGGTATCCACTTAATGAGGTTAGAAGAGAAATTCTTTGAATAAGTTCAAATGAATGTTTAAAAAGTATCAAAACCTAGAGGTTATGAAACCAAAGTATTAGTACTTTGTTAAAATAAGGAACAATAAAGTGAAGACTTTCATATACACCAAAAGGAGTGTGATATGGTATCACAAGTTCAGTTTCATTATGATATGATTGAATCTTTACTATAAAGTTGGAGGAAGTTTCTGTTATAAAAATTTTGTCTCGCATTTAAATTTCCACTAAAACAAAACATAATTAAAGCAATCATCTACATTTCATATAAGATATGGTTAGGCATGGTACCTAAATTGTAGCTTGTTTCGATGGTGAAAATGTGGTCTCTCTTCCTACATGATCACGAGAACAAAGGGTTTGTGGCTCGTGATGCTGTCTATTAAAGAAAAGAGGATTATTTCTTATAGACAGAGTGGGAGAAAATATTCAAGAGCCACAAACTGAGAATAAGACGTAAGAAGATGTTCCTTCTTGGTCAAAATCAGTTAATATTTATTCGAAACCTAAGTGGACGGGAGTCATGTTATTTTTGAAAGTAACAAACCTATAACTTATTAAGATGCTTTATCTAGTTTCAACTTTGCAAAAGTCTGAAGCAAGCATAAACATAAAAAAGTTTATTTAGCTTGGATGGTTGGTGGCAAAAGGTTTTGCACGGAACAACAACGCTTCATTGTATTCGGATATGATTTGATATAGTTTGATTTTAAAATCATCTCGCATGAGTTTTGTAAATCGCAACTATCCTAATGTAGGATACAAACTTAAGAAGAAATCTTAAGTAGAATTTAAGGAGTTGAATTGTATGTTTTGATCATGTGATAAACATATCTCGAATTGTCGAGTAGTTCTGTTTATACATGGAGTTTAGTGGGAGTAAGGCGGTGTTAATAATCTTATATGTAAACGACATATTGATCATTGTGAATGATGAAAAAAACTTAAGAGAGAAATAATACATCTTTAAGGTATCCAGACCTATAAAGATAGTTCTAAGAGGATATTAGAGTTAAATGAATATTCTTATATTGATAAGATTCTAGACATGTTCAAAGGTATTGAACGTACAGAAATTGAATCCACTTGCTTCCGCTGCGGGATTAATTCATTAAGCTAAGATGTATCGCCATTCTTATAATTCGTATACTTAGAATATGACGAAAAGTTATAAATCGAATTTATGTGAAAGTCACTATATAGCCATATAGTCTATACATTAGTACTCAAGAAGAACCAATGATATGTCTTCTATGTTTCATATGTAGATAACATATTATTCATTGAGAATGATGGGCCAATACTTTCTTCCATGAAGAAGTGATTGGGAGACTAGGAAGAGATGCGAGACATCTTTAGTATCCGACTCTATAGTAATAGATAAGAGAGGATAAGTGTGCAGAAATAATCATTGGATTTATGTGCAATAAGTTACACAAAAACCATATTCTAAACACATAAGGATGGTTGGAGAACCATCTTGGCTATATTATTTAAGGAGAATATCTGCTAGAAACATCCTAGGTAGTTGAACAATAAGATATATACAACAGAAATTGAGTACACTTGCAATAATGAGATATGCAAGAAGGAGGGGATAAAATTAGGATTCGGTTTTGTGAATTGGAGGAACTATGGTAGTTCGTTCCAATAACTGAAGGTCCTATCCCTACTCACTATGAGATCAGTGGGAGCTATTCAAGGCTCGAAAGCCTATGTCTAGATTGGATTTAGACACGTATTCAAAAGTTTTATAATAAAGATTATACATAACAAGGGAAAAAGTATATAATAAGGTTAGGGAAAGTGCAATGTGTTGCTAAGACTTACTAACCAAAGCCGTCTCATAGGCTTAGCATGATAAGTCATGCCATTTCAATTGAGTTGAGATGTATAGTTGTATACAATATTAAGTATGGATTATAGATTATGTAGTAATTGATATTGAATCAATTTTAAATATGTGATAATACATTCATCGTTTGAGTTTTATTCAAAACTCTTTTCTTATAATACTTTGTTTTCCAAATAGGATGTCGAGACAATATTGAACCCTATTTAAGTGAACTGGATTAACATAGTATTGGCCCCTAGTCACTTATATGAGGTGACGTCTCCAAATGACTAGAGTGTGATGCGATTGATGGCAAGTTCAAGTGCCATAGGGTCATAAGAGATGACTAGTCGATCACATAGGCAGACTGTAAGGGACACTATGTCGGGCAGTGACCGCTTATAGAGTTCTGGTAATTCATACAGCCTGATCGTGGCAAGAGCTACTATAGTATTCTTTTGAGTCAATTCTTAGACTAGAGACTGTTCCCCCAAGTTGGCACAGTTTCTGAGTGACTTTAAATTATGCTCTACAACTTTCGTAAATGAGGTTAAATGGGCATCTTTTGGGTTATGATGAGCTATGGCTAAACAAAGGGAATATTGCAATAGGAATTGTCCACCCACTTGCCATGGTTATTTAAAAATCTCAGGGCCACTCGAGGAGTAGTGAACTGAAAATGCGTGGCCACGCTCGGAAGGTATCTACGGTAGATAATTCCGGTCAGACAGTTACTCTCCAGATCGAGGAAACCACTCTTGATTTGATCACTTAGAAGGACGACCTGCAAGACACCTTACATTGAGTAGGAGATAATAATAGGACAAGAGAATTGGTGATGCACACTTGTCTCGGACAAGTGGGAGATTATTGGAGTATGTGTCCTCGACAATAGTGCGATCACATTATTAAAACTGATAATAAGAATAGATAAAGGGATGATTCATTATTTATACGTCAACTGATCAACATTAATCAGTAATGTTCAGCTTACTAGAGTTTGACATTACTGTCGTTTGACGGCGGTGATCAGCTGATCCCTTAAGATCACACTTAAAGGACAATTCCCTTAATAGATAAATTAATTAATTGTATAATGATGCAGATTAATTAACTCCTTAAAATTGAACAATTTATGTATGTGAGTGAGAATATGAATCTTATTATAATTCGATTAAATGAGATTCGTTTTAGTAAATAAAATGTTATATTTTACTAAAACTTTGTTTATGAAACAATTAAATTTATAATGATTGGTTAATTATAATTACAATCTGTTGTAGATTATATTAACGTAAACCATTTTATATACTTGTAATTATGAACTACTAAGTCAATTGTTGTATATAACTGAATATATGTAATGATATTTAATTGTTAAATATGCATTAATATTATTAGTAACATGTTACTTGTTACATGTCACACACTATATGACAAAATGACAATTGACAAAAATAAAATGGAATCCATATTAACTAAGGGGACCAGTTTTTAGAAGTGAAATGGGTTAGATGTTTAATTATTTTATATTGTGGAAAACACAATGATTAACTTCTTAACCTATTCTACACCCTAGTTCTTTTGATAAGAACAATTCTAAAAGTTGAAGGGCATGCATTGGGTCCTTAGACCACCCCTTACCCACCGGTTTTTCCCCCTCTTTAGTTGATAAGAATTGTTCTTATTTTCATTATAATTCATTCTTAGATAATTCACTTCTCACCTCTCTCATTATCTCTCTAAAATTATTTTTAGAATATAAGTTGTTCAAAAATCTTATATTTATATTACTAAAAGTAGTAATAGAAATAATAATAAGATTAATTTTAAGATCTCTAATTATATATATCTAGTTAATATATTAATTAGAACTAAGGGTTTGTCTTGGTGCGATTGAAAGAAGGTTCTCACAATATTGAGACAAGGGGATCATCCATTTATTTTAAGCTCAAGAACAAGTGAGAAATGTGTTCTTACTTGTGCCCTTAAAACCGATTTTATCAATGTAAGGAACATTTTCTTTACTCATCTATTTGTTATGCATGCATAAGATCAACATCTATTTTAATGAGTAATTTAGATATATAATTAAAGAGTTTAATTAGAGGGTTATAGAATCCTTTCACGTAAGTCGTGGACTTGTTTAGCTTTATTGTTGGCATGTTTGTAATCCTTCATATTATTAATTAAATAAGATGATTGCTTGTGCTAAAAAAATGTTGTGAACATTTGTTGTTTCTGCATCCATCTTGTAGAGGTAATTCGGTTTGAATCATCCTAAACGTTGCACATGCGAAGGGGATTTTTGTGGGAAGGGAGAAAGACCTTTTTTGTTCTTTTTTTTTCCGTTTTTTTTTGTGGAAAAAGGGAATCCTCCCCTTTTTTTGAAATTTGTATGGGTTATTGTTTTTGTGTGTGGGGATGGTTGTATCCTTCTTGTGTAAGAAAGGATTGCCTACGTATTCACCTTAAGAGGTGAAATCAAACCATTCTCGTAGTTTAAGTGTCTTGTTTTGGGGTGTGAATTTTTGTTTGGGCGTTGTGGTTGTATCCTTGTTGCGTAAGAAAAGACAGCCTACGTATCCACCTGAAGAGGTGTAATCAAACCATGCTCGTAGTTCAGGTGTTTTGTTTTGGGGTGTGAATTTTTGTTTGGGTGTTGTGGTTGTATCCTTATTGCGTAAAAAAGGACTACCTATGTATCCACTTGAAGAGGTGAAATCAAACCATGCTCGTAGTTCAGGTCTCTTGTTTCATTATCTCTCTAAAATTATTTTTAGAATATAAGTTGTTCAAAAATCTTATATTTATATTACTAAAAGTAGTAATAGAAATAATAATAAGATTAATTTTAAGATCTCTAATTATATATATCTAGTTAATATATTAATTAGAACTAAGGGTTTGTCTTGGTGCGATTGAAAGAAGGTTCTCACAATATTGAGACAAAGGGGATCATCCATTTATTTTAAGCTCAAGAACAAGTGAGAAAGGTGTTCTTACTTGTGCCCTTAAAACCGATTTTATCAATGTAAGGAACATTTTCTTTACTTATCTATTTGTTATGCATGCATAAGATCAACATCTATTTTAATGAGTAATTTAGATATATAATTAAAGAGTTTAATTAGAGGGTTATAGAATCCTTTCACGTAAGTCGTGGACTTGTTTAGCTTTATTGTTGGCATGTTTGTAATCCTTCATATTATTAATTAAATAAGATGATTGCTTGTGCTAAAAAAATGTTGTGAACATTTGTTGTTTCTGCATCCATCTTGTAGAGGTAATTCGGTTTGAATCATCCTAAACGTTGCACATGCAAAGGGGATTTTTGTGGGAAGGGAGAAAGACCTTTTTTGTTCTTTTTTTTCCATTTTTTTTTGTGGAAAAAGGGAATCCTCCCCTTTTTTTGAAATTTGTATGGGTTATTGTTTTTGTGTGTGGGGATGGTTGTATCCTTCTTGTGTAAGAAAGGATTGCCTACGTATTCACCTTAAGAGGTGAAATCAAACCATGCTCGTAGTTTAAGTGTCTTGTTTTAGGGTGTGAATTTTTGTTTGAGCGTTATGGTTGTATCCTTGTTGCGTAAGAAAAGACAGCCTACGTATCCACCTGAAGAGGTGTAATCAAACCATGCTCGTAGTTCAGGTGTTTTGTTTTGGGGTGTGAATTTTTGTTTGGGTGTTGTGGTTGTATCCTTCTTGCGTAAAAAAGGACTGCCTATGTATCCACCTGAAGAGGTGAAATCAAACCATGCTCGTAGTTCAGGTCTCTTGTTTGATTATGAAAATGGATGGTGCCTTTCACAGGTCAAAGGCTGCTGCAAACATGGCAAGGTGTCGTAACTTTGACTCGATCAAACAAGCAATTTCAAATCAGATTGTTTTGAGGAATTGCCTTGAAAGGGAGATTGCGGTCACTAGTTGTGAAACTAGGGAAATGTCGTTGGTTGCTAAAGTTCAAGGGTAGTATTTCTTGAGTTAGTCTAGGTTGGTTGGGTTTTTGAAGTCCTCGACGTCTAGGTCACTCAACCTCACTGCGCCCCCAGAAAGGATTTTCTTGACCAGGTATGGCCCGGCCCAATTGGGTTTGAATTTCCCCCTCGAATCGACGAGTAACGGTGCTCGAACCAACTTGAGGACCAAGTTGCCTTCTTTCATGTTTCTGGGTTTTGAATTTTTTCTTGAATGCCTATTATATACATCGTTGGTATAGCTAGACGTTGTGCAAGGCGTTGAGTCGTCATCCATCTAGGTGTGTGAGTTGCTCGAACCTTCGACGAGTCCATTCCGCCTCAGGGACTTGACTTTCCAGTAGGATACGTAGAGATGTGACTTCGAGCTCCACTGGTTGTACTACCTCTATTCTATATGCTAGGTAGAAAGGCGTTGCTCCTGTTGGTGTTCGAATGGTGGTTCGGTAACCTTGGAGTGTGAATGGAAGATTGCTCGGCCAATCGCGGTAATTATCCTGCACCGTTTTGATGATGATGACAAGTGTTTTATTTTCTGCCTTTACCGCGCCGTTGGTTTGGGGACGATAGGGGGATGATCGGTGTCGTTCGATTTTGTATTTGTCTAGCAATGCTTGCGTTTCGGCTCGAAGTGGGAGCCTTGGTCACTGATGATTTCATGGCGTACCCCATTTCTACAGATGATGTTGTCTTGGATGTACTTGGCCACTTGTTCGACTGTCAAAACTGCATAGGATTGTGCTTCTACCCATTTGAAGAAGTTGTCAATTGCGACAAGGACAAAGCAAAGTCCTTTGGTGCCTATCGGATTGACTTTACGATGACATCGATGCCCCAGGTACAGAAAGGCCAGGGTGATGTCATGGTGTATAAAAGGGCTGGTGGTATATGTTGTATGTTAGCAAAGATTTGGCAATTATGGCAATGTTTGACGTAGTTTCTACAATCGGCCGCCATGGTGGTCCAGTAGTAGCCTAACCGCATGATTTTTTGGGCTAGCATCATTGCGCTCATGTGAGGGCCAGATTCTCCGTCATGGAACTTTTCCATGACTTTCTTGGCTTAGTTGTGGTCAATGCAAAGGAGAAGGATCCCCGGGGGTGTTCTTTTGTGTAGTTGCTCTTTGTTTACCATGAATTGTGATGCAAGTAAGCGGATGACTCTTTGTCCTCTTGTATCAGAGTTGAAAGGGAATTCGTTTTTGGCTTTGTATTTGAGGATGGCTTGGTAGCAAGGTTCGACATGTTTTTCCCCGTCGTTGGTAATGGCGTAGATGTGAGCTGGCTTGCTCCTTCTTTGTACACGTAAGGGAATAGATGTCATGTTGTTGGGTATGTTGACGAGCGCGACAATTTTGCTAGGGCATCGGCGAATAGGTTTTCTTCCCGTGGAAAGTGGAAGTAGTCGATTTGGTCGAAGAATTCGGCCTCCTCGTTAATTATTGCTTTGTATGGTGCTAGGATGTCGCTTCGGATTTTCCATTATCCGGAAACTTGATTGATGATGAGTGAGGAATCACCGCCTACTCTCAACCTCTTGATGCCAAGTGTTATGGCCGCTTGTAGGTCGATGAGGCATGCTTCGTATTCGGCGGCATTGTTGGTGATGGCAATGTCTAGTTTGAATGAGATCAGAATGTGTCCCCCTTCTGGTGATATTAGAAGGATCCTACCCTGAAGCCTCTCAGGTTTGATGCACCATTGAAGTATAAGTCCCATGCATCGGTGTCGGCACAAAGGATGATATCTTCTTCAGGGAGTGACCATGTGTCGGTCGTTGGATCCTCGTTGACGGGATTTTCTGCTAGGAAATCGGCGACTACCCTTCCCTATATAACCTTGTGGGGTACGAATCTGAGGTCATATTCAGATAGCATAAATGTTCACCTGGACAACCTTTCGTTTAGCATGGGCGTTTAGTAAATTTATATGACGGGGTCCATCTTGGAGTAGATGTAAACCGTGTAGCTGAGCATATAATGTCGTAGCTTCTTTGTTGACCAAAACAGGGTGAAACATGTCTTCTCAAGTTGGGTGTACATGGTTTCGTATTCGATGAACTTTTTGTTGATGTAGTAGATGGCTTGTTCTTCACCGTCGACTATTTGCGCTAGCATTGCTCCAATGGCCGTGTCGGTGACGGTAAGGTATATGGATAAGGGAATTCCCTTCTGAGGTGGCATAAGGACATGAGGCTTGGATATGATTTCCTTTATCATGTCGAAGGCTTTTTAGCAATCATCGTCCCAATCGGTGTGATTGGTGGCGCGGAGCTTCTTGAAGATAGGTTCACAAATCATTGTGAGTTTGGCTATGAAGCGGCTGATGTATTGGACTTCACCTAGAAATCCTCGAATCTCCTTCTCGTTCTGAGGTTGAGGAAATTGTTGGAGAGTTTTGATTCTGGTGGGATCGATTTCGATGCCTCTTTTGCTGACGACGTGTCCCAAGAGTTTTCCGGAGGTGACCCTGAATGCACACTTCTGAGGCTGTAGTCTCATGTTGTATTTTTGAAAGCGAGCGAATAACTTTCGAAAGGCGCTGATGCGGCCATCTCGCTCTCTTGATTTGACGAACATGTCGTCAGCGTATACCTCCAATTCCTTGTGCATCATGTCGTGTATGAGAGTGGTGGCAGTTCTTTGATAGGTTGCTCCGGCGTTGATCAGGCTGAAAGGCATGCCAGTGTAGCAATATGTACCCCATTGCGTAGTGAATGTAGTTTTGTGCATGTCTTCCTCAGCCAAATTAATTTGATTGTACCCAGCATACCCGTCCATGAATGATAATAGGGCGTGCTCGGCGGTGTTGTCTACCATGATGTCAACATGTGGCATAGGGAAGTCGTCTTTTGGACTTACCTTGTTCTGGTCTTTGAAGTCGACGCAACCCGAATTCTCTCATCTTTCTTGGGCACGGGGACTATGTTAGCCACCCAGTCAGAATATTCGGAAACTTTGATGAATCCGAATTTGAATTGTTTGTCTAACTCCTCCTTGATTTTCAGGGCCCACTCAGGGCGCATGCGGTGCAACTTTTGCTTCACGGGTTTAGCTCCAGGCTTAATGGGTATTCTGTGCTCTGCATTCTCTCTATCAATTCGAGGCATGTCTTTATAGGACCATGCGAACACGTCCTTGTATTCGTGCAAAAGGTCGATGAATTGCTCTCTTTTTGAGGGGTCAACGGTGGTACCTATTCTAACTTCTTGAGCTGCGTTGTCTGTCCCTACGTTGATGGGTTTTGTCTCCTCAATGATGGTGTTCTATGTTCGCGTTTGTCGATTTCTTTGGCTAGGTGAGGTGGGTAGTCACTCAAGTCAAATTCCTCATATTTGTTAAGAATTGCATTGCATTTTAATTGAGACGAGTCGTAAGCAAAATTAGCATTCATTACGTCGACCTGAGCGAAAGGCTGGGATGGGATAGACATCGCAAGGGGAGTCATAGGCGACACAGTACAGGAGGTGGCCCCTGGAACAAGCTCCATTTTGCTACCTTCTGCGGGAGTAGGGGTGACTTTATTAGACTCAGCCTCTGAGGCAACCGCAAGTTTGTGATAAAACAGTGGAAATGGGACTCTGATAGGGATGTTGGGATTGTTAGGACCTAAGACCGACTCTGACTCAGACTTGTCATCAGACTTACACTCAGACCTAGTTTCGTCTTCACTTCCCTCTTTGAACATAGAGCCTTCTCCAGTTGTGATCTTGAGAATGCGGCCTTGACGATCGGTCCACTTGATAGTCTTCCTCCTGCCTTTGATAACTTTCTCTGGATTAGCATCAGAGATCAAAGCAGTAGGGTCGAACTGGTTGTCTTTGAGAGAAATGTTTTTGATGTCCTCGTAGTTGAGGTGCTAGATGGTGTCTTCTACGAAAAAGAGGCTCACAACTTTCCCGTCTAGGCAAGGGGTCGATTCAGACTTGATCGAGGCAAGGGATGAAATAGTAGTCTTGAAAGACTTCTATACCCGGATGCTTGACCTTTGTTATGGGGTCGTAGATTGGCTGAGGAAAACCGTCGTAAAGTTCAAACTCTCCTTCGAGGACGAAATAGCCGTTGAGGGTTAAGTGGTAGGAGTGGAGGATGACCCCTTGTTTCTTGCGCTTCCTTACGAGGAGACCTATCTCCCAGATATCTTCATCGGTCAGCTCGTAGCCTAATCCGAAAGGGATGTTGGGGACCTTGGCCTATTTCAGGGGAGGCAAGTTTCTTTTTAGTGGGTTAAGAGGCATGCCCGGGAAGTACCCCTTGCGTATCAAGTTGCGGTTGATCGTGAGGTTTGAGAACGGATCACAATAAAAAGGTGGTGGATCGTTGTTTAGGGTGTTGAAGGCTTAGAATCCCCTCATTTTGTTGTATATCTCCTCAATCACTTGAGAGGCAATCCCCTTTTTCATGACAGCCTTCATTGGGGATGCAGGAATTGTGATTGTTTTCCCGTTGACCCTGAGTTTCTGATGAAGGGTTGATGTGATGGCTTTAACCGCATGGATCAAGGGGCGTCCTAGAAGCATGTTGAACGACATGTCGATGTCGACTACTTTGAAACTGGCTTGTCTCTCCAAGGGTCATGTCGCAATAGTTAGGGTGATAAGACTTACGACTTTACGACGAGTGTCGTCTTATGCGCGAACTCCCAGATTGTTTGGGACTTGGTTGGCTTCTTTGGTCCCTAGTTTATGAGCTATTTTGAGAGGAATGACATTGACTATAGATCCGTCATCCACCAAGACCATGGGTATATTTTTTTCAAGCATTGCACGGTGATGTATAAGGCAAAGTTGTGGTTGGCTCCGAAGGGATGTATATCTTCGGTGGAGAAGATGATTGAGTTGTTCAGATCAAGGACATCCCAGATCATATGGGCTACGACTTCTTCGGATGAAGAGGTAGAACAGAGTGTCAATTTCCCCAAGGCTTGAAGCAAAGCCTACCGGTGCTCGAAAGATGTGGCGATTAGTTGCCAAATGGATATTTCGGCCTGGGCCTTGTAGAGTTGCTTGAGAATTGAGTTCTCGGGAACCCCGGGTTGAACGTTCATATCTGGGACGATTTAGTCATTGGTTGTTGTCGGTTTGTTTGTTGTATTGTTTGGGTTCTGGTAAGGGCGTCCAGATCGAGTAAGGTGATCAATCTCTTTGGTTTGCTTGCCCATTCCCGAGACGATGTAGATGTTATCTACGACATCTCTCCAGATACTATTGATTTCAGGGTTGCGAGGGTACCTTGAAGGGGCATTCCTCGAACGATGGTTTTTATAAGGGAAGTTTTTTTGTGGGTAGTTCTTGTGAAGGTGATTACTGTGAGGTTAATTATTGTGGGGTTGATTATGGTGGCGTTGATTTTAGTGGTTTATATTGTGAGGTGCATGTGAGAATGTTCGCGGGTGTAGTCCCTTCTGGAAGTTTTGGGTGCTTGAAGGACCATCCCTTGTGCGGGATGTAGGTGTTGGTGGGTTGAATATTAGCCGGTGGTGAGCATCCTTGAGTCGGGTGATCCTTTTCGAGAGACTAGCTATAGCTTCCTCGACTTGTTGAAACATGGCGAACATGATGTCTTTTTCCAAGGCGTTGATCTCGTCCTTAATAGGCAAGATGTGATATGAGCAATCTAGAGTTGGCTCGTCATATGAAATGGCGTGAACTCCCAAAGAGTTTGTTTTGTTGTTTGGTTTTGGTGGCAGAGGCATGGGTAGCTCTCCTTGATTATGTCCTAAATGGCGTGCTTCAGGTTGAAGCAAGTTTCTTGTGTCATGGCCTTTGCCTTTATCATATTGGCAATAGGCGTTAGGGTTCCAAAAGTGGGTTTTCCTTGCTTCAGATGGGTCCGGAGTGGGCCGGATTGGTTGCAGCTTCCCTTGGTCCATGACCCTTTTAAGGGCGCTAGCATAGGTCGATTGCAAGTTGGTGAATGTCCTTCGGCGACGTTCGACTTTCTTCACAGTTGGCTCGAGTAGGTAGACCTCGCCAATCTTGTTTGTTTGACCGTAAGGACGAGACCCAGTTGATGTAGACCTCTTATAGCCTTTACCCGTAATCTTGGCTAAAACGCCTTTGCACAGTTCATCTTCTATACAGGTCCCGAGGATCTGCAGATCCTGGAAGGTTTTGATGTTCTGATACCTTTGAAGGTTGGCATAAATTAGACGGAGGTTGTTGACAAATTTCTCCACCAAGGTTGATTCGCTCGGTTTACCGACCAATTGGGTGCTCACCCTGCTCCAGCAGGTTAGGAATTTGGTGAATCCCTCTTTGTCGTTTTAGGTTAGGACCTCAAGGGTGCAGTTGTTAGCTTAAATTTTGACGTTGTCGGCGTACTGCTTGGTGAATTCAACGGCGACTTCGTCCCAAGTGGTGATGCTGTTTTGGTCGAGGTAATAGTACCATTGACGAGTAATCAGTTCCAAGGACGATGTAAATATCCAGGTAAAGAGCTCTTGTTTGACCCATTTGATGGACATGTAATCCTTGAAGACCCAGATGTGGTTGAGTGGCTCCTCCACTCCTTTGAACATAGGCACATCAGTTAAGGTAAAGTTGTCAAGCAATTGGTCCCCGACGGGTTCGAACCTTCGATTGTTCTCGAGATGAATGTTGTTTCCACTGGACAAGAGTTGATCTTCCAAGAGCTTAATCCTTTTCTCGATTTCGGTTAAAGGTGGAGTATTATGTTCTCCGGTTTCCTTGTTTTCCAGAGTGTCAATACGGGACTCGACACGGTTCAGAGTGACCTTAATTAAGGGATGTGAGCAGGCTAGCTAGCTGAGCAGGTGTGAGATCTCTGTTGTCATCGTTGTTGTTATTAGACGAAGCTGAAGATGGCGACATGGTTCTCAGGCAGAAAACGACTCACTTACATCTCAATCCGACATGGTTAATGAATAAATGCAGATATCACAAAGGACGGAAAGACACTTTGGACTCAACGAGACAAGAGCGACCTGTGTGGTGCCTCGGTGCTAACTCGATTGATGGTTCAAGGGTGTTGACTAGACTTTGACTCGCGTTCAATGTAATTGTGTGACACCGTTGAACGAGTCTCGAGGTGAGACGACTCATAACTAAAGACCCATAAGTGTGTTTGCTTTGACTCGGTAGACACGAGGCAAAATTGGAGTGGTGGACTGAAATTTTCAAAAATAAATTTTTTTAAAAGATACATTTGTTGCTTTATGGATAGCTTTCGAAAAGTAGGGATCTTCAAAAGGTCGGCTAGTTAAAAAGGGTCGTCTTAAGTTTGTTTTCAACAGACGGTTGAGTTAAAGTTGCGGTGCTTCGGAAACGATGCGTTGTTTCCGAAGACGAATATTTTTTTTGAAATTCAAAATCGTGCATTTTGATAATCGAGGTTTGCAAGGTTTCAAATTGTTATGGTCTCGATAACGGTGTGTCGTCCTTAGGATTTGAAAAAGCAAAAAAGGTGCGTCATTTTCGAGTCCATTATGTCGGCGCAAAACGGTTTAAAATCCGTGTTTAAAATTTTGCCATTATGACGGCATAAAAATGTACTTTTTTTTAAACGGGATTGAAAATCGTCACTACGACGGTATGAAAAAGTTTTGCAACGGTTGGCAAAAGACCAAGGTTTGAAATGGCCATTATGACGGCGCAGAAAGGGTGTTCTTGTCGAAATGGTTGTAAAAATCGATTTTGTAAATCGTCATTAGGACAGCTTGAAAAAAAGGTATGCAGCGCCACCGGAATCGCCCTGTTTGCCCAAGTAACGAAGAAATGGCAGCCGTTTGAAGTTCAGTGCGCGAAGCAGGAATTTTGCGCTGGAAAGTACTCGATCGAGTTCAATTATGCTCGATCGACTCCTTCTTCTACTCGATCGAGTAGTTACATTTTATGGTTTACCCGATCGAGTATTTATTTCACTCGATCGAGTGGTTTGAGCTTAATTTTGCTCGATCGAGTGGTCTAAAATCACTCGATCGAGTGGTTTGCTATTGGGCTCGGGCTTTTTAGTCTTAATTCGTTATTAGGTCAAATAAAAATCCTATTTCTTATAAATAGGAATGGGAGACATCATTTGTAACTCTCTCCAGGACCATCATACGTTATTCTTCTTCTGTTGCTTTGTTCTTCTCTTTATTTTCCGGATCCATCTCTGTAATTTACTTTTTCCCTTTGCTCTTTATTTAATGCCTGTTACACTTTTATCCCTCGTTCTTGTTTTCACTCTATTCATGTCTAGCTAATTTCCCTGCTAGGATTAGGGGATTCGATGAATATTTGTTAATTGCTAATTAGGTTTACAGATTGTCTATTGTGGTTATGTCTATGCTGTTAATCGCTACAATTAACTGGTTCTGTCGAATTGAGTCGACGCAATTAGTCATTTTATCGTAGTAAACCTTGACCTGGACTGGAAGGTTGGAAAAGGTGAGACTCGTAGCCAACATTAGGGCACCGTAGTGAGGGCGGAAGCTAAGTTATTTGTGCTTTAGGGCGAATTGAGACCGCAAGGAGATATTCACTGCCCGTTAGACCGACACATTGACCAATCCGTGACCTTAACTGCGATTGACTGACGTTCATTGATGACCCGAAATCCTAGTTCCCTGTCTCTTTCTTGCTAATTCCTCTTATCCTTAATTCTCTTCCTTAATCTCATTTAGTTTAGTTCAAACAAATCAAAACCCCCAATCGTGACCTTAGACGGACCTAATAGACAAGTAGATAGTGACCGCCTCCCTGTGGAGATCGACCCTACTTACCGCTGACTTCTGTTAGTAGTACTTAGGTATTTATTTTTGGTACGCAAACTACAGTATCAAATTTTGGCGCCGTTGCCGGGGAGGCAACTATTTTATTTGCTTGTTTATTTTTGTTTGTCTTTAGCCTCAAGGGATTAATTCCTTGAGGCGGTTCTCATCTTTTTCTTTAGTGTTGTTTTGATAGGTCCTACAAGTCCTACCTAGACAATTCTAGGTAAAAGATCGTCAAAGGGAAGGCTTGAGTACCTTTGATCTTGGCCATGGAGAGCAATGCAACATCACTTGGGTTCATTCTAGATGACGATTTTGCTGAAGATAATGGTTACGGTGAATCTCCCCTTTTCAAGGCCGAGCTGGATGTGCTTGAGGCTTCGATTTACAGGACGGATTCCACTAAGGAGGGTGATGATGAGACAGCTGAGTCGGTAATTGCTCCTAGAACGGAAGAGGTAATATATCTTCCTTTGTCGATAATTCCATCACTAAGAGCGACCAAACCGAGGTAGTTAACGATAATTATATTATTGTTTGTTTAAATAGTACATTGCCTCATTTGACTCATGCTTCATATTTTAATGCCATACCCCCTCTTAGCTGGACAAGTAATTTTATAGATTTTCACCGTACTTTTTGTCACATACTTGTTAATCTAAAACGGAGTCTTAAATTATTGTTAATTGCTCCTGAGCTCCTTTATTTTGTGGACAAATTTAGGAGTTGTCATAGGAAATTTGTTAGGCTTAAACAATTGTACATTTTTATTTCCTATATCTTTATTCCACTGTGGTGCTTCTTACATTTTTGTGTAGCACATGCGCAGCTGTTTGATCGGTTAATGCGCGCTTTGAGCTGTTTTGACCAGGCTAATTAAATAGAGGCTCGAAGAAAAGAAGGTCGAGCTGGGACCTGTCTGAAACTAGCGCTACCCGGGAGGCAACCCAGAGATTTTTATTTTCAGTTGTTTTTCGAACACTAAATTTCTTTTTTGTTGTAATAATTGGTCTTCGTACCATAATCTATTTCAGCTACGCTTGTTTTGTTAGTTTTGCGGGCTGTTTTTGTTGCATCTTTGCAGGAATATATTAAGGATGGCTCGATTGAGTACTAATGTTACTCGATCGAACACTTTTGCTGCTAATTTCACTCGATCGAGTATCCATTCTTCTCGATCGAGTACCTGCTAAAAGATGACCACACGATCGAGTGCCCATTTCCTCGATCGAGCTGTTTAGGATGCCTAGTTCACTCGATCGGCCGTTATTCTCTCTTGATCGAGTTGCTTTTGCTTAGATTAGCTTCCTGTGACTATGTCCTGCAGCTGTTTGTGACCTCCCACGTTGCTGGCTGGTTTGGGGAGGTCCCTACTTCGCGTACTCTTGTAAGTTTTTCATATCTACACTCTTTCTTTTTTAGTTTGCATTTCCTTTCCATGTTTTGGTACAATGGGGGTATTGTACCGTTTGCTTTGGGGAGGTTATGCATCCATATATGTGTCTGCATGTTGTTTTTAATACACTTCTGTTGTCACGTTTAATTTCTGTATGCATTGTTGTTTATTTTTAATAAAAATTCAAAAAACTCGTAAAAATAGAAAAAATTCCAAAAAATTCATGTTTATTTTAGCATGTAGGTTGAGTCGGAACGGTTGATTTCAATGATGAAATTGCACTATAATTGTCCTTTTTACTTAAGCCTTGCATAAAACTTAATATCTTTAGCCTTGTCTTATTGCATATCTACGAGTTAATGTTAAAATTTAGCTGAACAAATAGACTTGACCTGAAAATTTTGGCAACCAACCTATAAATTATGAGATTTAGAGCCTTATAAACTGGTGTCATTTATGACCAGTTTCATGTATGATTGTGAGTAGTTACTCCTTGCATAACATGTTTCATCAATTTGCACGTATATGAAATTCAATTTTTTTTTGCCTACATACATTCGGGTTAGTGGTTGGTGTCACATGCAGGGAGGTGCTTACAATTTCCATTTCTTTCATTTTTACCCATTTAACTCCACATTAGCCAAATTTACCCGTTGACCCTTAACTACATCCAAATTTAGCCTACCTTGTCAAGCTAGTTTAGATTGTTTTGCGGTATATAATAAATTGTGCAAGGTTTGGTTTGTATTGTATTGTTCTGGAGTTGGTAATCTATGGAAGAAGAAGGATAAAAAAAAAGTTGAAGAAAAAAGAAAAAAAACGTGGAAAAAAAAACCATGAAAAATATAAGGAAAAAAAAAAAAAGAAATCGTGATGAAAAAGAAAGAAAAAGATGTTGTTTGATGAGACGGTTTCACTCCTATGCTTTATTTACATTTATTGAGGAGTATTTTCAGTTCGGTTTGGTGAGTTTTGTGTCAAATAAAGGGCATATGTGCTTAATTCATAATTGAGTTGGAAATGGATGTTGTTATATGGTTTTGTTTAGGTACTAGCTTGGCCGCCTATACCTCCGCATTCCCATAACATGTTTTGCCTTTCCTTACCCATTGTCTCACTTTACCATATTTTTGTAAGCCCTCGGCTGTGACAGGACCTTGTTTGATTAGAATGTATGTATGGTAGCTAGAATTGTCTATCATATTAGTTGCATGCATGTTTATGTGGGTCGTAGTCTAGGTGAGCGACTATTTTTCTTTCTCTCTTACATATATATGTTCACCCTTTGCTTCATGAGAGAAAAGTGACTAGTGAGAGTCCATTATTAAAGGTCTTGCAAGGTCGACGGTTCAGCTTTATTATAAATATCTTACAACTCGTTTGCATTTGACTGTTCGCTATAAGTGCTAGTTTGCTTGCATTAAATTGGTCTAAGTGGGCATTTGTAGCTAGCTCTGAGTTATCTTTTCCATTCCATTAGTTTGCGTTTAGTTTCCTCGAGGACGAGAAAAGGTTTGGTTTGGGGAGATTTGATACGTGCATTTTATATAGTCTTTTTGGCCTTTTTATGCACGTATTTCTATGCTATTATCGTAGTTTTATGCTACGAAATGCCCCGAATATGCTACTTTGGTTTGTTTTATTCTATTTGCAGGAATGGACCAGAAAATAGTGAAATCGAGCCTTTTACCGTTCGTTTAGCATGCATTTGGAGGAAGAGTGAATTTGCAGCGGGAATGTAGCTATTTTCAGTTGCGCATAGGAGTAAGACAGCTAGGCGAGCAAAGGAAGAACTTCAAATTTCTTGTGCCTACATTGAAGAGTCATATCTCGAGTTCTACAATGTATTTTCAGGTGATTCCAATTGGAGATGAATGTTTGTCCACTTAGCTTTCCAACGCCACTGGAATCTCCTTGTTTGCTCAAGTAACAAATAAATAGCAGCCATTTGAAATTCAGTGCGCGAAGCAGGAATTGTGCACTGGAAAGTACTCGATCGAGTATAATTATGCTCGATCGACTCCTTTTTCTACTCGATCGAGTAGTTGGATTTTATGGTTTACTCGATCGAGTATTTATTTCACTCGATCGAGTTGTTTGAGCTTAATTTGGCTCGATCGAGTGGTCTAAAATCACTCGATCGAGTGGTTTGCTATTGGGCTCGGGCTTTTTAGTCTTAATTCGTTATTAGGTCAAATAAAAATCCTATTTCTTATAAATAAGAATGGGAGACGTCATTTGTAACTCTCTCCAGGACCATCATACGTTATGCTTCTTCAGTTGCTTTGTTCTTCTCTTTATTTTCCGGATCCATCTTTGTAATTTACTCTTTCCCTTTGCTCTTTATTTAATGCCTGTTACACTTTTATCCCTCGTTCTTTTTTTCTCTCTATTCATGTCTAGCTAATTTCCCTGCTAGGATTAGGGGATTCGATGAATGTTTGTTAATTGCTAATTAGGTTTACAGATCGTCTATTGTGGTTATGTCTATGCTGTTAATCGCTACAATTAATTGTTTCTGTCTAATTGAGTCAACGCAATTAGTCATTTTATCGTAGTAAACCTTGACCTGGACCGGAAGGTTGGAAAGGGTGAGACTCGTAGCGAACATTAGGGCACCGTAGTGAGGGCGGAAGCTAAGCTATTTGTGCTTTAGGGCAAATTGAGACCGGAAGGAGATATTCACTGCCCCTTAGACCGACACATTGACCAATCTGTGACCTTAACTGCGATTGACTGACGTTCATTGATGACCCGAAATCCTAGTTCCCTCTCTCTTTCTTGCTAATTCCTCTTATCCTTAATTCTCTTCCTTAATCTTATTTAGTTTAGTTCAAACAAATCAAAACCCCCTATCGTGACCTTAGACGGGCCTAATAGACAAGTAGATAGTGACCGCCTCCCTGTGGAGATCGACCCTACTTACCGCTGACTTCTGTTAGTAGTACTTAGGTATTTATTTTTGGTACGCAAATGACAGTATCAACCTGCAAAACAATCAACACCAATATCGACCTCAAGCGGATCCGTTTGTAAGGATTGTGGTGTAGAAGTAAGAATAGTAGAGTCCACAGTGCTAAATAAGTAACAAGACTCTTATAACATTGAGCTCCTAATGGTATTGTTTATGCTAAAGGTAACCTGGTCATTGTCCACCTCTAAGGTCAACTTACCATTTTTTACATCAATTAATGCGCCCGCGGTGTGCAAAAATGGCCTACCCAAAATAATTGGGATTTGTGAGTCCTCGGCCATATCAAGAATGAGGAAGTCAACGGGTATGAAAAACTTGCCAACTTTGACAGGCACATCTTCTAAACCACCTAAAGGCTGCTTTAAAGAACGGTCCGCCATTTGCAAAGTAATATTAGTCCATTTCAAAGCACCCATGTTAAGGTTTTCCTAAATGGAGAGGGGCATAACACTTACACAAGCATGTAGGTCGCGAAGGGCCTTATTAATGGTATATGTTCCTATAGTATAAGGGATAGAAGAACTACCGGGGTCTTTAAGTTTTGGAGGAGACTTATTTTGTAAGAGTGCACTACAATCTTCGGTGAAAGCTACGGTCTCATCCTCATTGAAGGATCCCTTCTTTGTGAGGATTTCTTTGATGAGTTTTGAGTAAGAAGGGACTTGGTGAAGCAATTCAATGAATGCATGGTACGATAACTTATAAATTATTAGCAACATCCAAGAACTTACCAAATTTACTCTCTTTCTTATTCTTTGCTAGGCGGTGGGGAAATGGCACTTGAATCTTAATGGGAGTATCAGGCTCCTTCACGTTAAGAACGTGGATCTCCTCTTCAAACTCTTCCACGATAGGCTCTTCACTCACCTTCTTTTTGTCAACTCTCCCAAGCTCAGACCCTTTGCTCACATTGTCATCATCCAAAGTCGTGGATGGCTCATCATAACTCTTACCACTCCTCAAATGAATGGCATTAACTGCCTCATATGGTGGTTCACCTTGGTGTGGTAGTTGACCCGTCTTCCTTTGAGAGCTAGAAAAGGCTAGTTGAGCCATTTGATTCTCTAGCATCTTGATGGCGAAACTTTGAGCTTGATCACTCTTTTAGTATTGAGCCAATAACTCGGATTGAGTCTTAACCATTTATATCACCAAGGCTTCAGGTTTACCCCCTGGTTATTTTGTTAGGCATTAGGGGGTGGACCTTGGGTTGGTTGGAAGTTTGGTTGAAAGTTTTGTAAAGGTGGCCTTTGATTCTAGTTTTGGCATTTATTTTGATTTTGATAGCCCAGTGGATAGTTGAACCTTTATTGTGGTGGAACGTAGGCATTTTGTTGTTGTTGTTGAGGTTGAGTCACAAAAGTATTTTGTGGTTCAGGATTTAGCACAGTGTTGCTTTTGTAAGACAAATTCGGGTGAAAGTTCGTGTTGGGGTTGTAAGTATTTAAAAATGTACCCGGTGGAAATGAACTTTGTCTAAAACTTTAAAAAGCATTTACCTCCTCAATAGTGGCTTGACATAGGGCAGTGCAATGTCCCGCACCTCAGCAACTTTCACAAACAACAATTTGGCTAGTACAGGACATGTCATTGACTTATGGAAGAAATGAGGCTGCTTTTTGAGTCTCAGATTTTTGTTGGAGCAATAAGATTTGAGCATTTAAGACCGAAGTATCAGAAGCTTCATCTTTACATGTAATTAGTTCACTCCGGGAATTGACATATTGGGCATGTAACATGATGTGACTCATTTTAGAGCATATTTAGTCCCCAAATTAGCCTCATTCCTATGCTTTTTAGTGCATAATTGGGCCATTTACTATCTTTAGTCTTTCGTTTTGCATATTCTTTGAGGTTTTTATCCCTTGGTAGGAAAGGAGTAAGAACCTTGCATTTTTATGGCAAATTGGAGCTAAATTGATCGAATCTAATGAACAAGCATCGAAGTAAAGACAATACTAGAAGGCCTATGTAAATAATGAAGTAAATGGGCATTGATGGGAAGATCCTTGCATCTCCAAAAAAATCCTTATGGAAGCTAAGCTATTTGTGCTTTAGGGAAAATTGAGACCGGAAGGAGATATTCACTGCCCCTTAGACCGACACATTGACCAATCTGTGACCTTAACTGCGATTGACTGGCATTCATTGATGACCCGAAATCCTAGTTCCCTCGCTCTATCTTGATAATTCCTCTTATCCTTAATTCTCTTCCTTAATCTTATTTAGTTTAGTTCAAACAAATCAAAACCTACTATCGTGACCTTAAACGGACCTAATATACAAGTAGATAGTGACCGCCTCCCTGTGGAGATCGACCTTACTTACCGCTGACTTCTGTTAGTAGTACTTAGGTTTTTTTTAGTACGCAAACGACAGTATCAACCTGCAAAACAATCAACACCAATATCGACCTCGAGCGGATCCGTTTATAAGGATTGAGTTGTAGAAGTAAGAATAGTAGAGTCCACAGTGCTAAATAAGTAACAAGACTCTTATAGCATTGAGCTCCTAATGGTATTGTTTTTTCTAAAGGTAACCCGGTCATTGTCCACCTTTAAGGACAACTTACCATTTTTTACATCAATTAATGCACCCGCGGTGTGCAAAAATGGCCTACCCAAAATAATTGGGATTTGTGAGTCCTCGGCCATATCAAGAATGAGGAAGTCAACGGGTATGAAAAACTTGCCAACTTTGAGAGACACATCTTCTAAAACACCTAAAGGCTGCTTTAAAGAACGGTCCGCCATTTGCAAAGTAATATTAGTCCATTTCAAAGCACCCATGTTAAGGTTTTCCTAAATGGAGAGGGGCATAACACTTACACAAGCATGTAGGTCGCAAAGGGCCTTATTAATGGTATATGTTCCTATAGTACAACGGATAGAAGAACTACCTGGGTCTTTAAGTTTTGGAGGAGACTTATTTTGTAAGAGTGCACTACACTTTTCGATGAAAGCTACGGTCTCATCCTCATTGAAGGGTCCCTTCTTTGTGAGGATTTCTTTCATGAGTTTTGAGTAAGAAGGGACTTGGTGAACCAATTCAATGAATGCATGGTACGATAACTTATAAATTATTAGCAACATCCAAGAACTTACCAAATTTACTCTCTTTCTTATTGTTTGCTAGGCGGTGGGGAAATGGCACTTGAATCTTAATGGGAGTATCAGGCTCCTTCGCCTTAAGAACGGGGATCTCCTCTTCAAACTCTTCCACGATAGGCTCTTCACTCACCTTCTTTTTGTCAACTCCCCAAGCTCGGACCCTTTGCTCACATTGTCATCATCCAAAGTCGTGGATGGCTCATCATAACTCTTACCACTCCTCAAATGAATGGCATTAACTTTCTCATATGGTGGTTCACCTTGGTGTGGTAGTTGACCCGTCTTCCTTTGAGAGCTAGAAAAGGCTAGTTGAGCCATTTGATTCTCTAGCATCTTGATGGCGGAACTTTGAGCTTGATCACTCTTTTGGTATTGAGCCAACAACTCGGATTGAGTCTTAACCATTTACATCACCAAGGCTTCAGGTTTACCCCCTGGTTATTTTGTTAGGCATTAGCGGGTGGACCTTGGGTTGGTTGGAAGTTTGGTTGAAAGTTTTGTAAAGGTGGCCTTTGATTCTGGTTTTGGCATTTATTTTGATTTTGATAGCCCAGTGGATAGTTGAACCTTTATTGTGGTGGAACGTAGGCATTTTGTTGTTGTTGTTGAGGTTGAGTCACAAAAGTATTTTGTGGATGAGGATTTAGCACATTGTTGCTTTTATAAGACAAATTCGGGTGAAAGTTCGTGTTGGTATTGTAAGTATTTGAAAACGTACCCGGTGGAAATGAAATTTGTCTAATACTTTAAAAAGCATTTACCTCCTCATTAGTGGCTTGACATAGGGCAGTGCAATGTCCCGCACCTCAGCAACCTTCACAAACAACAATTTGGCTAGTAGAGGACATGTCATTGACTTATTGAAGAAATGAGGCTGCTTTTTTAGTCTTAGATTTTTGTTGGAGCAATAAGATTTGAGCCTTTATGACCGAAGTATCAGAAGCTTCCTCTTTACATTTAATTAGTGCACTCCGGAAATTGACATATTGGGCATGTAACATGATGTGACTCATTTTAGAGCATATTTAGTCCCCAAATTAGCCTCATTCCTATGCTTTTAGTGCATAATTGGGTCATTTACTATCTTTAGTCTTTCATTTTGCATATTCTTTGAGGTTTTTATCCCTTGGTAGGAAAGGAGTAAGAACCTTGCATTTTTATGGCAAATTGGAGCTAAATTGATCGAATCTAATGACCAAGCATCGAAGTAAAGACAATACTAGAAGGCCTATGTAAATAATGAAGTAAATGGGCATTGATGTGAAGATCCTTGCATCTCCAACAAAATCCTTATGGATTGTTGAAGAAAGAAAAGAAGAAGCTCATTGGCTTACAGTCCGGGCGTCGCAGTGCACGGGACGCTCGTCCTGGCCTTCTAAAATCCGGGCGTCACAGTGCACGGGACGCTCGTCCTGGCCTGCTACAATCCGAGCGTCACGTGGCCAATCCGCTCATCCTGGCCCTTCTCAATCCGAGCATCGCCCTCAGCAAGCCGCTCGGATTCCTCTCCAGTGCAGGCCGTCCCTCCCTCAAGCCGCTCAGGATGAGCATATTTTATGAAGACTAGCGAAGCGGAGATGAGCATCTCCTTCGAGAGGAGCACTTCCTCAACTTTTATTAAGGGTCTTAATCGTCATTTAAGCCCTTAGTAACCCTAATCTATGTACCTAATCCTTAGTATAAATACCCGATTGTACTAATTAGATTAGACATCCTTCTTATGCTCTCTTCAGGTTACTCTAATCTAATTTTAATCTCATCTTAATCTTGTAATCAACTCTTAATTAAGCATTAATACAAATCTCATTTCCTTAATTTCTCTATTGTTCATCCTTTATTTTGGGTAATTGAAGATTATTTGGGTATTATTGGGAGACAACCTTCCATCAATCATCAAGTACTTCTATTATTCTTTGCTTATTATTTTGGAATCATCATTAGGTATAATTCTCTTAATCCCTTTTTAATTATTTTTAATCATTTCCATTCATTCATCATGTTTTGCTTTGTTATTATGATTGACAACCTTGTTAGCATGTTAAACTTGATAATGAGTGGGTAGTGTCTTAACTAGGGTTAATGGGAAATTAAGGGAAACCAACATGGGAAATGATTCATACTTAATCTAATATGTTCACATAATTTGTTTGCTTGCTTGTTGTGATCTCAACTTATGCACATGTTATATTTGAAGAAATGCGAGCCTATGAATCTTTGCATTTTTTACCCATCACTTGCCTATTCAATGAGACTTGTAAGACATAAACCAACTCGAGTCTCATTAGAACATGCATATAGTTGCGTAGGAAGGATTAAGTCGATTTGTAGGTGCTGTAAAATCTAATCGATTCGGCTCTGGGACCCAAACCTTCCTAGGATTGTAAGATATAAACCAACTCGATCCTATCACAACAATAATTGCTTGCTTATAATTTGAGAATATGTTTGTATGATCAATTCCTATGTATCCCCTATGAACTCATGACACCCTAGTGCATTTAATCAATTGTTTACATCTAATTTTAATCATCTTGCTTGTTTATTTACATTGTTATTTAGTTTAGTGATCTCTTATCTCAACCCAAATTGTGACACCCTTAGACACGACCATTTGCAATCGAAAATCCTACATCAATACCCGTCCCTTGGGATCCGACTTTTACTTACCTCTTTACTAATAGTAGAGTAGTTTATGAAGTTATAAATATTATTTTGCTCTAGGTAACTTTTGACGACGAGTACCAAAACTGACGAACCAAAAATGGCGTCGTTGTCGGGGACGGTGTTAACTTGATTTGATTTTCTTTAATTGTTTTTAGTTGTGTCTTTCTTTGCCTTGTGGAAGTAAAACTCCTCAAGGTTTGTTCTAATTGTTGTCAAGTTTTCCGATATTTTACAAGATGGATATTATAGATTGTTTTGTTGAGGACCACTTGAGTATACCTTTCTTCAAAGACCCCTTGCAAGCATTGGAAGCCTTAGAAGCAAGTGAGGCCAAAAATATGCATTGGGAATTGGAGGTGGGTCTTCTTGAGGCCGCTCTAGCCAACAAAGAACTTACTCATGAGCAATCCGAATTAGTACATAACATCCTTGTAGAAGCATATCAACCCTTAGAAGAAGAACAAGCAATCGAAGATGACATCGTACAAGACGAAGAGCAAGAAGAATTTGTCATGAAATTCGAGTATTATGAGATTAGTGAGCTTGAAGAACAAGTATGCCATGAGAATGGAATTTCTAATGGAAATGGAGAAAGTTCTTAATGAACCTTCAATGGAGGAAAGTGAGGTACAAGTTCCAACTCTAAAACCCCTTCCCCCAAATTTGAAATATGCTTATCTTGGTGAATCTAAGACCAAACCCGTGATTGTTAATGATAAACTTGATGAGAACCAATTGGGAAAATTGCTTGATGTGTTAAAACAACATGAAAAGGCTATAGGTTATAGTCTAGATGATCTTAAGGGGATAAGTCCGAATTTTTGCATGCATAGAATTCATCTAGAAGAAGACCATAGACCTACCATCCAATCTCAAAGGAGATTAAAACCCCACATGCAAGAAGTTGTAAAAGCGGATGTTATGAAATTACTTGATGCGGGAATCATATATCCTATATCGGATTCCTTGTGGGTTAGCCCCGTTCAAGTGGTACCTAAGAAAGGAGGTACCATGATGGTAACAAATGATAAGAATGAGCTAATACCCACAAGGAAGATCACAGGTTGGCGTATGTGTATTGACTATAGAAAATTGAATTCCGCAACAAGAAAGGATCATTCATTGACCAAATGCTTGAGAGGTTAGCCTCCAACAAGTTCGTTTGCTACCTTGACGGGTATTCGGGATTCTTTCAAATCCCCATACACCCGGTTGACCAACACAAGGCCACCTTCACATGCCCTTATGGTACTTTTGCTTATAGGAGAATGCCTTTTGGTTTATGTAATGCCCCCGCTACTTTCCAAAGATGCATGGTGAGTGTCTTCTCTGACTACCTAGAGACCATAATGGAAATTTTTATGGATGATTTTAGCGTTTATGGAAAAGACTTTGACTCTTGCTTGCATAACCTTTCTCTTGTTTTGCAAAAATGTGAAGACGTTACTCTCATTTTGAATTGGGAAAAGTGTCACTTTATGGTCAATGAAGGAATGATTTTGGGTCATTTAATCTCGGAAAATGGCATCGAGGTTGATAAAGCTAAGGTTGAGGTGATAGAGAAACTCCCATCTCCCGGGAATGTTAGAGGGGTGAGAAGTTTTCTCGGTCACGCGGGTTTCTATCGCCGTTTTATAAAAGATTTCTAAAAAATCGCAAAACCCCTCACTCAACTTGATACGTGCATTTTATATAGTCTTTTTAGCCTATTTTATGCACGTATTTCTATGCTTTTATCGTGGTTTACGCTACGAAATGCCCCGAATATGCTACTTTGGTGTATTTTGTCTTATTTGCAGGAATAAACCAGAAAGTAGCGAAATCAAGTCATTTACCGTCCGTTTAGCATGCATTTGGAGGAAGAGATAAGTTGGAGCGGGAAATGTTGCTGTCTTGGGATGCGTGAAGGTGTTTTGGGCGCTAAAAGGACAAGTCAAAGGCAAACTAACGAGAATTACAAGCTGTTGAAGTCAAGATCCACTCGATCGAGTGCTTCTCAAGTCGATCGAGTGGTTAGGATTCAATAATAAGTCGATCGAGTGGTCTGTTTACTCGATCGACCAGTTCTTCTTATGCATTTACTCGATCGAGGACATTCTTAGTCGATCGAGCAGGTTTTTGAGTCAAGTTCACTCGATCGAGTGATTTCTTTACTCGATCGAGTGGCTTCGCTGACGGGTTGGGCTTTTAAGCTTTAATTCGTTAATTAGGTTTAACCCTACTCCTAATTTCTTATAAATAGGAGTTAGGGATGTCATTTGTAATCATCCAATAATTCGGGGATCACCAGACGCTACTCTTCTCCCTATCTTTGCTACTGTTACTTTTCTTCATTTCCGGATCAATAATTGAGTATTAACTCTTTCTCTTCTTTTCTTACTGTTTATTTATGTTTATTTCTTCTTCTTTATTTCTCGTTTCCCCTTTAACTATGCGTAGCTAATTCCCGTAGTATGTTAGGATTAGGGAAGCCGTGGTAGCAATGCTTTAACTGTATTAAATAGATTAGCCTTGCGATAGGAATTGTATTAGGCAATTTAATTGTTATCAGGTCGAATGAATGCATGCAGGAGACCAATAATTCTAGTTAACCCCGACCTAGATCGAAAGATTGGAAGGGAAGGCTTGCTTAATTACAATAGGGTATTGCAGTGAGGACGAAAGTTAAGCTGTTTACGCTCTAGGGCGGTTTAAGGACCGAAAGGTGACGACCATAGCTCTTCTTATTAATAGTCTAATCGCCTTAATATTCCTGATAGTGTAAGATCTGATAGCTGCCATGGTGGACCGACTCCTAGCATACTCCCTTCTCTCTTGCTGTTAATTTCTCTTATTTATTTCCCTCGCTTTAGCTTTTAGTTTAGAATATCACTTTCAAACCCCCATTAGTGACATTAGACAGATAAATAGACAAATAGATAGTACACCGCCTCCCTGTGGAGATCGACCCTACTTGCCGCTGACTTCTGTTAGCAGTAACTTAGGTATTTTATTTTTGGTACGAAACGACAGTATCAAATTTTGGCGCCGTTGCCGGGGAGGCAATCTATTTATTTATTTGTTTAATTTTATCTGTTTTTAGCCTCAGGGGATTTTTCCCTTGAGGCTGTTTTAATATTTTGTTTAGTGCTGTTTTGATAGGCCTTACAGGTACTACCTAGACAGTTCTAGGTGAAAGACAGTCAAAGGGAAGGCTTGAGTACCTTTGACCCACCACCGATGTCCCATTTTATGGACCAGACGGTGATTTACGGCGGGGAGATGTGGTTCTGCCGAGCACAATGCATTTGTAGTTGTGCCGCCACATCCGACCTATCAATGGCCACCGCAACAAGATTCCCCTGATATACAAGAAGAAGACCTTGCGGAGCTGAAATTCTTGATGGAGGAACTTGCATTCCAAGTGCAAGAATATGTCTCGCGATTTGATGAGCTCGAGTCTGCAGTTGCTCAGTTAGCAGCTGAGATGGAGAGAGAAGAGATCGCGGAGCTGACATATTTAATGAGAATGCTTGTATCACAAATACAAGAGAGTGATAGATATATGGACGCTCGAATCCCTGAACTGGAGTCACAAATAGCTCAGTTAGCAGCTGAGATGCAAGAAGAGGAGGTTTATCTTGCTGAGAGCAGTTTTTCTCGTAAGGAAACCGTGTTGCCCAATGATGAGGATGACTTCTATGACTCGGACGACGAGTTCCTATCATATTTCACTACCCCACGCGAAGATTTGTTTACAGACAGAGGTATCACTCGATCGAGTGACAATTATTGGTCGATCGAGTGACTTTCCAGAAGAACTTGCTCGATCGAGTGAACATTCTACTCGATCGAGTGGAATGCAGGAGGATAGTTCTCGATCGAGTGATTCTTCCACTCGATCGAGTGAATTGCGGGAAGAAATTGGTCGATTGAGTAATAATTCTGCTCGATCGACTGATTTGGTCATTGGGAGCTATAATTCGTCATTTGGGCTTGATTTAGATGACGATTTTGACGATGATAACGGTTACGGTGAATCTCCCTTATTCAAAGCCGAGCTGGATGCGCTTGAGGCTGCGATTTACGGGACGAATTCCACTGAGGATGACAAGGAGGTAGCTGAGTCGGTAGTCACTCCTAGCACGGAAGAGGTAATGAATTCTTTTATCTATGATTCCGTCATTGAGAGTGATCAACTTGAGGTATTGAACGATAATTTATTTATTGTTTGTTTTAATAGTAAATTGCCTCAGTTGACTTTTGCTGCGCATCCCAATGCCTTACCCCTTCCCAGTAGGTCGCACAATTTAAAGATTTCTCACCGTCCTTATCATTATAAATTCGTTAATCTGAAATGGAGCCCTACTTATTTGACAATTGCTCCCGCGCTCCTATATTTTGTGGATAAATTTAGGAGCGCCCATAGGAAATTTGTTAGACTTAAATGCTTACATATTTTTATTTCCTATTTCTGTAATCCACTTTTGTGCTACTTATGCTTTTGTGTAGCACATGCGCAGCCTATTTGTGATTCTTTGCGCGCTTTGAGTTGCTTTGATTGTAACTAATTATAAGGCTCGAAGAAAAAGAAGGTCGAGTGGGACTGATGAAGCTAGCGCTACCCGGAGGCAACCCGGCGTTTTTATTTTGTTTTTATTTCAATTTCAGTTGTAATAAATGGTTCTAATACCATAAAAATTTCTCAGCATGCTTGTTTTGGTTAGTTGCGGGCTGTTTGAATTGCATTTTGCAGGAATTCATCGAGCATCATTCGATCGAGTGTTTTACTTACTCGATCGAACACTGTAGCAATTTGATTCACTCGATCGAGTGATTAATCACTCGATCGACCACCTGCATATTAGAGAACCACTCGATCGACCACTATTCCAGTCGATCGAGCAGTTCGTGGACGCCCACTCATTCGATCGACCACTGTTGGACGGATATCGAGTGTTATTGACTTGGATTAGCTTCCTGAGACGGTTTTCCGAGCCCTTAGCAACCTCCCATTTCATGGTCGGTTTGGGGAGGTCCCCCTATTCGCGCATTTGGTGAGTTTCCCGCTTTTTACTCTTTTCTCCGTCAGTTTGCATTTCCTTTCCATGTTTTGGTACAATGGGGGCATTGTACGGTTTGGTTTGGGGAGGTTATGCATCCATATCTGTGTCTGCATTTTGTTTTTATTGCATTTCTGTAATCACGTTTAATTTTATGCTTGCATTGTTGTTTATTTTTGTTAAAATTCATAAAATTCCATAAAAATTTGAAAAATTGTTAAAATTCAAAAAATTTCACGTTTATTTTAGCATATAGGTTGAGTCGGAACGGTAGATTTCCAGAATGATATTGCTCTATAACTGTCTTTTTGCTTAAGCCTTGCATTAAACTGTTATCTTTTAGCTTTGTCTTATTGCATAATCCACGAGTTTATGTTTAATTTAGCTGAACGAATAGACTTGACCTGAAATTTTGGCAACCTACTTATATATTCTAAGGATTAGAGCCTTATAAACTGGTGTCATTTGTGACCAGTTTCATGTAGGATTGTGAGTAGTATACTCCTTGCATAACATGTATCATCAATTTGCACATATATGAAATTCAATTGCTTTTTGCTGTCATACATTCGGGTTAGTGGTTGGTGTCACATGCAGGGAGGTGCTTACAAATTCCCTTTCTTTCATTTTACCCATAAACTCCACATTAGCCAAATTTGCCAGTTGTCCCTTAGCTACATCCAAATTTAGCTTGCCTTGTCAAGCTAGTTTAGACTGTTGTTCTTCGGTATATATTTCATTGTATCAAATATTGGCGCATATTCTATTGAATCGGAGTTGGTAACTTATGAAGAAAAGGAGGATGATGAAAAAACGAAGAAAAAAAAAAGAAAAAAAGGAAAAAAAAAGAGAAAAGAAAAAGAAAAAAAATGATGTGAAGAAGAAGAAACCGAAAGAAGAAAAAGAAAGAAAAAAAAAGAGATGTTGTTTTGTTGAGACGGTTTTCACTCCTATGCTTTATCATTATCATTTGAGGAGTATGTTTGGTTTGGTTTGGTGAGTTTTATGCCAAATGAAGGGCATTGTGCTTATTTCATAATTGCTTAAGAATCGGATGTTGTCATATGGTTTTGTTTAGGTACTAGCTTGATCACCTATACCTCCACATTCCCATAAATGTTTCGCCTTTTCTTACCCATTGCCTCACTTTACCATATTTTTGTAAGCCCTCGGCTGTGACAGGACCTCGTTTGGTTGGAATGTATGTACGGTAGTTAGAATTGTCTATCATATTAGTTGCATGCATGTTATGTGAGTCGTAGTCTAGGTGAGCGACTATTTTCCTTTCTCTCTTATACATATATGTTCACCCTTTGCTTCATGAGAGAAAGAGTGACCCGTGAGAGTCCATTATTAAAGGTCTTGCAAGGTCGACGGTTCAGCTACTTTTATAAACATCTTACAACTCGTTTGCATTTGACTTTTTGCTATAAGTGTTTAGTTTGCTTGCATTAAATTGGCTTAAGTGGGCATTTGTAGCTAGCTCTGAGTTATTTTTCCGTTCCATTAGCATATAGTTTTGAGTTTACTCGGGGACGAGTAAATGTTTGGTTTGGGGAGATTTGATACGTGCATTTTATATAGTCTTTTTAGCCTATTTTATGCACGTATTTCTATGCTTTTATCGTGGTTTACGCTACGAAATGCCCCGAATATGCTACTTTGGTGTATTTTGTCTTATTTGCAGGAATAAACCAGAAAGTAGCGAAATCAAGTCATTTACCGTCCGTTTAGCATGCATTTGGAGGAAGAGATAAGTTGGAGCGGGAAATGTTGCTGTCTTGGGATGCGTGAAGGTGTTTTGGGCGCTAAAAGGACAAGTCAAAGGCAAACTAACGAGAATTACAAGCTGTTGAAGTCAAGATCCACTCGATCGAGTGCTTCTCAAGTCGATCGAGTGGTTAGGATTCAATAATAAGTCGATCGAGTGGTCTGTTTACTCGATCGACCAGTTCTTCTTATGCATTTACTCGATCGAGGACATTCTTAGTCGATCGAGCAGGTTTTGAGTCAAGTTCACTCGATCGAGTGATTTCTTTACTCGATCGAGTGGCTTTTTGACGGGTTGGGCTTTTAAGCTTTAATTCGTTAATTAGGTTTAACCCTACTCCTAATTTCTTATAAATAGGAGTTAGGGATGTCATTTGTAATCATCCAATAATTCGGGGATCACCAGACGCTACTCTTCTCCCTATCTTTGCTCTTTGTTACTTTTCTTCATTTCCGGATCAATAATTGAGTATTAACTCTTTCTCTTTTTTCTTCTTGTTTATTTATGTTTATTTCTTCTTCTTTATTTCTCGTTTCCCCTTTAACTATGCGTAGCTAATTCCCGTAGTATGTTAGGATTAGGGAAGCCGTGGTAGCAATGCTTTAACTGTATTAAATAGATTAGCCTTGCGATAGGAATTGTATTAGGCAATTTAATTGTTATCAGGTCGAATGAATGCATGCAGGAGACCAATAATTCTAGTTAACCCCGACCTAGATCGAAAGATTGGAAGGGAAGGCTTGCTTAATTACAATAGGGTATTGCAGTGAGGACGAAAGTTAAGCTGTTTACGCTCTAGGGCGGTTTAAGGACCGAAAGGTGACGACCATAGCTCTTCTTATTAATAGTCTAATCGCCTTAATATTCCTGATAGTGTAAGATCTGATAGCTGCCACGGTGGACCGACTCCTAGCATACTCCCTTCTCTCTTGCTGTTAATTTCTCTTATTTATTTCCCTCGCTTTAGCTTTTAGTTTAGAATATCACTTTCAAACCCCCATTAGTGACATTAGACAGATAAATAGACAAATAGATAGTACACCGCCTCCCTGTGGAGATCGACCCTACTTGCCGCTGACTTCTGTTAGCTTTTAGTTTAATTTTATGCTTGCATTGTTGTTTATTTTTGTTAAAATTCATAAAATTCCATAAAAATTTGAAAAATTGTTAAAATTCAAAAAATTTCACGTTTATTTTAGCATATAGGTTGAGTCGGAACGGTAGATTTCCAGGATGATATTGCTCTATAACTGTCTTTTTGCTTAAGCCTTGCATTAAACTGTTATCTTTTAGCTTTGTCTTTTGCATAATCTACGAGTTTATGTTTAAATTTAGCTGAACATATAGACTTGACCTGAAATTTTGGCAACCTACTTATAATTTCTAAGATTTAGAGCCTTATAAACTGGTGTCATTTATGACCAGTTTCATGTAGGATTGTGAGTAGTTACTCCTTGCATAACATGTTCATCAATTTGCACAAATATGAAATTCAATTGCTTTTTGCCGTCATACATTCGGGATAGTGGTTGGTGTCACATGCAGGGAGGTGCTTACAATTTCCCTTTCTTTCATTTTTACCCATAAACTCCACATTAGCCAAATTTGCCAGTTGTCCCTTAGCTACATCCAAATTTAGCCTGCCTTGTCAAGCTAGTTTAGACTGTTGTTCTGCGGTATATATTTCATTGTATCAAATATTGGCGCATATTCTATTGAATCGGAGTTGGTAACTTATGAAGAAAAGGAGGATGATGAAACGACAGTATCACAACTCTTACTTGAAGATGCCCAATTCCATTTCACTAATGAGTGTGTTGAAGCCTTTAATAGAATTAAGGAAGCACTAATATCGGCACCGATCATTCAACCACCAAATTGGGAACTACCATTCGAGATTATGTGTGATGCTAGTAACTTTGCCGTTGGAGCGGTTCTTGGCAAACGGGTAGGAAGGGCTTTGCAAGCTATCTACTATATAAGCAAGACTCTTGATTCCTCCCAAGTGAACTATGATACCACCGACAAAGAGCTCCTTGACATTGTTTATGCATTAGACAAATTCCGTTCTTATTTGCTTGGATCCAAGGTGATTGTTTTTTCAGATCATCGTGCCCTTCGACATATCTTGATAAAGAAAGAGGCAAAACCAAGGTTGTTGAGATGGATTTCGCTACTTCAAGAATTCGACTTAGAAATAAGAGATAAGAAAGGAGCCGAGAATGTAGTGGCGGATCACTTGTCAAGGATCCGGTTTCATGATGAAAAAGGAGAAAAACCGATCAATGACTCTTTCCCCGATGATATCTTAATGGCCATTCAAACACAACTTGAGAGGCATATTACTACATGGTTTGCCAATTATGCCAACTATATTGTTAGAAGAGTACTCCCTCCAAACTTAAAATACAACCAAAGAAATAGATTTTTGTTCGAAGTCAAGAGGTAGTTTTGGGATGATCCAAATCTTTACAAAGAGTGTAGTGATGGGCTCTACCGAAGGTGCATCCCTCAATGGGAAATTCAAGGAGTTTTGGAAGGATGTCACTCATCCCCTTTTGGTGGACACCGTCGAGCAAGAAGAACCATTGCAAAAATCCTTCAATCGGGCTTCTTTTGGCCTGCTATGTTCCAAGATGCTAGGGAATTAATCCTTCATTATGATGCTTGTCAAAGAACGAGAAATATCTCTTGGAGGAATGAGATGCCACAAAAGGGGATACTAGAAGTAGATATATTCGACGTTTGGGGGATCGACTACCAAGGACCATTTGTGACATCCAAGGGGAACAAATACATCCTTGTGGCCATAGACTACGTCTCAAAATGGTTGGCGGCAATTGCCACCCCAACCGATGATGCAAGAACGGTCACTAAACTCTTCAAGAAAATAATCTTCGCAAGATTCGGAGTCCCTAGAGTAATCATAAGTGATGGAGGGACTCATTTTCACGAAAAGAAGCTCACATCCCTTTTGACCAAATATGGTGTTCAACATAGAACCGGCTTGGAATATCACCCTCAAAGAAGCAGTCAAGTTGAAGTCTCAAACAGAGAGATCAAGCAAATTCTTGAGAAAGTTGTTAACAAGACTCGTAAGGATTGGAGCATGAAACTTGATGACGCTGTTTGGGCTTATAGGACGGCCTATAAGACTCCCATAGAAGCCTCCCCTTAAAAACTTGTCTATGGGAAAGCATGCCACTTGCCAATTGAGTTAGAATACAAAGCTTTTTGGGCAATCGAAGCTCTCAACCTTGATCTCAAACTAAGTGGTCAAAAGAGGATGATGCAAATTCAAGAGTTGGAAGAATTCCGACTAGAATCTTATGAGAATGCCAAGATCTACAAAGAAAGGACAAAGTTGCTTCATGATAAGAGGATCAAGTAAAAGGCCTTACACAAGGGAAATAAAGTCCTTCTATTCAACTCCTGATACCGTCTCTTTCCCGAGAAGTTGAACTTTAGATGGATGGGTCCTTATGTGATCACTGAGGTAGGAAGGTATGGAGACTTCGAGATAAGGTCAGAAGATGGAAGCAAATTTAAAGTTAATGGCCAAAGATTGAAACCGTATTATGAAGGAGCATTTATTAGAGAGGTTGATGTCACCTACCTCGGGCCTCCTCCCCCTTGAGAAGATTGTCAAAGAGAAAGTTTGGTGGAGTCCTCTCCAAACCACCACTTGTAAATATACTAACTTCTTTAACTTGTATCTCTAACTTTATTGCATATTTATCATAAGCATGTTTCTTGCCATGAGAGTAAGTGAGGGAGGGTCACTAATCGTTTTTGATGAATGAAGGATCTATCAATTCAAGTGTGGGGAAGGACTTTCACCAAATTAGAAGAAAAGCAGGACAAACCCGAGCGTCCCGCAAGGAATCCGCTCGTCCAGACCTATGATCCGAGCGACCTAGCAGAAAGCCGCTCGTCCTAAGAGAAGCTGGGAGGCGGCTATTTTGTTCTGACTAGAGATCCGAGCATCCTCAATGACTATCCTCTCGTCTCTGTCGAGACGGTCGTCTCTCCAGGAATCAGCTCATCCTGATGGTATTAATTTCTGGCATTTCCCCCTGGAAGAGAATCCGAGCGTCTTCTTTTGAGTCCGCCCATCCTGTTTCAGAAAGACGCTCGTCCCGACCAGCATCCGCTCATCCTGGCTACTTCAAAAATTGGGATCTGTCCTGGATGACAATCCGAGCATCCCATGAGGAATCCGTTCGTCTCCATTGTACACGATCCGAGCGTCCCGAGAGCAAGCCGCTCGTCGCCATGCGTCCTTTATTCCCATTTTTCTCGTAATTAAATCCTTCCCCACCACACATTTTATGACACCTCGTCCTTCCTTCCACTTTATAATATAAAACCCCTCTCTTATGACCCAAATCATATCTCAAGCACTCATTTACCCCTCAAAAACAAAAAACCCCAAAATCTAGCGTTTCAAAAGAAGATCTAAATCACAAGGAACATCTCCATATTTCAACAAGTCAAATTCCAAATCTACATCTAAGAATGGGATCAAGAGGATCATTATCTAGAGAAAGAAGAAGACCAAGGGTAAGAGGAAGCTCATCCACTTCTCACATCAACACTTTAAGAAGAGAACATGAGGAGATAGTTGACCTCACCAAGCTTGATGAATTTTCCAATATAGAGTTTGTCAATGATGTTCAAAGGCTCGTTTTCCACCGATTACTTGGTAAGAATATTCTTCCTACCAAATTCATGTGCCATAAAACCTTGAGAAAACTTGCAATCTATCACCAAACGGAAGCTCTCTTCGAGTTATTTGGTCTTTCTACTTTGTTCCATATGCATGAACGAACATATCGGTCTCTAGTCCTTGAATTCTTGAGTTTCTTAAAGATTACCACTTTGAACAAGACAATATGTGTAGAGTTTAGATTGGAAAGTACAACTAGGATGATGACCCTTGTCGAATTTGCAAGTGTGCTTGGGCTAGATGTTTCACCTACCCGAACATCAAGGCCGAGAAATTATAGTGTGGCACTCTTATGGTGAGCTATGACGGGTCGGGATTTCTCCTATATTAAGGAATGTTTAGCCTTTCACATCCAAAATCCCATTATTAGGCTCACTTACCGATTCCTATCCGGAACTCTTCTTGCTCGCCGAGATCCGGCAATAGTAAATGAGCTAGACCTTGTCTTTATGGAATCCTATCTTGAGATTCAAGGGAGAAGTAGGTACCATTTCAACGCCCCACTTGTTCTCCTAGATAAATGGGCAAAATTACGAAACGGGGATGATGATGGTATGAAGCATATTGTAAATGGGGGACTCATCACAAGACTTGAAAAGCACTTCAACCCCAAGTTTAATGAAAACAATGAGTATACACCACTTCCGGGAAATACGAGAATCAACAAGGAGCTAATTCTTAAACAACACCATTGGATAACCCATGAGGGTTATGACAAGAGGATTAAATGGATCACTAAGGGGAGCAACCCCATTTACCTACCAATGAATGGTTTGCCAAGAATTTCACCAATAAGAGGCCCTCTTTCTCCAATCCCATCTTATCTCATCCCCACGAACCCAAATCAAGCAAATCAAACACCACCTCCAACACAATAACAACAACATGAGCAACCAAGAAATAAAAATGAGAAGATTGTGATACCGCCTTACCCCTTCCAATACCAACCCTATAACCACCCAAATCCTTTCATCCTCCCTAGGGATGATTTCATGACGGGGATCCTTCAAGATATGCACCTCCGCCAATTCGAGGCCAATGTGGATAATTACTATGCCTTGTATCCACAATTTCACCAAATGGCTCGACAAGAGGTTATTAGTGAAGAGGTAATGTTTCCCTCTTGGGCTCCAATGAATATTTTCTTCCCAAACTCGGAGAGGGCTAATGAGGGTGATGAATTTATGGATTTCATTGGAAGCGATGCATCAAGAGAAGCTTGGGATAGTGATTTGGGAGGGGATGATAGTGACCTTTGAAGAACACTTCGTGAGCTAAATGGAGCGGGCGCGAGGCACCCATCAAGGCCAAAGTGAAGTTTCTTTTTCTCCCCCCTCATTTCTTTCTTTTTCATGACAATAATTTCATGTTTTGTTAACTTACTTCATATTTGATTGTTTCATTTTTGGTGTCCTCGTAAAAAGTAGGACTATTATTCCACCTAGGCAACATTTGGGTGATGATAAATTAATTGTTCCCACATTCAAAATCCAAAATGACAATTGTAGTTTCATGCATAGCATTTTTATGCATGAACCCCCCCAATTTTTGACATTAGAAATAGTGTTTATTTTGGTTTGGGGAAGTTTATGCATATGCATTGGGAGCTAATCTAAATTATGCTCTCCACCATAACAAAAACCCATGCATCATATAGCATAGCTTAGTTTCCATTCACTCTTGTTTATATGTCATATAATTTGCATTTAGCTTAGAAATCATGCATTTTCATATAGATTGCATAATTTCCAATCGTATTGGCCATTGAGGACAATGCCCATACTAGTGTGGGGATGGGAAATTCTAACTTGACTTTTTAAACAAAAATGATAAAAATCGAAAAATTTGAAAAATACAAAAACATGTCTTTTTATTTCATAAATCATAAAAACCATTAAAATTTGAAAAATTCAAAAAGCCAAAAACGTGTTCTTTTCCTTTATTGTGTAGTCTTGTATATATTGTGTTTGTTCATCCTTTTTCACATTGATCGACTACGTCACATCCGAGACATGAGAATATAGAAGACCGCATGGTATGATCTTTCCAATCTCCTTTTTCCTCTTTATGTTAATAACTATGTGGCTTTATTTTGATTGATGCGGTATAAACAATGTGATTATAGGATTGCATCTAGATTATTTGGCATACTAGTTGGTAGAAGCATATGCATTAGGTTGTATATATGTTAGTTGCATTTAGAAAAAATTTTGTGAAACCGTCAATTTGGGAAACTTGACAAGTGTATATAGGCCCTTGTAGATGTTTTTTCTTCTTAAGACTTTGCTTGTTAGAATGCTTGTAAAACACCCTAGGATGTGTCATGCTAGTATCCTTTGACCCATGGATTACGGCCTAGTCAAGAGTACCTTGTGGTGTGATAACTCCTTGGCTACCGTTTATTCCGGGGTGACCCTTGAAACCATGAAACCATCATCCATGTTCTACCACATTTTGTCATCAAAGGGAATGGACACAAAAATAAATTGTTCAAGAAATGAAATGAAAAGAAAAGTTGAAAAATTTTGCAAATTGCATCAAATGAAAAGAGGAGCAAAAATAGACTCCTAAAGTTTCAAAAATAAGCACCCTCACTACAAATGGGGTGACTTTGAAAATGTTCAAAAGAAAATGCAAAAAGTTGAAAAGTTGTCAAGTGTTGAAATGCCAAACATCAAAAGAAATGACAAAAACAAAAGTGTTCTCAAATGTCAAATGCCACAAGAAATTGGGGGGGGGGGGGGGAAACAACAATAAAAGCAAAATCCCATATGAAACTCAAATTCTATTGATCCCTTTTCCATCGTATCCACTTTTGTGCATGGTAAATAGGGGACGACCCTTCTTCTTGTCTAGGCAAGAAGGGGAATTCCGCGATCCTCCAATGTTTCTAACACCATAGGGAGTCTTCTCTTGATGAAAGCATTTAACGATTGAGGACAAAGGTAACCTAGCTTGACACAACTTGGAGGTGATTTATTGGTATACTTCTAGGCTTAGTAGTTTGAAGAAACCACATCTATGATGGAATGTGTACCCTTAGATTGCTTCCCCTTTAGATAATTTCCGCCACTAAGATGAGGAAAGTGGCTATTCACTTTTGTAGATCAATCCATTACTTGTTTTGTGTGCTTAATGCTTGGATGTGTCGCCATTTTGGCAAGACCTACCTTGCCTTGCAAGAAGGCATCCTACCTCATGGTTGTCTTGTTGTGAGTTGAAGGGGCGGAGTGAGACCCGATAATTATCTCATATCGGCTATATTAGTAGGTTAGTTTAAATAAGGGTCCTAGTTTTGCCACCTATTTACTCGGGACGAGCAAAGGTTCAGTTTGGGGATATTTGATGTGACTCATTTTAGAGCATATTTAGTCCCCGAATTAGCCTCGTTCCTATGCTTTTTAGTGCATAATTGGGTCTTTGCTATCTTTAGTCTTTCGTTTTGCATATTCTTTGAGGTTTTGATCCCTTGGTAGGAAAGGGGTAAGAACCTTGCATTTTCTTGGCAAAATGGAGCTAAATTGATCGAATCTAATGACCAAGCATCGAAGTGAAGACAAGACTAGAAGGCCTATGTAAATAATGAAGTAAATGGGCAATGATGGGAATATCCTTGCATCTCCAACAAAATCCTTGAGGATTTTTCGAGAAAGAAAAGAAGAAGAAGCTCACTGGCTTACAGTCCGGGCATCGTAGTGCACGGGACGCTCGTCCTGGCCTGCTATAATCCGGGCGTCGTAGTGCACGGGACGCTCGTCCTGGCCTGCTACAATCCGAGCGTCCCATGGCCAATCCGCTCATCCTGGCCCCTCTCAATCCGAGCGTCGCCCTCAGCAAGCCGCTCGGATTCCTCTCCCGTGCAGGCCGTCCCTCCCTCAAGCCGCTCGGGATGAGCATATTCTATGAAGACTAGTGAAGCGGAGATGAGCATCTCCTTCGAGAGGAGCACTTCCTTAACTTTTCTTAAGGGTCTTAATTGTCATTTAAGCCCTTAGTAACCCTAATTTATGTACCTAATCCTTAGTATAAATACACGATTGTACTAATTAGATTTGACATCCTTCTTATGCTCTCTTTAGGTTACTCTAATCCAATTTTAATCTCATCTTAATCTTGTAATCAGCTCTTAATTAAGCATTAATACAAATCTCATTTCCTTAATTTCTCTATTGTTCATCCTTTATTTTGGGTAATTGAAGATTATTTGGGTATTATTGGGAGATTGACAACCTTCCATCAATCATCAAGTACTTCTACTATTCTTTGCTTATTATTTTGGAATCATCATTAGGTATAATTCTCTTAATCCCTTTTTAATTATTGTTAATCATTTCCATTCATTCATCATGTTTTGCTTTGTTAATATGATTGACAACCTTGTTAGCATGTTAAACTTGATAATGAGTGAGTAGTCTCTTAACTAGGGTTAATGGGGAATTAGGGGAAACCAACATGGGGGATGATTCATACTTAATCTAATATGTTCACATAATTTGTTTGCTTGCTTGTTGTGATCTCAACTTATGCACATGTTATGTTTGATGAAATGCGAGCCTATGAATCCTTGCATTTTTTACCCATCACTTACCTATTCCATGAGACTTGTAAGACATAAACCAATTCGAGTCTCATTAGACCATGCATAGAGTTGAGTAGGAAGGATTAAGCCGACTTTTAGATGTTGTACAATATAATCGATTCGGCTTCGCAACCCTAACCTTCCTAGGATTGTAAGATATAAACCAACTCGATCCTATCACAACAATAATTGCTTGCTTATAATTTGAGAATATGTTTGTATGATCAATTCCCTTGTATCCCCTTTGAACTCATGACACCCTAGTGCTTTTAATCAATTGTTTACATCTCATTTTAATCATCTTTCTTCTTTATTTACATTGTTATATTGTTTAGTGATCTCTTATCTCAACCCAAATTGTGACACCCTTAGACACGACCATTTGCAATCGAAAATCCTACATCAATACCCGTCCCTTGGGATCCGACCTTTACTTACCTCTTTACTAATAGTAGAGTAGTTTGTGAAGTTATAAATATTTTTTAAGTCTAGGTAACTTTTGACGACGAGTAACAAAACCGACGAACCATAACACCCCATTCTTACTTAGCCAAGGTAATTGGGAGATATTACCTTCTTGATTTGCCGAAGCGGTAAAATCGAAGTTGCAATTAAGAAACAATTAATATAAATGAAATATTTAGTGGATTACATAAACATAAATGAATAAATAAAATGAATAATACAACTCAGGACTACTATACTAATCTAATCAACTATGCTCGACTCAAATGTCATCACGACTCGTCCCTTCTCCCGCATGCTACCAAGGCTAACCTGTAAACAAATGCTCCCCATATGATCGAAAATATCATATGGATCGATACAGGCCATCCCGGAAATAGGTGACATTTACACGAACACAACAAATGTTAGTTTTAATAAAAAAACATAAGACATAACTTGATAAGTGTAGACGTGACATAACTATGTGAATGGGACTCGATTATGCAATCACTATACCGGTACCGGGACATGGCCAGACGTACCCATAACCACCGGTGTCAGGGACACGCCCAAGACACCACACCTCACACAAAGGTATCAGGACACGCCCAGACGTACCGGGTCCGGAAGCCAACCGGATCCCCTACCAGACATCGTGCCTCAATCACACGAGTCCCTCCGTGACTCTAGCCATTAATGTGCACATCCCCCTTGGAGTGGGGAGCTCCAAGTAGCGACCGGAGCGCAAGACGGTTTCCCAACTATCTTACGTCTCCTCAAAAATCAAGTACCACCACCAAACACTCCCAACACAACACATTAACAACCATACATGACGAATAGAAGAACAACATTGAACATATGACCCTTTATGAACCAATCCTACATGTTATGAATAACAACCCTTCGAATACCCACATGACATGCCAACCGACTCATGAATGTACTAGCAAGGAAAGACATAAGCTAGTCGAAATCACCAAGTATCCATCTTATAAAACTGTCTCACCCTACATAAATCATATAATAACTATCACAAATGACTCTATAGAATAATACAATATAAAACCCCTTATTATTAGTCACTAATTACTCATTTTGCATAAGCTAATTATTAATTAATCTATCTTAGTAAACTCTAATTCGAGATTAAAATAAGACAAAGTGGGAAAAGGTGAGATTTTGACTTAGAAAGGTATATCGGGGATTAGGAGAAGTATTCCATCATTAATTTAAGCTTGAAGGCTAAGGGGAAGGTTTATGGAGCATCTAGAGAGAGTGGAGAGTGTCTTGGAGTAAGAAGGAAGAAGAATATAAATGAAGGGGATATGGTGTGGATAAGAAGAAATCCGAAAATATCATTTCTCGGGTACATCACAGTACCAGTTGACCGAGTGACCGGTTCAATCGACCGAGTGACCGGTTTACTCAACCGAGTGACACTCCTGGGTCGAGTATAATCCTCACTCGACCGACTTTCAAATCACCTGGTCCACTGAAAGTCTACCTGGTCTAGTTTAGGTCTTACATGATCTCGTAGGAGTGGTCATGTTTTACTTCCGAGTATACGTGGGTTCCCTCACGTGTTCCTAGGTTCTTTGTGGGTCTTAAATTATCTGAGTATTACAATATTCCCTCCTTAAAAATGAATTTTGTCCCCGAAGTTCTCCACTAACTCTCTTTCGCAATTATTCCTCGGTCTTCCCTCAAGCCTCATTTTCGATTCTCGTGTGTTCTTTTCCCATCAACACTCTTATTGCTGCACACGTATATCATATTTATCCTAAGTTTCTTGTTCACTCTCATTACTATCTCATGTATTGTGCTCTTTCTTTTCTAAATTTTATGAGTTCTTACATTCACTCCCTCTAAAAGAGAACTTCGTCCTGATGTTCGCTATAAGTCTCACATGGCACTCTCCCAGTAATCATCTGTTATTGTCAAATGGTGTCTTCCCAAAGGATCTCGGCTTGTTTCACTATATCTATATGTCATGTGTGGCCAAAGTTGATATATATTTGATGGGGTTTTGATGTTTATGATTACTATATGTATAAACGTGTATATGAATACTCTTCATGACTAGGCCCAACCACTATTTATATTCATCATATCATTCACATATCGTATTGAACCGCTACTACTCATGCTAGTGAAAATACTCGTCATGTCACATGTACCCGCCACTATTGTTTACTTCTCCACTACTATTACGGAAAGCATACGTTCTCATGTACTTCATGCTATCATATAATCTCTTGTAGCTTGACTATTCTCGTATACCACCAAAACAACTGACAAGATCAAATGTAAACAATTCATAAAAGTCCATCATGTGGGGTTCCTATGATCGTTCGACACTTAGGAGGTCGGTATAGTCCAAAATCAAGGTCAAACGCATCATAGGTTGTCTAAATTTCCTAGAAATGGTCAAATCCTCTAGTACTCGGTCGAATTTGTCAGTTACTTGGTCGAGTAAATGGGCACTCGGTCGACTGGGAGTGTCACTCGGTCGATTGAGGATCTTTACAAGAGGTTTCCAAGGTCTATATTTCGGCCTACTCGATCGAGTGAAGGGGTCACTTGGTCGAGTGGACCACCACTCGAGCGAGTGAAGAGGACACTCGGCCGAGTTTCACTGGGTAGTCTAAATTTACGGCCATTAATAGCCTCCAAGTTCTCCTATAGTCGAGTATACATGTAATGGAGTCCAAACGGTGATTACCACACCATCCTAACATACAAGGTCCACTAGTCGTGGACTTATGTCTGGTTTAAATCACGAGAATTCAATTGTTCAATGTTTTAAACGATAAATAAAAGTCCAAAGAATCCCGAATCATAAAGCCGCCACTACTCGGAGGGCTTCCTCTTTCTGCCATTGCTTTACACCCATTTGCCCACCCGGAATGACCCTTCACTGTCTTGCTTCCTTCTTCCGCTTTCTCCTCCTCCTTTTCCTCCTCTTCTTCTTCATTTTCCTCTTCTTCTCCCGGCCTCTTACAAGCCCTCTCCTCCCACACCTCATCAAGGTCCATGCCCTCCGCCGCCGTGGATGTTCCCGTCTCACTTCCACATCCATGGTAGACATTGCCAAAATTGATCCCGGCATCACCTTTATATGGGTCGCGCAAGTGTCCTACACAGAAAGGGAGGTTGTACTCCTAATCCGATGGTTGGATACCATAGGCCTTAAAGACTCCGGAGGTTTCTCCGGCTCCGGACCAAATGTAACACCCTCACATACCAAGGTTCCTTAACAAGGACCACCCCACTATATAAGGGTGCTAATGTAATACCCCAAGTTATTGAGAGTAAGGTTGTCCCACATCGGGGAATTGAGGAGATTGTGATATGTTTATAAGGGATTTCACCCACCACTTAGTAACAAGGTCTTGTGCTTTTGGGGTTAAGTGAGGACAAGTAATGGGCCCAAAGGTACACATCCCATCTTATTGGGGTTGTATTACGACCGTGGTGGGTCGGGTTGTTATAAATGGTATCAGAGCGACCGTGCGACCGTGTGGTGAGCCCGTGGTCGGGAGTACCCGGATCACACACCTAGCGGGGGAGGATTCTGGGCTTGGCTGCGGTCAAGTTGGAGGCACAACGAGGACGTTGTGTTCTTTAAGTGGGGGAGATTGTAACACCCCAAGTTATTGAGAGTAAGGTTGTCCCACATCGGGGAATTGAGGAGATTGTGATATATTAATAAGGGATTTCACCCACCAATTAGTAACAAGGTCTTGTGCTTTTGGGCTTAAGTGAGGACAAGTAATGGGCCCAAAGGTACACATCCCATCTTATTGGGGTTGTTGTACCGTGGTGGGTCGGGTTGTTATAGCTAACATCTCGGTTGCCCGAGGTTAGTAGATCAAATATACAATAACAGAACATTTATTAAATAACTTTATACTTTACATCATAAACCAACGTGAGAAATATTACAACATATACACTAGAAGAACTATTGGACGTGAGTGACAGCGACATCTATCGCGGTAGCGTGATGACTAGATTCCTTTCTCATGTCCCGCAAGCATCAAGACTAACTGTACCTGCTAGACCGACTGCTCACCATCCCCGAATGGATCACCACAGTTTTAAAACAATTAAATGGGGTTAGTTCACCGAATAATAAACTATTTGACGTGACTCATATTTGAGCACATTTAGTCCCCGAATTAGCCTCGTTCCTATGCTTTATAGTGCATAATTAGGTCATTTACTATCTTTAGTTTCCCATTTTGCATATTCTTTGAGGTTTTGTTTCCTTGGTAGGAGAGGAGTGCAAACCTTGCATTTTCATGGCGAAATGGGGCTAAATTGATCGCATTCAATGACCAGGCATCAAAAGGGAAGACTATACTAGAAGGCCTATGTAGATAATAAAGTAGATTGGGCAATGATGAAAGGATCCTTGCATCCTCAACAAGATCCCCGCGGATTTTTGAGGAAAGAAGAAAAGAGAAGTGCGTGTCTCACAATCCGAGAGGATTGCAGCTAATCCGAGCATCTCCCTGCCCACAAATCCGAGCGTCCTGATGCCAATACGCTCGTTTAGAAGCCAAGCAATCAGAGCACCTCCTCCATAATCCGCTCGGATCCCCTTACAGAGTCTACCGTGCCACCTTCCTACACGCTCGGGACGAGCATATCTTCGCGGGACTAGTGAAACGGAGATGCGCATCTCCTTGGAGAGGAGCACTTCCTCAACTTTTCTTAAGGGTCTTAATAATCATTTAAGCCCTTAGTAACCCTATTCTTTGTACCTAATCTTTAGTATAAATACCACTTTGTACTACCTAGATTATCATCATGTCATAATCCAATCTTAGTGTTATCTTAATACTCTCTTAATCTTGTAATCAACTCTTAATTTAGTCTTAATACAAATGTCATTCCTTAATCTTTCCTTAATTTATCTATTGTTCATCATTTATTTTGGGTAATTAGAAGATTATTTGGGTTCATTTGGAGGATTGACAACCTTCCTTCAATCATCAAGTACTTATATTATTCTTTGCTTTATTATTTGGAATCATCTTCATAGGTATAATTCTCTCTTAGTCCTTTTAATTATTGTCAATCATTTTCATTTGTTCATCATGTTTTGCCTTGCTATTATGATTGACAACCTTGTTAGCATGTTAAACATAATAATGAGTGAGTAGTTTCCTTAACTAGGGTTAATGGGGAATTAGGGGAAACCAACATGGGGATTGATTAATGATTAATCTAATATGTTTTCATAATTAATTTGCTTGCTTGTTGTGATTCCAACTTATTCACATGTTATGTTTGATGAAATGCGAGCCTATGAATCCTTGCATTTTTTTACCCATCTGTAATACCCCGTATTTAGTATAATAAATTATTTCTTAAAACGTTATTAGAACGACGACTTATCCACTTTGTATGGTATTATATATAATATATAGTACTACTAATCTAATAGTATAATAATAAAATAATAAAACGGTATTTAATGCTACATTACTAACTGTCCACGCATGATAATACAATAGTAATAATTGTGTTATATTTTATATTATTATAATTGGAGGGCATTAGCTACTACTTATACTTATTAACCTAAACCTGCGTAACCTACACTTCAATTATCACCAAAATAACAAAAAGGGAAAACATAAAAAAAGGGGAAGAATAGAAGAGCCGTCAGGGGACGACGAGGAAACTTGGACATACACACCGCTATCGACGTAACTGCTTTTACCACCTTCCTTCCACCATCGTTCGTAATTAGTTAAGGTATGAATACGTTTTCTTTTGATATATGACTAGAATGTAATTAATTTGTTTAGAGTAGAGTTCGAGAACGGGTTTGACGTCGGGTCTTTGTTGTGATGGTCACGTTTTAGAGGGGTAGTAGCACGCCCCTGCTTTAGCACGGTTTCGGCGGAGCTTCATCGAGACCGTGTGTCATGTATGAGTTGATTTACTGTACGAAATTGATGCAGGGAGTTAGTTAGTTGACATGTCCGCTAATTGTGTGTTTCGGGCCAATTTGTCGCCGTTACGGCGCGCTATATGTTCCCTGTTTTGAAACCATGGGGCTGATCGTGTTTTGTGTCGAGTACAAATTAAACGAGGTGCGTGAATTGTCAGGCGGATGGTAGCAATGTTGAGTTTTATCTCGTTTGCTTTGTGAGTGGTAGTGTTCGTGATGTGCGATGTCGGGTGCTAGAACATGATAGTGCTGGTGTTTGATAATAAGAAGTTTATGGTAATCGTAGGATGATGATGACTTGTAATGGTGGTGGGTTTTGTTTTAGAAATTAAATTAATTGGGTAATTAATCAAACGACATAAGTAGTGATTATTATATAGCTAATAGAATCATTAAGTGAGTAATTTGACTAAGCTAACTAAGTAATGAATCAATCAAAATAGATAATAATTAATATACGTTATAATGTAGATTCGGGTGTTGTGGAGGACCGTCTTTGGTTGTGCCTTGCTAATTGGATTTGCGTCCGTCTCAGGTAGGGATCCTCTACTCAATCTGTGTTTAATTGATAATTGTGTTATTGGAAGTTGGGAATACGCATGATTATTATTGTATGCTGTTATCATGGTTCTTATTGCTATTGTTATTGACGTGGGAAAGAGATAAGTAATATTGGCCTTTGAGCTCCGTGAATAAAATAAGAATAGTTGCCATTAAGTTGGTCCGAGTATGCCATTAAGTTGGTCCGAGAATGCCATTAAGTTGGTCTGTGTATGCCATTAAATTGGTCCGTGATTACCATTAAGCTGGTCCGTGATTGCAGTTAATCGGTCCATGAGGTAATGCCGTTAATTAACGGTCTGTGATTCTAATGCTTCTAGACGGTTTAAGTTTATTGAATGAGTCTTCTTTAATGTTCTGTCTATCCCTACTCAACCTCGTGGTTGACAGTGTATTCGGGAACACCTGTGATGAACCATAATGGGGAGCAGATTTGACATGTACTAAAGATTAGCTGACTTGGGAGCATTGGGACGTGAGCTCGACTTGGACCATAATTGCTGTCTAGATCACTTAGTTGACTTATACAACTTTATTTATGTAATTTCCGCTGCGTAGTATATTGTAATGTTAAGGTTTAAATTTAATTAAAGTTATTAAAGTACTTTGGTTTGTTTTAATTTGTATCATTTACCTCGCGCAACCGAGATGGTAACAGTCCTATTTATTGGGAATGTCTTGCTAAAGGCTCCTAAATAAATGGGAGTGTTACAAAGTGGTATCAGAGCAAAACGATCCTTAGGCCTATCCAATGAATTTAATAATGAATGTAGGAGGTGTCTAACAAAATGAACCCGGGTAGAAACTGTTAGGAGCCCTTTTTGGGTTAGGATGAGAAGGTACCCTCACTCCAAACCCCGGCCCTTCCAGTTTTGAACCGGTTACCTCGAGAGATAACTAAGAGCGTGGAAAATTAAAATAAATATTGAGTATCTCTTAGGATTCATTGTTGACTTGAAGGTGTATTGTTTTTATTGATTGGATGTGTATTGTTCATGACCAATGTTACGGGACGTAACCTTGATTTTAAGGAGGACGAGATGGATAAAATAATGATGTGATTTTGAATTGTAAAGATCATGAGCATGAAAGTGGTTGTTGAATTTATATTGATTATTTGATTATAGTAGTATCATGTCTAGCGTTATGCGGTTATGTGAATCCCAAACCATGTTATTTACAATATTATTGAATGATTGAATTTGTGATTGGAATAGTTTAGAATAGATGCATAGTGGTATATGAATGTTTGTGACGAAGTTGTGTTACTACAAGTATAGGAGGGTGTTAGTAAGAATTTGGGAGTTAGTAAAATGGGATGGGGAAGCATGACCTTGTTTATCAGATTTTAACCCTATTTGATTTAGTTGCCACTTGATCTCAGTTTATTGTCTATGTTTGAATTTTTTATGAGTGATAACCCAGAGATAGCTTTCCAGTGTCGTTGGTCTCATTTTTAAAAGTTTTACGGTTTTGGAGAAATAATTAATTTAGTGGACAATGGTCAGAAAGTTCCTGTACAGTGAAGTTTTCGACAAACGATTTTGTAAAATTTATCATTTAATTTTTACTTAATATTTTTACCTAATTTCAACTCCACTGTTTAAAGGACTCAAATATATTTTCAAATTGATAAGCCATGTTGTAAGGTGAATTTTGGACAATTAATAGTGATTTTTATAATTTGACCTAAAATTTTTGACTTTTTGCTGATCAGTTTTTGTTACACCCACTGAATTGTAAAAATCTTTATAAATTGATTATTCGAGATTTGGACTTGATTCTTTTTCTCATGCTTTAAAAACTCTTTACATTCTCTTTAAAATATGAAAAATCAACGTGGAATGTAATGGTTAATTAATGGTGAATTTTGAAAGTTACAGCTTGACCATAATTTCCGAAAACGCAAGTTTCACTAAAAAAAAAATTTAGTGTAAATGTTTTATCAAATCTTAACCTATGTTAATTGAGAGATATGAGTGGATATGGGGGACCTAACAGGTAGAATTGACCACACCTTATCTTTGCAAGTATAGAATGTTTAAAATGTTGAGCCATCTTACCTCGGATAGAAACTTACGTTGCCTTGTTCACCCTTTTATAGAACCATGCCGCCAAAGAGATCTACACCTACACCCTTTACCATGTCCCAAGAGGAGATTGACCGTTTGATAGCTATGAATGAGGCTCTGACTGCGGCATTGAAGGCTAAGGGGTCAGTTCAGGATCCAGCAAAGATGAGTGCTAATATTGCAAGACATAACCCGAAGAAGTATGACGGATTAGGTGAACCATCCTTACTAGGAGATTGGCATAGGGAGTTTGATAACCTTTTTGAGTTGCTAGGATGTCCTGCGGAGCTTCAAGTAGACCAAGCTGCTTACTATTTGAGGGGAAAAGCGGGTTTGTGGTGGAATCGTACTAAGGAGGTCTTAAGGGAAGCTTGGAGGGAGAGTGATGAACCTTTTATCACTTGGAATGGTTTTAAGGAGACTATGAGAGCTGTATTTATGCCAGAACTTATTAGGAGTAAGATGAGAGCTGAATTTGATTCTTTCAAGATGACTGAGGAGATGACAGTAGAGAATTATTATAATAGGTTTATGGAATTGTCAGAATATGTAGCTGATTTGAATTTTAGTGATGAGATGTTGGCACTCCATTTGAAAAAGGATTAACAACCACTATTAAGAAGAGGCTTGCAGCTGGTCAGCCAAGTAGCATGAATGACGTATATCAACGGGCTGGGCATGCAGAGTGGATTCCTGATATGTTAAAGCAGGAGAAGAAGGAGAAGGGAGAAAAAAGAAAGAGTGAAACTACTAGCGAGGGTCAGGGGAGTAGTAAGAAGCAAATCAATACTCAACCTAAACATTATTCGGCTGGGGGAATTAATCTTAGTGGTGGAGAGCGATCTAACGATACTCGGAGTCAGTATGTGAGTCAGCGAGTGTATCATTGTATCAAGTGTGGCAATAACCACCCGGGCAGGAGTTGTGAGGGGTATTTAGTGACATGTTTCGGGTGTGGGAAGCGAAGCCATAGAGCATATGAGTGTAGGAGCGCGCAGAGAAGTAGCGATAAAATGGGTAACCAAGGGAGCTATCATACCCCGTTACCAAGTATTGGGAGTTACAGGAATCAAGGGAAATGGAGTAACCAGGGGAGCTACATTAATAATCAAGGCAATGGAGGTAACCAGAGCAGTGGTGGGAAGTCAGCTAGAGAAGTTAGCACGGTACAGGGGAATGGAGAGAAGAATAATTAGATATTAGAGAGATTTGGAGGATTTATATTTTGTGTGGGCATTTAAGATACTCGTAGTATTTAAATAAATTATTTATTAGAAAATTTTTGGGACGAAGTTTATTTTTAGGAGGGTAGAATGTGATACTACTAAAAGTTTATTATGATTTCTACTACTTAGTGTTTTGTCATTCTATAACATATTTCATGTCTTTTAAACGATGTAGTTTTGATATATGAGAAGTTTGTTATGCTATTTGAGTCAAGAAATATGAGCGTGGGAATGATAATGGTATTGGGTTGACTTGCATTATATCCGATTTGGCTTGCGTGAGTGAACTTCGAGGACGAAGTTCTTTTTAAGGAGGGAAGATTGTAATACCCCGTATTTAGTATAATAAATTATTTCTTAAAACGTTATTAGAACGACGACTTATCCACTTTGTATGGTATTATATATAATATATAGTACTACTAATCTAATAGTATAATAATAAAATAATAAAACGGTATTTAATGCTACATTACTAACTGTCCACGCATGATAATACAATAGTAATAATTGTGTTATATTTTATATTATTATAATTGGAGGGCATTAGCTACTACTTATACTTATTAACCTAAACCTGCGTAACCTACACTTCAATTATCACCAAAACACCAAAAAGGGAAAACATAACAAAAAAGGGGAAGAATAGAAGAGCCGTCAGGGGACGACGAGGAAACTTGGACATACACACCGTTATCGACGTAACTGCTTTTACCACCTTCCTTCCGCCATCGTTCGTAATTAGTTAAGGTATGAATACGTTTTCTTTTGATATATGACTAGAATGTAATTAATTTGTTTAGAGTAGAGTTCGAGAACGGGTTTGACGTCGGGTCTTTGTTGTGATGGTCACGTTTTAGAGGGGGAGTAGCACGCCCCTGCTTTAGCACGGTTTCGGCGGAGCTTCATCGAGACCGTGTGTCATGTATGAGTTGATTTACTGTACGAAATTGATGCAGGGAGTTAGTTAGTTGACATATCCGCTAATTGTGTGTTTCGGGCCAATTTGTCGCCGTCACGGCGCGCTATATGTTCCCTGTTTTGAAACCATGGGGCTGATCGTGTTTTGTGTCGAGTACAAATTAAACGAGGTGCGTGAATTGTCAGGCGGATGGTAGCAATGTTGAGTTTTATCTCGTTTGCTTTGTGAGTGGTAGTGTTCGTGATGTGCGATGTCGGGTGCTAGAACATGATAGTGCTGGTGTTTGATAATAAGAAGTTTATGGTAATCGTAGGATGATGATGACTTGTAATGGTGGTGGGTTTTGTTTTAGAAATTAAATTAATTGGGTAATTAATCAAACGACATAAGTAGTGATTATTATATAGCTAATAGAATCATTAAGTGAGTAATTTGACTAAGCTAATTAAGTAATGAATCAATCAAAATAGATAATAATTAATATACGTTATAATGTAGATTCGGGTGTTGTGGAGGACCGTCTTTGGTTGTGCCTTGCTAATTGGATTTGCGTCCGTCTCAGGTAGGGATCGTCTACTCAATCTGTGTTTAATTGATAATTGTGTTATTGGAAGTTGGGAATACGCATGATTATTATTGTATGCTGTTATCATGGTTCTTATTGCTATTGTTATTGACGTGGGAAAGAGATAAGTAATATTGGCCTTTGAGCTCTGTGAATAAAATAAGAATAATTGCCATTAAGTTGGTCCGAGTATGCCATTAAGTTGGTCCGAGAATGCCATTAAGTTGGTCTGTGTATGCCATTAAATTGGTCCGTGATTGCCATTAAGTTGGTCCGTGATTGCCGTTAATCGGTCCGTGAGGTAATGCCGTTAATTAACGGTCTGTGATTCTAATGCTTCTAGACGGTTTAAGTTTATTGAATGAGTCTTCTTTAATGTTCTGTCTATCCCTACTCAACCTCGTGGTTGACAGTGTATTCGTGAACACCTGTGATGAGCCATAATGGGGAGCAGATTTGACAGGTACTAAAGATTAGCTGACTTGGGAGCATAGGGACGTGAGCTCGACTTGGACCATAATTGCTGTCTAGATCACTTAGTTGACTTATACAACTTTATTTATGTAATTTCCGCTGCGTAGTATATTGACATGGCTATCGCAACCCTATCAAAGATAAAACCTAACGGTCTCAACTAAAATGTAGCAGAGGCAGTCGAGTATCGAATCCACAGGGAGGTAACGTAACTATAGCTGTCTATTTCTAATCCTACGGTAACAATTGGGGGTTGTTTGAAATTGGTTCTAAACTACGAAGTCTGAAGGGAAGAGAAATAAGGCAAAGAGCAAACAAAGCAATAAAATATGATTAAACTATCAAGAAGAGAGGGACATGTCGGGAATTCGGTTCACTACGGTAGTCCAATAACTCAGCAGTAAATGACTCAGACGAACTAATGTGAGACGGATGTTAAAAGGTCCTTTCGGTCCACTTTCTATCCTAAAATACCACTAACTTAACTTTCGTACTCATTAGGGTAGTCTACTGTTTATAGCAGGCCTATTTAGTCCAATCTTTCGATCCAGGATTAATTTTAGCCAGTTTAATGGGTGACATAGAAGCGTGCACTCAACTAGGTCGGGAATTACAGTTAAATTGCTATAGTGACAGAGTCTCTTAATCAGTTCATCTAATTCATTCACTACATCGTCATTTTCCTACCGCAGATTCCCTAATCCCAACATGAAGGGGTTTAGCTACTCATGCTCGTAATTAAACTAACAGCAGACAAATTCCCAGCAAAAAACATAATGAATAAACAATAAAATGCAATAAAGGAAATTAGGGCAAAGGAGAATGATAACATAAACAAGAAATTAAAGCAACAAATGATTATTATTAATAAAGAGAAAGGAAGGATTACAATCTGAGCAAATCCGGCGTAAAGAACACTGAATCCGAGCAATAATAATCCGAAAATAAAAGTAACAGTGGAGAAGGCAAAATAACGTAGCAAGGTACAGTAGAAGGTTTGATCGTGTGAAAGATAGTAAAAAAAAGAGATGCTAATAACCTAGTAAATCCTAGGTTAAATAGCAAAACAAACAATGTTTAGCGAAATAATTAAACACACGGACTGAGTTTAAAGCCCATTAGGACGAAACCACTCGATCGAGTGCATTAATACACTCGATCGACCAACTTCTCAACAAACATTACTCGATCGACCATCAGGTTACTCGATGGAGGACTTGATCTGGTGCAGCTTACTCGATCGACTGGGAAACCTCTCGATCGAGCATCAGGGGGTGTAGGAACCACTCGATCGACTGGTAAACTCCTCGATCGAGTGACTATGTCTTCATTTCAGCTCACGTCTTCACCCAAGTGCCTCGTAGTGCGTGCCACGACGCTTCCAAGTGCAGTATCTTACTCTGGGACAATCCCGTCTCCTCTAAATGCATGCAAAAAGGACAAAAAGGGGTATGGTTCCACTACTTCCGCGATCATTCCTACAAAAAGGACAAAATACACCAAAGTAGCCAATTCGGGGCAAAATACCATAAAAACTGTATAGAAATGCATAGAAATACGTGCTGAAATAGGCTAAAAAGACTATATATTAGGCACGTATCAAATCTCCCCAAACCAAACCTTTACTCGCCCTCGAGTAAACTCAAAACTAAACTAATGGAACGGAAATGATAACTCGGAGCTAGCTTAACTTGTCTACTCGAGCCAATTTAATGCAACAAAGATCAACAGTTAAAGCCAAGCAGTCAGTACGCAAACGAATTATGGGCTGTTCAGAAATAAAGCTGACCTATCGACCTTGCAAGACCAACAAAACTGGACTCTCACGTGGTCACTCTTCTCTCATGAAGCAAAGGGCAAATGTTATATGTAAAAGAGAGAAGAAAAGACAGTCACTCACGTAACTGCGACCTACATAGCATGCATGCAACAAAGATGAAAGACAATTCAAGTACTAATGCACAAATTCCAACCGATAATGTCCGTCACAGCCGATGGTTTGCAAATGATATGGGAATAGTGAGGTTCAGGTGAGAAAAGGCAAAACAAGTTATGGAAATGTGGAGGTAAAAGCGTCAAGCTAGTTCCTAACAGGACCATAGTGAAACCATCTGGATCTCAACTGACTGAAAAACTAAGTACTGGTGCCCTTCACTTGGCACAAAACTCACTAGACTCAAAGTACAATCTCCTCAAAAAATATGGGATATAACGGAGGAGTCAGACGGTCACAAACTTCTCTTTTAAAGACACCGTCTGAAACAACTAACTGAAACAAACAACCCTCGTCGATTGTACATCTTCGAACATCTTCTCAACTCTGACAAGAGGGTACAACTATTTTCACAATTTTTCTTTCTTTTTCGTTCAGCTCTTTTTTCTTTTCTGTTTTCTTTTTCATATTTTTTCTTTCTTTTTTCTTTTTTTTTGTTTCACATTTTCTTTTTTTTTTTTTCAATACTTACTTTTTTTTTTCTTTTTCCTCCTTCCTTAATACAGACACCAACTCCAAACAAGAATTACGGACCAAACTGCAATGGACAACATACCACAAAAGAACACACTAACTAGCTTGACTAGGCAGGCTCAGTTTGGAATGTAGCTAATGGGTCAAAAAGGCAAGTTTTGGCTAATGTGGAGCTAAATGGGTGAAAGATATAAAGAAAGGGGAATTTGCAAGACCCTCCCTGCATGTGACACCAACCACAAACTCGAATATGTGCATTTGACAAGAAATTGAATGTCATAAATGTGCAAATGAGACGAACATGCTATGCAAGGAGTACTACTCTCAAAATTCCTAATGAACTGGTCATGAATGTCACCAGTTATGACTCTAAAACTCAGAATTTTTAAGTAGTTTGCCAGTTTATAGGTCAAGTCTAAACAGTCAGCTTATATTTGAACATAAATTCGTAGATTATGCGTATGACAAGGCTAAAGACTATCAATAAAAGTGCAAGGCTCAAGTAAAATGACAAGTTATAGTGCAATTTCATCACGGGAATCTACCGTTCCGACTCAACCTATATGCAAAAGTAAACGTGAAATGTTTTTGAATTTTTGAAATTTTCCTAATTGTTTTTGGATTTTTTTGATTTTTTTATTGAAAATAAACAACAATGCAAGCGAGAAATTAAACGTGAATGCAAAACAAATGCAGATGCAGACTCAAAAGGATGCAATACCCTCCCCAAACCAAAACGGACAACGCCCTCGTTGTCCTCCAGCATACACCAGCAGAAAAATGGGGGATAGGAGTATACAACCAGCAAAATAAAAATAAAGGAGACAAAATAAAAAAAGTAAGAGGTACATACAAAAGAGGCGAACTTCCCCAAACCAGCCAGAAAACTGGGGAAGTGAGTAGACCAGTAGCTACTCGTCGTCGGCTCCGCCGTCTCCCAGGTACTCCGACTCAACAAAACGGTCTCCCCAAACCAGCAACAAACAAGGGGGACCTCTAATCGTCATCTCCAGCCACCTCCTCCGCAGTCGGTGTAAACGGAGGGTCACTCGCCTCCTCTCTGGCAGCTCGCTGTGCCGCCTGCTCAGCCCGTAACCGCACCTCTCGTGCTACCGGTGTCTCCTCCGCCTCGTCCTCTGAGTCAGAAGGGAGTGGAGGGTACCCACCCTCTGGGTATCGGTAGAAGGAGGGATGCGGCCACCCCTCTGGAATCGGTCACCGGGCTCGGATATGGAACTCGTAGAGCGGGAATACAGCTAAGGCCATATCCCGTCTCATCTCAGTAATGTACCTGCACATATCCAGAAGCAAGGCATCACGACGCCCTTGGTCCATGACCTCGGGCGCCCCTAAAACAGGAGGGCAAACAAAATTGGCCGGCAAGGCCGAACCAGAAGGAGAAGGGGTGAGTGAAGGTGCAGGCGTGGGAGTCTGTGTAGGTCCAGTCTGAGTCTGAGCCGGAGTCTGAACCTGAGGGGTAGATGACTCTCCGGCCTCCCGCCTCCTCTTCCTAGAAGAAGAAGAAGGGGTGAAGGTAAGGTGGTAAGTGGGTGTAGGTGGCCTCGCTCCCTCAGCAGCAGTCGGGAGCGGTAAAAGTGGAGGAAGGGTAGGGCACGACAAGGTAACAGACATGGAACCACAAATCTTCCACGTCCCGAGCCCTTCTTCGGGAACCAGGCGAAGTCAGCCATGGCAGCCAAGTCAAGGTAAGCCTGCCTATCGGGCGCAGTAAGCCGAGGCTCAGTGGGGTAAAGATGGCGGGCAATCCTAGTCACTAGCCCGCCGCAGACAACATCGGTCTTGACCCTCGTCCCAATTCCGTTCCAATGCTGAGCTACCAAGTAAGCAATGGTTAGAACAAACGGGGTACCGTAGTCAATGTTGAGGTACCCCGCGAGAATCGCTAGCTCAGTGTTGGTCACGTTATTGGGCTCAGGTCGCCCAAAGATGGTCTCTCCTATCAGGCGCAAAAAGTAACGGGGGGCAGGTAAGTGAACGTGAGCTCCCCTCCGTGCGGGGAAGGGAGTGTGAGAAAGTGCAGCCCAGAGTGGCTGAAGGAGATCCCAAGGTGGGTCTACGGAGCCGTCAATAACTAGGCCTAAAACCTCCCCAAACCTGGCCAAAGTCCAGTGGTGCGACTCATTGCGGAGTCGGAAGTGAATGCAAGGACTAGAGGGGTTGGCATCGTAAGAGTCGGTGTCAAAAGAGTAGGAGCTGAAAAACTCGTAAGTGGGGATACGAATAGCAGCTTCCTGCAAGGTAATCAGACCCGACATACCCGTCCCGTTCAACAAACTACAGACCTCCTCATAAATTCCTAAGGTCTCTAGGTTAGTTCGCGCAAGGAAACGGGTGGAGGAGAGAGGGCAAGGAAGTAAAGCGGCTAACCGAGTCCGGTGAGCCGTGGAAACAAAACGTACCGTGGGCATCCCTGGTAAAGGGGTAAGAGCGCCCTCTCCCATAACAACAGCCCCAGAAGGGCTGGGAGTAGTAGCCAGCTGACTAGCCTGCTAATGCGGCCTGGGTGGCACCATACCAGGCGCCGGAAAACGAGGGATGAATCCTCTTTCCAGCATAGTGAGCGGCCTGGCAGGGGTAGAAGTAACAACTGAAGCCGCGGTGGTGACTAAGGCAGAGCTAGTGGCAACAGCAGGGGCCACTGACTCGCTCACGGGCGGACTGGAAATGGTACTAGTGGAAGGTAGAGAGCCACTATCCATCCTGCAAAATGTTAAAGGGCATGATAAGAAAAGACTGCTGCTAACCGTGGTTAAAACAACACGTTAACCAACATGTGACAGCAAAAGATGGCCCTATCAGTCGAAAAATTCGACTTGCAGCAAACAAAACCCAACAATTCCTCAAAACTTCGAGATACAGTATGTGAGTGCTGATAAAGTGACATTGTGATGATCTCATCGGAGACTAAAGCTAGCAAGAGAACGCATATGGCAACATATAAGACTCTAGCAAAGCGAAAAATTCAACTCACAGAACATGAATTCCCAATAGTTCATAGCAAGTAATGGCGAAAGGGGACGGAAAAACAGTTAACGGCAGCAACAAGTAGGCAAGAACTGCAGTTAAACAAAGCATGGCAGCATATAGACCGTCTAATAGTCAAAACAATTCGACTGAGAAGCCCTAGTCGCGGAATCTCGCGTAAATTTCGAATTAAACAAGCAAAAACAGCGAGGAATTGCGATAAGATCATCAAGTAAGCTAGTTAAGGGCATATAAGAACAATTAAGTCGAAAAAATTCGACTGGACATGGATTTTCGAACCCTAAAATCGAAATCACCTCAAGAAATTCGAAATAATCAAAGAGAGAATGCATAAAAGGTGGATGAAACACTTACTTGATGATGATGAACCTAAAAAAGTAATTAATCCTCAAGTAAACAAGAAACAAAGGCGGATTTTAATCGAAAAACCCGCAAACCCTAAATCCCTTTAAACAGCGAGAAAACGAGCACAAATAAAGGGGAAATCAAGGGGCTTTTGAAGATTAATATGCAAGGAAAGGATTGTAGGTGGCGGATTGGTGATTTGGGGAGTTAAAATCGCAATTAGGGGGAAGGGTTAGACGAAAATTAGGGTGAAATGAAAATAGAAATAAGGAATAAAGAGTTTTAAGAGAGAAAACTCTCGTGTCCACTGTTCATTTCACTCGATCGAGTGATTTTAATTAACTCGATCGAGGACTTTTGGTGTCCCAAGTGCTCGATCGATGAACATCCACTCGATCGACCTGTTCCTCTTTGGCTTTTCTCGATCGAGTACACGAACTACTCGATCGACCATAGTTTCCCTCGATCGAGTAAAAAAAGTACTCGATCGAGGACTTCTTCTCGTAGGCTCTCTGAATTTCGTCTTTTCCTCCTTGAATTGCGTGAACCTTCCCCAAACCTGCATAAAACAAGTGGAAAGATTTCCCAAAAATACCAAAAACGCAAAAACACAGTCTATGGTCTTACGCCTATGCTAAAAATTGTCTAAACTAATTGTCCTAATTAAAACGTAATAAAGCAAAGTTAAAAGAAATTCAAAAATTGTCTATTACAAGGTGTTACACGGGGCATTTCCCCGTTTAGTTCTCATCAAATTTCAGTAGCCCCTTCGTGGGCTTCTGACTGGAGGACGTCACCTCAGCAATACTGACCGACCTCTTCAGTTTCCATGAGCTTGAGTCACTATTTGCAACAGTAGGAGGAATGTAGTTCCAATCCACGTAGGTTCTAACTTTCTTCGTTCTCGCTCCTCTGTCGTCTTCTTTGGCATCCTTAGCTCCAGTTTGATTGATAACAGTTGCACAACGTCCCTTGACAGCCCCATCCTTGCTTTCATCCTGCACTGCAGAAGGAAAACAGACGAACTTTCCTCCTTTTTGCTCTCAACCCCTGAGGCGGAGGGTTAACAATAACAAGAATATTCTCCAAATTTTCATTTGGAGCGTCAATAATAGGAACAATAGAAGAGAGAGCATTGCAAGGCTGGGCTTGCATGGGAGCTCTCCGGAACTTAGATCGATGAAAAATCGGCTCCTCATCCCCTACCCGAAAGGTCAAAGTCTTCCCATCGACGTCTATTACCGCACGGGCGGTGGATAGAAATGGTCTCCCTAAAATAATAGGGGTGTGTGCATCTTCGGGGATATCTAAGACAACAAAATCGACGGGAATAAAGAACTTCCCTATCCGAACAGCACGTCTTCTACAATACCTAATGGCCGTGATAGACTACGGTCGGCCATCCGGGATCATGTTGGTGCAACTTAGCTTTGTCAAACCAAGTCTCTTAGCCAGAGACAAAGGTAAGACACTTACGCTAGCGCCTAAATCGCATAACGCATTATCAATCAACTGCATACCGATGTGACAAGGAATCGAAAAACTACCCGAGTCTGATTGCTTAGGGGGTAACTTATTTTGAAATAGGGCTGACCCCACCTCAGTTAAAGCTACGGTCTCACTGTCATTAGTAGTCCTCTTACGTGCTAAAATTTCTTTCATAAACTTTAAATAAGAGGGTACCTTAGTCAGCAATTCAGTGAACGGCACGGAGACTTCCAAGTTCTTCAAAAGTTCAACAAATTTGCCAAACTGTTGATTAACTTTGGTATTCTGCAGCCGCCTCGGGAAGGGAACCGTGATTGGTATCTCGAGCCCCTTGTTTCTCGCTTCCAAAGTGTCTTCTGGTGCAAGTTCGGTATCCTTTGGACGCCTCTTACCTCTAGAACGAGGTCTTTCCGGTGATTTCTCGCTTAAACAAGCACTAGCAGGCTATCGGATAAGCTTCCCGTCATCAATATCACTCGATCGACCAATATGCTCCCTCGATCGAGCAGTTTCCTCATCAAAATCGGTCGATCGAGTAACATCGTCACTCGATCGATCAACCTCAGCTTCCTGTTCACTCGATCGAGCAGAAAGACTACTCGATCGAGGGCTTTCTTCACCTTTTCCACTCGATCGAACACCAATCTTCAGTCGATCGAGTAATTCCTTTGTCGTGAGCCCTTTTTTCTTGGCAGAGCACTGTTCATCATCAGTTATGGCGTCCCTAGGGTCTGATTTCTTCACTTCTGGTCCCTCATAAGAAAGACTTCTTCTCAATTCTATCAGGTTTACCGTCTCGTGGGGATTCTTCTCATTTTGAGTCGGTAATTGACCCGGCTTTCTCGAGGATTGATTTGCAGCAAGTTGGGAAACTTGAGTCTCAAGTACCTTATGTGACGCGATTTGCTGTTGATTTTGTTGATCATTCAGCTGCAATTGCTTCGATATGGCTTGCATCATGGTCTTAAGCTCACCCAATTCACTCACCCCACTAGAAGATGATGCACCTTGGTTAGGAGGGTTGAAGGAAGGAGGCTTCTGATAGCCCTGTTGATTCTTGTGTGGAGGAATATACGGTTGCTGCTGCTGGTTCGGAGGAGCCGTGGGGTTGAGCACGTTCTGATTGCTCCACCTCAAATTGGGGTGGACATTCGGCTCGTAGTAGCTGTTGTTCTGCCTGTAATGTTGAAAGGCAGCGCATTGATCAAAAGGACTGGGACAATGATCTGAGACATGTCCCTCTCCTCCGCATCTTCTACAGCACGAAAGGACCGTCATCACAAAGATTAACCTGGTACATGCCCCCTTGGAAACTCCTCCTAGCTCATACTTGTCAAACCTTGCAGTGAGGGCTTCAAGTGCAGCGACAGAAGAGGACTCAGCAGCTCTTCTTTGATTTCCTCTCGAGTTCCCATATTGACCTTATGGATGGCCAAATCATCTAAGATCTTCCACCCCTTGGTTGCTCCCAAGTTTTCAAAGAAACCGGCCATTGGTCGTAGCATCCAAAATGGCTCTCGATCGTCATACAATCCATTATAGAAATGATTGCATAGACTCCACTTTTCGAAACCATGGTGCGGTATGGTTCGCACTAGCTTCTTAAATCGAGTCCATGCCTCGTGAAAGTTCTCGTCAGGCCCTTGTTTGAAGCTCGTTATCTGAGCTCTAATGGCAATAGTCCTTGATGCAGAAAAGTACTTCTTATAGAACGCTAAAGCCAATGAATTCCAATCAGTTATGGCGTGAGCAGTTCGGTCCAAATCCCTATACCACTCCCTCGCAGCATCGCGGAGTGAGAAGATGAACAAGGTTTCTTTTATCGATCGGTGTCACGCCAGCAGGTGGGGGTATGGAGCAGCAGTAATCAATAAAAGTCTCCATGTGTTTCGCTGCATCCTCGTTTGCAGCGCCACCGAACTGATTCTTCTCGACTATATTGAGGTAAGAAGGTTTCGGCTCGAATTTCCGAGCTTCCCCTGGTAGCTCGAACCCTTTGTAAAGATCCTCAGCTGTGGGTTCAGAATGACTGGCAATGGTCGCTTCTTCGGCCATTTCGGGAAAGTCTGGAAAAATAACGGTTTCAACTGATGAATTAGAAACTGGAGAAGACGGTGGATTGTCCTCGAACAGTTCGTTCTCGTAAAAATTGGAACGAGAACTAGACTCTTCCTCTAACTGTTGATCTTGAAACAATCTCCTCTTTACGTGCAGAGATCTTTCAATCTCAGGATCGAATGGTAGTAGTGGACCACCTTGCGACCTGCGCATAAGAAGAAACTACAACAGAAAATAAGAATAGTCCAAGGAACGGGTGTCCCTTAGACTGAAGAGGACTAAAAATAAAGCAACTAATAATTTGAACAATTGCCTCCCCGGCAACGGCGCCAAAATTTGACACGGATATCGCAACCGTATCAAAGATAAAACCTAACGGTCTCAACTAAAATATAGCAGAGGCAGTCGAGTATCGAATCCACAGGGAGGTAACGTAACTATAGCTGTCTATTTCTAATCCTACGGTAACAATTGGAGGTTGTTTGAAATTGGTTCTAAACTACGAAATCTGAAGGGAAGAGAAATAAGGCAAAGAGTAAACAAAGCAATAAAATATGATTAAACTATCAAGAAGAGAGGGACATGTCGGGAATTCGGTTCACTACGGTAGTCCAATAACTCAGCTGTAAATGACTCAGACGAACTAATGTGAGACGGATGTTAAAAGGTCCTTTCGGTTCACTTTCAATCCTAAAATACCACTAACTTAACTTTCGTCCTCATTAGGGTAGTCTACTGTTTATAGCAGGCCTATTTAGTCCAATCTTTTGATCCAGGATTAATTTTAGCCAGTTTAATGGGTGACATAGAAGCGTGCACTCAACTAGGTCGGGAATTACAGTTAAATTGCTATAGTGACAGAGTCTCTTAATCAGTTCATCTAATTCATTCACTACATCGTCATTTTCCTACCGCAGATTCCCTAATCCCAACATGAAGGGGTTTAGCTACTCATGCTCGTAATTAAACTAACAGCAGACAAATTCCCAGCAGAAAACATAATGAATAAACAATAAAATGCAATAAAGGAAATTAGGGCAAAGGAGAATGATAACATAAACAAGAAATTAAAGCAACAAATGATTATTATTAATAAAGAGAAAGGAAGGATTACAACCGAGCAAATCCGGCGTAAAGAACATCGAATCCGAGCAATAATAATCCGAAAATAAAAGTAACAGTGGAGAAGGCAAAATAACGTAGCAAGGTACAGTAGAAGGTTTGATCGTGTGAAAGATAGTAAAAAAAAGAGATGCGAATAACCTAGTAAATCCTAGGTTAAATAGCAAAACAAACAATGTTTAGCGAAATAATTAAACACACGGACTGAGTTTAAAGCCCATTAGGACGAAACCACTCGATCGAGTGCATTAATACACTCGATCGACCAACTTCTCAGCAAACATTACTCGATCGACCATCAGGTTACTCGATGGAGGACTTGATCTGGAAAAAGCTTACTCGATCGATCGGGAAACCTCTCGATCGAGCATCAGGGGGTGTAGGAACCACTCGATCGACTGGTAAACTCCTCGATCGAGTGACTATGTCTTCATTTCAGCTCACATCTTCACCCAAGTGCCTCGTAGTGCGTGCCACGAGGCTTCTAAGTGCAGTATCTTACTCTGGGACAATCCTGTCTCCTCTAAATGCATGCAAAAAGGACAAAAAGGGGTATGGTTCTACTACTTCCACGATCATTCCTACAAAAAGGACAAAATACACCAAAGTAGCCAATTCGGGGCAAAATACCATAAAAACAGTATAGAAATGCATAGAAATACGTGCTGAAATAGGCGAAAAAGACTATATATTAGGCACGTATCATATATTGTAATGTTAAGGTTTAAATTTAATTAAAGTTATTAAAGTACTTTGGTTTGTTTTAATTTGTATCATTTACCTCGGGCAACCGAGATGGTAACAGTCCTATTTATTGGGAATGTCTTGCTAAAGGCTCCTAAATAAATGGGGGTGTTACACCATCACTTACCTTTTCAATGAGACTTGTAAGACATAAACCAACTCAAGTCTCATTAGACCATGCATATAGTTGGATAGGAAGAATTAAGTCGACTTGTAGGTGTTGTACAATCTAATCGATTCGGCTCCGGGACCCAAACCTTCTTAGGGATTATAAGATATACACTAACTCGATCCCATCACAACAATAAGTGCTTGCATTTAGTAGAGAACATGTTTGTATGGTCAAATCCCATGAATCCCCAATGAACCCATGACACCCTAGTGCTTTTAATCAATTGTTTACATGTCATTTTAATCATCTTTCTTGTTTTCATTACTTTATTTACATTGTTGATTAGTTTAGTTGATCTCCTATCTCAACCCAAATTGTGACACCCTTAGACACAACCAATTGTAATTGAAAATCCTACATCAATACCCGTCCTTAGGATCCGACCTTTACTTATTTCTTTACTAAGAGTAGAGTAGTTTGTGATGTTATAAATATTGTTTTGGTCAAGGTAACTATTGACGACGAGTAACAAAACCAACGAACCAAAAATGGCGCCGTTGCCGAGGACGGTGTTAACTTGATTTGATTTTTCTTAATTGTTTTTAGTTGTGTCTTTCTTTACCTTGGGGAAGTAAAACTCCTCAAGGTACTTCTAATCTTTTTCTCTCAGTGCATTTTGCAAGATGGATATTATAGATTGTTTTGTTGAAGACCACTTGAGTATACCTTTCTTCAAAGACCACATGCAAGCATTGGAAGCCTTAGAAGCAAGCGAGGCCAAAAATATGCGTTGGGAATTGGAAGTAGATCTTCTTGAGGCTGCTCTGGCCAACAAAGAACTTACTTACGAGCAATCCGTATTAATACATGACATTCTTATGGAGGCATATCAATCTATAGAAGAAGAACAATCAACCGAAGATGATATAATAAAAGCCGAGGAGCTAGATGAATCTGTTATGGAATTTGAGTATGATGAGATTAGTGAGCTTGAAGAACAAGTTGAATATGCCATGAGAATGAAATGTCTAATAGAAATGGAGCAAGTCCTTAATGAATATTCAATGGAATAAAGTGAGGTACAAGTTCCAACTCTAAAACCCCTTCCCCCAAATTTGAAATATGCTTACCTTGATGAATCTAAAACTAAACCCGTGATTGTTAATGACAAACTTGATGAGAACCAATTGCAAAGTTTGGTTGATGTTTGAAACAACATGAAAAGGCTATAGGTTATAGTCTAGATGATCTTAAGGGGATAAGTCCCAACTTTTGCATGCATAGAATACATCTAGAAGAAGACCATAGATCTACCATCCAATCTCAAAGGATATTAAACCCCCACATGCAAGAAGTTGTAAAAGCGGAGGTTATGAAATTACTTGATGCGAGAATCATATATCCTATATCGGATTCCTTGTGGGTTAGCCCCGTTCAAGTGGTACCTAAGAAAGGAGGTACCACGGTGATAACAAAAGATAAGAATGAGCTAATACCCACAAGGAAGATAACCGGTAGGCGTTTGTGTATTGACTATCGAAAATTGAGTTCCGCAACAAGAAATGATCATTTCCCCCTACCATTCATTGACCAAATGCTTGAGAGGTTAGCCTCTAACAAATTATTTTGCTACCTTGACGGGTATTCGGGATTCTTCCAAATCCCAATACACCCGGATGACCAACATAAGACCATCTTGACATGCCCTTATGGTACTTTTGCATATAGGAGGATGCCTTTTGGCGTATGTAATACCCCCGCTACTTTCCAATGATGCATGATGAGTGTCTTCTCCGACTATCTAGAAACCATAATAGAAGTTTTTATGGATGACTTTAGCGTTGGGAAAGACTTTGACTCTTGCTTGCATAACCATTCTCTTGTATTGCAAAAATGTGAAGATGTTAGTCTCGTTTTGAATTGGGAAAAGTGTCACTTTATGGTCAATGAGGGTATTATTTTGGGTCATTTAATCTCGGAAAAGGGCATCGAGGTCGATAAAGCTAAGGTTGAGGTGATAGAGAAACTCCCACCTCCCGTAAATGTTAGAGGGGTGAGAAGTTTTCTCGGTCACTCGGGTTTCTATCGCCGCTTTATAAAAGATTTCTCAAAAATCGCGAAACCCCTCACTCAACTCTTACTTAAAGATGCCCAATTCCACTTCACTAATGAGTGTGTTGAAGCCTTTAATATAATTAAGGAAACACTAATCTCGGCACCGATAATCCAACCACCAAATTGGGAATTACCATTTGAGATCATGTGCGATGCGAGTAACTACGCCGTTGGAGCGGTTCTTGGCCAACGGGTAGGAAGGGCTTTGCATGCTATCTATTATATATGCAAGACTCTTGACTCCTCCCAAGTTAATTATGATACTATCGAGAAAGAACTCTTTGCCATTGTCTATGTCTTAGACAAATTCCGTTCCTATTTGCTTGGATCAAAAGTGATTGTTTTCTCTGATCACCGTGCTCTTCGACATCTCTTGATAAAGGAGGCAAAACCAATATTGTTGAGATGGATTTTGATACTCCAAGAATTTAACTTAGAAATAAGGGATAAGAAGGGGGCCGAGAATGTGGAATCGGATCACTCATCGAGAATACGATTTCATGATGAAGAAGGAGAGACACCGATCAATGACTCTTTCCCCGATGATATTTTGATGGCCAGTCATTCACAACTTGAGAAGCATACTACCCCATGGTTAGTCGATTATGCCAATTATATTGTTGGAGGGGCTATTCCTCCGAATTTGAGCTACAACCAAAGGAAGAGATTCGTGTTCGAGGTAAAGAGATACTTTTGGGATGACCCCAATCTTTACAAAGAGTGTAGTGATGGACTTTACCGGAGGTGCATACCACAATGGGAGGTTCACGGTGTTTTGGAAGGATGTCATTCATCACCTTATGGTGGACACCATGGAGCACGAAGGACTATTGCTAAAATCCTTCAATCGGACTTCTTTTCGCCTACCATGTTCCAAGATGCTAGGGAATTCATTCTCCATTGTGATGCTTGTCAAAGAACGAGAAATATTTCTTGCAGGAATGAGATACCACAACGAGGAATATTGGAGGTGGAAATCTTCGATGTTTGGGGTATCGACTACCAAGGACCGTTTGTGACATCTAAGGGAAACAAATATATTCTTGTGGCCGTTGACTATGTTTCAAAATGGGTAGAGGCGATTGCTACCCCTACCGATGATGCTAAAACGGTCTCTAAACTCTTCAAAAAAATAATCTTCCCAAGATTCACAGTCCCTAGAGCAATCCTAAGCCCTGGGAACCGTGTTAGTAGCAGCAACACGGCTGTTTTGACGTGATAGAGGCTTGAGCACAATTCGTTTCCCCTTATACCTCAATTCATACTCATTACACCTTCCCCGATGCAATACATCCCGATCAAATTGCCAAAGTCGACCCAACAAGATATGACAAGCATCCATGGGTATAACGTCACACAAAATCTCATCAACATAGGAACCCATAGTTAAGTTCACACGGGCCTGTTTCGTGACCTTAACACTACTACCATTATCAAGCCAATGCAACTCATAAGGATGGGGATGTTTTGTGGTCTTAAGACCCAATTTAGACACCATTTCAGTAGAGGCAACGTTAGTACAACTCCCTCCATCGATAATTAGACTCACCCACCTATCATTCACCTTACAATTAGTATGAAACAGTTGGTTTCGCTGTCCCGACTCAATTGATTTAGAATCAACTTTCAAAGTTCGCAAAACCAAATTGGTATTGACATTAGGTACCTCATAACCCTCTACTTCTTCTTCCCCTTCCTCATTATCATTAAGAATCAGAAACTCATTCATTTGTTCCTCCTCGGCCAACAATTCATCCCGACACTCTAAGGCTTCTCTTAAGGTCACAACTCGTTGATTAGGACACGCACTTTGATAATGACCGAATCCTTGACACTTAAAGCATCGAACCTTAGCCAAACTAGCCTCTTTTCCCGGGGTTTTAGAGGACTGACCAGCGGTGTTTTTAGGGCTGCCAGTCGAGGTGTTAGACATGGCCTGGGTTATTGGAGTACTAACAAATTTAGACTCGGGTTTAGACCATGATTTTGGCTCACTCGATTCTGAACTCGACCCTCCCCCATATTTAGGCTTCCCTTGTGACTCTACTTTCAGACAAAAACCAACAAGAGTATCAAAATCAGAATAGGGATATAACTCAACAGAACTAGCAATGTTATAATTCAATCCACGCAAAAATCGAGACATTTTATGCTCTTCTATTTCCTCCAATTCACCCATAATAGCAAGATTTTGTAAACACAAGTTTTCTGAAATCTCTTAGATGATTTTATTCAAGCAAATGAAGGCATTATATAGCCCTCCAAATGAGCCGTGCAAGAGCTAGCAAAGTGAAGAGTTGCTCATTCACTCTTCACTTAATTACAATCATTAAACTCCTAGTTCATTGAACTTAGACAAACCACCATTTAAGCTAACATTTTATTTGTAAAACATAATCTGAAAATGCAAAATAAAAGTAAAGCTTGGACCGTCCTCTCCTTGGTAAACGTGCCACAAATCAGCTCCCTTAGTCCATACTTAGCAAATTCGCAAAGGAAGGATAATTGAAGCTTAAAGGCTGAAAACCACGAGCCATAATCAGACTATCACCGTGACTGTTCACAATCAACTCGTCCAGCTCGTCAATCAATTCTGAGTCACTAATTTGGTTCGCATCAGCAAGTGACTCCACTCAGTCGAGGACGCACCTCGAGAACCACAGACGATCAAACAACAACAGCTGCATCACAACAACAACGACAACAACGACAACAACAACAACAACAACAACAACAACAACAACAACAACAACAACAACAACAACAACAACAACAACAACAACAACAACAACAACAACAACAACAACAACAACAACAACAACAACAACAACAACAACAACAACAACAACAACAACAACAACAACAACAACAACAACAACAACAACAACAACAACAACAACAACAACAACAACAACAACAACAACAACAACAACAACAACAACAACAACAACAACAACAACAACAACAACAACAACAACAACAACAACAACAACAACAACAACAACAACAACAACAACAACAACAACAACAACAATAATAACAACAACAATAATAACAACAACAACAACAACAACAACAACAACCGACACCCTAAACAACCAACAGAAACTGAGTAGGCGAACCTACCTTTAACCAACCGCAGCAACTCCTCGGTCAAACACATGACATCAAACAGGCAAGAAACCCCTATACAAATCGCATAACAGCCTATTACTACCATCACAATCCTACAAGGAACAACAATGACAAAGATGATGATAATGACATACCTACGCATATCATATTGGCGTTAAGATTGATACCCGACTCAAGCAACTCATCCTCAAGGCATTAGCATCTTCTAAAGCTCCCATGGAAGGAATTATGGTGAAGGGAAAGGAGGGAGGCGACATCTAGGTCTGAAGGAAGGAGGCGGAAATGATTTGTGATTCAAACAAAACATGATTATAAACCCTTGCTGAGAAGACGCTACTCGATCGAGTAACTAGCTTACTCGATCGAGTGGCCCCTACTCGATCGAGTACCCAAGCTACTCAATCGAGTAGCCTCTACTCTATCGAGTACCACTCATCCTCCTATTCAAATAAGACACTAGGCATCTCTGGCACACATTCCTAAAGACCATCGCCTGCCCCCAAAGGTCGGTCAACGGGTCCCTAACAGGGCGGGTATTACAGTCTTCCCCCCTTAAAAAGAACTTTGTCCCCGAAGTTCGACTCATCCTCCCTCAAACTACACGACAAGAAACCCAAGGTCGATAGCACCGTTCTCCCGACGCAGGTCCACTACTCTCTAGAGGCATTATCTCACTATGTCATCATCATCAACTGTCAAACACACACCACATACTCAAGCTTCTGCAAACCACTACTTGAATTACCAAACTCACAACAACACCAACACGACCAATTCAACTAACGACTATACTACTGCGTCGAAATCTTCTGACACGCATTAACACAACCACGATACTGGCCAACAACTATCAACACAAAACATGTCACACAACGATCCTATTATAGATTCACAACAAAGTATGATTCATAGCCGCATAACGCAAACTACCGATGACAACTCCGCTACTGTTCTTGACATCCCTTTCTCTTTATGAACATCTTCTCATTGTAAATTACTCATGTTTTACTTAGACATACCATTTACTCATCAAAACGATTAAAACGATTATAACCTCGTACTTGAAATGTAACAGGGACATTATAAAACATTACAAACATACGGTAAAACATTACAAACATACGGTAAAAATTTTGATAATTTCGGCTTTTCTTTTGCGACATTACTCTTCCGCTCTAAAAAGGATCTTCGTCCCCGAAGTTCACCATCAAACAACTTACTCACTTAACCTGACACATCTTGCACTTACCGACATTACTCACTAATCACGACTAACATTAACTTATATACACCTGTTACTTTATAAGAATGATTATAAATAGCCATGAAGCACATGCAGACCTTACTATGGAAAGTCCATGAAGTAACTAACAATTCTTTTTGGTAATAAATAAGTGAGACTCTCTTGTAGACGTTGAGGATGTAAAATTAATGCATAAAGAACGAACTAATATTTTTTACAAAACATCATTTCTAAGTCAATCACGCATCCAAGCATGACTATTAAGTCGACCTAAACATCTTACTCACCTTCAATAACCATAATAGATATCAAAATATTCAAAAATAAAAGCATTCAAACAATTAAATTTTCGAATAGTGCATGTAACAGTGGTACTCGATCGAGTGGGTTGGACACTCGATCGAGTGTCTTAGCTACTCGGTCGAGTAGCCTGAGATTAGAACACCCCCTAACTGCCACACCTGCAGCTACTCGATCGAGTGAGAGGCACTCGGTCGAGTGGCCACAGGTCAAAATACCTCCATATCAACGGGACACAAGATAGATGATCACCTAACTGCGAGTCGGGATGAATATCCGACCACAAATCCCGTAGAACAAGTCTAAAAAAAGCAAGTACGGCCTTATGGCCACCAATACAAACAAAATACGACAAGTACAAAAAGAGAAACTACCAACCAAAACAAACTAACATCGAACACAACTACGAACATGATAAAAGAAACGGAGTATCACTCCTGCTGCTGCTGCTGCTTATCCATGACATAATCCTCATCTCCACCACCACCCGAGGTGCCTGCTCCTGATGCACCCAGACCCGCATCACCACCGGTTCCAGCATCTGGTTTCACGTACCAAGGGGTTAAGCCGCCGTAGGGGTATGACTGAGGTGCTCCCCATGTGAACGTATCCACCGTGTAGGAGTGGAAAACTCCGCTGTAATCCCCAATTCCCCTCCACCAAACTGGATGCGGTCCCGAGGTCCCAATGCCCTGAGTATACGCCATCTCATGCATGTTCCGGAGCGTCAAGGTAGAGGACACTCTCTCTTCCAGGTAGCTCTCATGTGCCTCCAGGGTATCAAGGTAAGGGTAACAAGGAAACGGGTGCTGTGGTGGTGCTGTCGGCTGTGGCTGTGACTCAGCCACCCTCTCTCTCACTCGACGTGGCCCTCTCCCTAGCCTGGGTCGATCCTCTTCAGCTCTCACATTCTCCCCCTTCCTCGGCTCAGGCATGACTCCGAGGATCTCCGGGTCGATGAAGTACGTCTGCCTCGCATGACGTGTACCCTCATCCTCCTCCTCATCAGAATCGGCAGCTACCACTGTCGCGGGTAAAGGTTCCGTCGGTGGGAGATGCTCTGGATCGGGTATCTTCATCCAACTCATGCCCCACACCCTCCATGTTAAACTACCGTCTTCCAAAGTTCTCAACCATTTCAGGTCGAGGAAATAAGCTCTGTCCATGGTAGGTACCGGGGTGGCCAAAAGGATGTACTCCGAGGAAGCCTCAAAAGAAGTTAGCTTCTCATCTAAACGTGTGGCAACGGCACCACAACTCAGAATCCTAGTGCTAGAGGAGGCCATTAAAGCAAGGCAGGCACACACCATGGTGGGAGCACTGAAGGTCACTCTCTCAGTCCGCTCAGGGTTAAGGTATGCCATCAGAAGCATCAACTCATGCGAGTTTAACTTACTCATATCAGACCTCTCGTAGAGAAGACACGACACAGCTCGAAGAAAGATCCTTAAAGTAATACGTTGCACATCATTGATCAACGTGTTACTAGAAGTGGGAGCTGATTTCTCGGTGATACAAGGCATAAGGCGACAAACCCCACAATCAGACGGTATGTCACGAAGGGCTCCGTCGACAGGCTTAGCCAAGCCAAGGTGGGAAGCAAACAGGTCCATGGTCAAGACAAAGCTGGTGTTCATGAGGCGGAACTGCACAGTTTGTTCTACCGGCTCGTACTCAAACGAGCTCATGAACTCGAGGGTCAGAAAGGCACACGAATGCTTTCGTAGGCGATAAAGTCCGGTGAGCCCCAAGGTCTCAAAGATGTGTCAGACGTCAGTCTCAATACCCAGATCATCCAAGAGGGTCGTGTCAATACAGCGGGTCGGTCTCATCTTACGGGACTGTAAGGCTACAAACTTTCCCCGTTATGTGAAGTCTGCAAATACCACAGACGGGTACTCGGGTACAACTGGAACTACCGGTCCACTCCCTTCCCCTATTTTGGGCGCATAAGCCCTACCCCTCTTACTCTGTCTGGTTCCTAAGTTTAGTGTCGACATCTGTTTTAACATACAGTTTAATTATACCAACACATATGCACCAAAACATACAAAATACACATATTTGATCATGTAAGAATCATTTAAGTACACACTATCACCAACAATTCCCAATTTACAAGTAAAAATTCTAATTCTTATAGCTCAGATGGTCTCTACAGCTGTGAAAATTTTGACATAATTAACATGAGTTAACTTATCCACTACTATTTTTAGGACTGAAACCTTCAAAACATATTCATATACCACCCAAATCTGCAATTATATGGGACGAATTTCAGTTTGGGGCACTTTTAAAACAGAGTTTTAAGACAAATTTTGGGGCGAAAATCACAAAAATCAGGCCCATACATGATACATACCACATACATTACTCAATTTTTATCCTTTTTCATGTAATAGACGGCCAAAAATCAATTAAATTTATCAAACACTAAAAATTTCGGTCACACTTACATGCTATTGCAATTTGATTCACTAAATTGAAGTATTACACACACAAGAATCAAAGGTTTTGTGAGGGAGAAAGTGATTAGGGTTTGCGGAAATAAGAGGAAAAATAAGGAAATAAGCAAAAGAAAGGGTTTTTGAACCCGTGAAATTTTTCGGTACTGTAGCCTTACTCGATCGAGTAAGTAGGTTACTCGATCGAGTGGCCTCTACTCGATCGAGTAGGAGCTACTCGGTCGAGTTTCCGTTGGAAACTCCTACTTCGTCGACGTTATAGCTTCCTAACTAGATCGAATAAGGTCTACTCGGTCTAGTAGGCACTCCTACCCGGTCAAGCAAGGTTAGGCACATGGTCGGAAATACGAGATTTACTAAGATTCCTGCAAAACAACAACACGTGTCGATTCCAAACCAAATTCGGAAATCGTCACAGGTTACAATAACCATTCACAACACGTTATTACCATTCAAATGTAACGCAACGTTTTACCCAACCACGATATATTTCACTCCATTCTATAGCAACCATTGTACAAAACAATTTACCATACTATTAAACCATTCACGCATACCATTAACACATCGTTTCATGTTTAATCCTTTGTCTATAACTTCACTAATGAACTTATAATCTTATTGCTCTAAGCACTCATTTAACATTAAATTATCATGTATCATCCGAGTCTATTAGCAATGCAACTGTGTCTCAGCATAAAAAAAATTAGTCTACTCAAATTAATCATGTCACAAGCGAAAGCTTTCAACCATTCATATATCACATTCATCCATCATTATTTTGATAATTATCATCATAAATTCACAACTCTTTAACTATCATTATTATTACTATTCTAAGACTCATAAACTCTTATAGGAACTACCATTACCAACTATTTGAAGCAACCACGACCATCACCATATTCTATACACTACCTCGCACTTCTACCCTTTCAAACACACTTCCATTCGTGTACAAGCTTTCACGTTTCTCATTATCATCACCCACATATTAGCTCCATTAGGAACTTCATCATATACAATTCTAGCATAATCATTACACACATGCTAACTTCAACCGAAAATTTACCACGAACAATTCTAGTATGACCACTACACACATTAGGCACACAATTGCCGACTCAACATTCCCACACCCAGTGACTTGCTTAAGCATAATGGGGCCATGATTTTGAAATGAGGGCGCCTACTCACCCAAAATCTAGCATCAGCTGGGGCTCCCAATATACATACACCAGGTTCATTTTATTAGACTCGCTACATTCATTAGGTTCATTTGTTACAGGTTACAAAATCGTTGCTCTGATACCACTTTGTAACACCCCCATATACCAAGGAGCCTTAACAATACCTTCCCTAGCATATAGAGCCGTTACCATATCGGTTGCCCAAGGAAAGTAATCATCAAAGGCCAATAAAAGAAGATTTATAAATATTTTACAAGTGATTAAACCAACTACTAATATAAAAGATACATCTCGTCAAAACTACATAAGCTACTCCTGTCATTACTCGTGAAGACTCAACCCACCAAGACTCCAGCTACCATCCAAGACAGCACCGGCTAAGACTGACTGCTCACCATAAGGGATCACGGCAGACTTAACAGAAACAAACATGAAACAACCACACAAGGTCAGTAACTGAGGCAAGACACCACGTCAACTACCAACATACTACTAACACAAACAAGCACACACACATGTCAAAACCACTCCACCCAATCACCGTCACCGACTGTCCACTGGACCGGCCTTGCCAGTGGGAGACCGCGGCCATTCCCACCTAAGCCCCTCTCATCAAATCGACCGACAACCCTGTCCCATTAATGTGCACATCCCCTCCCGTGGCGGGTTCCACGGAGGGCGAAACTAGGGCGTGAAGCTACTCCCGCAAGTGACTTCACTCAGCCGAGGATGCACCTCGAGAACCACAAACGAACAAACAACAACAGCTGCATCATAACAATAATGACAACAACAACAACAACAACAACAACAAAAACAACAACAACAACAACTGACACCCTAAACAACCAATAGAAACTGATTAGACGAACCTACCTTTAACCAACCGCAGCAACTCCTCGGTCAAACACATGACATCAACCAGGCAAGAAACCCCTATACAAATCGCATAACAGCCTATTACTACCATCACAATCCTACAAGGAACAACAATGACAAAGATGATGATGATGACATACCTACGCATAGCATATTGGCGTTAAGACCAATACCCGACTCACGCAACTCATCCTCTAGGCATTAGCATCCTCTAAAGCTCCCATGGAAGGAATTATGGTGAAGGGAAAGGAGGGAGGCGACATCTAGGTCTGAAGGAAGGAGGCGGAAATAATTTGTGATTCTAACAAAAAAACGATTATAAACCCTCGCTGAAAAGACGCTACTCGATCGAGTAACTAGCTTACTCGATCGAGTGGCCCCTACTCGATCGAGTACCCAAGCTACTCGATCGAGTAACCTCTACTATATCAAGTACCACTCATCCTCCTATTCAAACAAGACACTAGGCATCTCTGGCACGCATTCCTAAAGACAATCACCTGCCCCCAAAGGTCGATCAACGTCGGTCAACGGGTCCCTAACAGGGCGGGTATTATAGTGAGCTAATGTGACCAAACCGTTTATGCCATAAACAGGGATCATCAAGTGTAACTTTCATACATGAGAAAGAGTTAGTAGGCACAACATTTAAATCTACCATATACACATTCCTTTTCTTGTGGCCTTCAAGAATAACATTGCTAGTTCCTTCAATAATAATGCGACAACTGTCAGTATGGAAAACAACTTTGTTACCTTTGTCGCATAGTTGAGATATGCTTAGCAAGTTATGCTTAAGTCCATCCACTAGATAGACATCACTGATAGCATGTGACATAGAAATTCCAATTTTGCCAACGCCGATTACGTTTCCCTTTTTAATGTCCCCGAACGTCAATTTTCCTCCGTTGAAGGGCTTGAGTGAAAGAAATAGATTCTTATCTCCGGTCATGTGTCTTGAACATCCACTTTCAAGATACCATTGATTGTTTTCTTTCACTACTTCCTGCTGAAGGGATTAGATACAGTTTTTACGTACCCAAGCTAAGTTGGGTCCCTTATGATTAGTTACTCTATATACTAAATCCTTTCGTACCCAAACTTATATAGTAATAGATTTTCTAAACCTGGGGTTATTTTGCTTAGGAGGAGTTCTCGGTTTAGGGTTTTCTCTTGGGTTAGGTTTTTTTCTTGGTCTGGGAATTTCTCTAGGTTTATCATGACTATTTTCCTTGTGAACAGGTTTACTAGGTTTAGGTCGACAAGGGTTTTGTGAAGTGCTAGGTTTCTTGGCGTAGTCAAAAGCCATGTCATAGAACCAACGAAAGTTATTGTTCCTTTCTTCGTTAGGTTCATCTATGGGGGATTCATCATCCTCGACAGTTGTATCAACAGTTTTAGCATGGTCGGCATTTTTCCGTATATCATGAGCCTTTTTGACACAATTATTTTGGATGTGACCCGTATGACCACAATAATTGCAAATCAGATATTCAGGAAGATCAGCATACTTCCTTTTTCTAAAATCAAAGTCTGAAGGTGTTGATTTGAACTTAGCGTGATCTCTACGGCTCTAGCACTCATGTCCTAACCCCATCTTCATATTATTGTCAGATTGTTCGGTTAGGAAGTTTAGGACTTTTGTGTTAGCCTCCCATTTATCATGGACTTTCCTAGCATATAAGAGTACATCCTTTAGGGTTTTGATCTCTTCGTGACATTTCGTGTGATCTACATCATTATCCTTCTTAAGGTTATCACGAAAGTCTTGGAATCGTTTGTTAAAAATGAATACAATGTCGGAATGTTGTTTCTTAACATTAATCATGTCGGGCTTAGATTCCTTTAATTGCTTTGTAAGGGAATCTATCTCTTTCTTTTGGTCTAAGATCACTGCATCATTAGATGTGACCTTAGTTTCCAAAAGTTATCTGGCCTTTCTAAGTTCTAAAGTTATAGCTTCATTAGCTATAACTTTGGCTTGAAGTTGCTTGATATTAAGCTTTAGGTCTGAAGTTATAGCTTCATTAGCTATAACTTTGGACTCTAGTTCCTTCTTTTCAGCCATAGTAGAATCTAATGTTGTTGCTTTCTCAGCTATAACCTTAGATTTTAACTTCTTAGCTTTAGCCTTCAGAGTATGATTCTCTTCTGCAATATCAAGAATATGTTCCTTTAGATCTTTTAACTCCAAGTCCTGTTCATGACACTTATCAAGGGATTGTTCAAAGAATTCAATTAAAGCACTTTTAGACAATTTCTTACCGCGTTTTTTAAGTTCTAGATAACTTACCTCTTCATCGTCATCTTCGTCTGATTCTCCGAGAAAGCAATAGTTTGTGTGAGAGTTGGTGATTTCATTATCGCTATCGGAGATTAGGTCAAAACTAACGCTGCTGAGACAGAGGTTGGCTACTTCGTCGTCTCCAGATCCCTCGTCATATTCTGAATCAAGGTCTCCCTAGCACGAAGCCATCATCACTTGTTTGAACTCTCTCTTTGTCTTCTCGCGTTTCGTCTTGTCCTTGATTTTCTCCCATGTTGGACAATCCTTGATCATGTGATCGGATTCTCCACACTTGAAGCAACCTCTGTTTGCGAAAGATGACTTTGATTTTGTAACTTTCTTGTTGAATGACTTGTTGTTGTTGTTGTTGTTGTTGTAAGATGATTTTGCTTGTTTGTTTTGAAAGATTCTATTTTTGAAACGACGTGCAAACAAGACGGTCTCATCCTCTATGTCAGAGTTGACATCTTCGCTTTTTAAGGCCATACTCTTATTTCTGGTAGGTTTAGCATCATCTTTTTTAAGAGTAATTTCATGGGCCATGAGAGCACCAATGAGTTCTTGGTAGGAATGGTTTTCAAGATCTCGTGATTCCTCCATTGCTGTGACTTTGGCATGCCACTTTTTAGTCAATCTCCTAAGAACCTTTCTAGAAATGTCCTCACTATTGAACTTCCTACCTAGGTTTTTCAGTTCGTTTATAATGCTTGAGAACCTTGCGGACATACTATCCAAGGACTCATTAGGCTCGATAATGAATAGCTCATATTTTTGCATTAGCAAATCTATTCGGTGCTTCCTAACAATGGAAGTACCTTCAAAAGCTAGTTCAAGCCCATCCCATATCTCCTTGGCCGTTGAACACGAAGAAAACAGATCAAACTTTGTAGAGGTCATGCCGTTTTGTAATAGACTTATTGCTTTAGAGTTTTTTTCAGCTTTCTTGTAGTCGGCCTCGACATAGTCGTCTTCCTTCTTCTCATAGGTAGTGCCTTCTTCTGATACGACTAGAATTTTGTGCAGTCCGTTTTGGATAATCCTCCAGCACTCCCAATCATGACCTTTCACATAGTGAGTCATCATGTTTTTCCATAACCCGTAATTCTTCCCATCAAAGACAGGACACTTGAGGTATTTGAAATCCATTTATCACGTGATAGGCAGCGGAATATAAAACGATAAGATAAATAAGAAAAAGATAGATTATCCTCTTTGCGGTTAAGCAATCAACAGCACGAGGCTCTGATACCAATTGAAGAGTCTATCGATCCGAAATACTCAAGAGGGGGGGTGAATTGAGGATTGAAAACTTTTGAAAGCTTTTTGGATTGTTTGAATATAATTGATTATTTAAAGTTTATTGATTAAACTTTAACTAATCAACTAATGACTAAGTAAACAAAGAAAACAAACGAATGAAAAAGAGGAGACACACGGTTTTTGAAGTGGTTCAATTTCACAAGTCGGAACTTACGTCCACTATTCTCGATTAATAAATTTAGTACCTTTCTACGGATTACAAATTTACTAACCCAACTCGTACAATTAACTCTAGTTGTAACTCAATGAGTACCGTTAAATACTCGAGTGACTAACTTACGCTAATAAGAAAGCACTAATGATTCTTGAAAAGGTTCACGTTAATGAACAAGTAAGAGATCTATTGAGCACTATTATCTTATAACGATAACTTAACAAATGAATATACGAGTTTAAAGTACACGACCTTTTAAAATTGCAAATCGGTTTTCTGCTTGAAATACACGGTTTTTCTTTTTGAGAAATAATTCAATTTTATGCTTTAGGTCTCTAATTTAAATGTTGCAAAGGCAAAGTAATTATAGGAAGGAAAGATCAAGGCACACTCGGTTTCGTGAAACCCTAATAGCCGAAATAGGAGATATGTAAACAAATCATATCTTCTAATATTTTTTTCATTAAAGCCTAAAAGATAATAAAAGAATATTCAAAAAGATAGAATATAAATTATTCAATTATTATCTTTTCCATAAATTCTAAGATATGATAAGATTTTCTATAACAAGAATATCTTTTATCATAAACAAATATATTAAGTAAGATATATAAGATATGTAAAGATATTCCTTACAGAATAATTTTTTTACAAAATATACCTTAGGTTACAGGAGATGTCACGGCTCATATGCCTCGTGACTCGTGCAAACCCTAGCTCAATATATATATGGGTTAGAATTTAGGTTTTAAGAGAGGTTATGTTAAAACCCTAATTAGTAGCATGGTCCAACTCATAAGTTGACCCAAAACAACTAATCACCAACGTTAAACATAAAACCGAACTCCGCACTAAACCGGGCGTTATTTAATAAATACTCGTACTAAAACATTTAAAATAAACTTTAAACAACTTTCAAAAACAATTTTAAAACAATATATGTCGTGTATAGTAAACTTAGCATCTCAATGTTATAGTAGGAGAGCTATAACATTAAGCTCTTTTACTAGTAATGTTATAGCTGCAAAGCTATAACTTTACCAATTCAAGAAATTCATTCATAGATACCATTACGAGACAATCACCTATACTATTCTAATCTTCATAGGAGATCTTCGAGTATAGGCTACTTCATCATCCAAGCTTGATTATTCTTTAGGCGGACTTTGTCTTCACATAATACTTGAATGAATCTTCAGATAGTTTGATCTTTAATTGAGGCTTGACTATCATATACTTCCATCACAATTCTCTTTGTTGCTTGTAATAAATAAGTCTAATCTAAAAGACTTAAACAAACGATTACGCGCAACGAGTATATAAATTATAAAGCACCTTGACATCATCAAAACACAAACATATATTCTATATGGTTCAAGACCTTCTCTTGGCTTTTAATTATCCCGCCGTCAAACTCATTAGTTCTCTCGCAAGGTTTCAAACATCTCTTTTTCCAATATCTTATCATATATCTAAAATTCCCTAGACTTGCTTCTATACTTCTATGTTGAAGCCATCATCCATGATTCATTCATTAGCCTTATTTTCAGCTCATCATCCGTGATATTGTTGGAGTTGTACGTGGATTAATTAATTGTCTTGCTGTGATTATCAACATATTGATTCCTTCCTTGGTTCATCAATATTTTCCATCTTTTTCAAGTAACTGTGGATATTGGTTTTGTTTATAAATAAGGTAACACGATTCTACCGATCCTATTATTATAATTATTGTTCGGGGTTTTATGTTAAAATTGCTAATTGTTTCGTAAGGGTTTATATGCTGAAAATTATTATTCTATTTTGTTATTCTGTATAATATGAATAGTATAAATATGTATCTTTTTATCAAGTTTAGTCTATGTGAGATGGGTTAAGATGATTATCGAAGTGGTTAATTGTGAATATACGGAATATGGGTCATCCGATTTGGAAAGTAGTTAAGGCCGTGAAGGTTTCATGACGAAATTGAAATTGAGATGAATATTAGTTACTGGTATAAGGTTATTGGGGCTGTTGTGCCGAGTTATGTTTACCGTCCAGTGTGACCATGATTATTGAGTTAGTTATATTGTTTGGAATCGATATTGATATGGAAATATTGTTTCGCGGTCTTATCCGCCTGTTCACTCACCCATTGTCCTTGGCTTAGGTTCGACGATGAGAATATGATACCTGGTTACTTTAGAGTATGATATTATGAGACGGAGTAATGAGTTAGACGGAGGAGTGGGTTGAGTTGAGCATTTGTTAATTATTGGGTCGAGATAGTATATTATATTATGGAATTAGAAGGATTTGGTTTGAGTTTGAGATTAGTTAATGGGGAGTGTTTTTATTATTCTCTGTGTTTATTTTTCTTTTTACTTGTGTATGTTTCCACGCCATAACCAAAATTACACTGCTGATATTGAGGTATTATCTTTTACTCAGCTTTCCGGCTGACGTGTTTTCTCCCTCCGGGGCTACTCGGCATGGGGGTAGTTCCTTTCTGTCTTCTGGTTTTTATTTCAGGTTACTTCCGCTGCAGTTCAAAAGGATTGAATTTCGAGTCAAGATTTTATTTAAAGCTTGTAAAAGTTTTGTTTTATTTATAATTTGTTATGTAAAAGAGATTTGTAATAAGAGACTTTGTGTATTAATTATAATATCCCTTATTTTGGCCAGTTTTGTATATAAAAGTTAATTTTTATTTAGCCAAATATATGGGGTGTTACAATTGGTATCAGAGTGGGTTCTTTCTTGGTCAGGTGTTAAGATCGTCACATCTTAACACCGCTCTTTTAACCTTTTAAACTCTTCTTAAATTTTGACTTGTCATTTTATTCATTTTTGAAAATTTTACGTTCGAGTACGAACTTTATTTTTAAGGAGGGTGGAGTGTAATACCACTCAAATTTTATAGTGTCATTATTTTCTAACCTAGAAATTCGGGGACGAAGTTCCTTTTAAGTGAAGAAGAATGTAATACTCTAAAATATCTAAAAATGTTTCTTATTTCTAAAACCTAATTGTTTTTCTAGGCCTGAACTTCGGGGACGAAGTTCGAGTTTAGAAAATAATGACACTTTAAAATTTGAGTGGTATTACACTCCACACTCCTTAAAAAAAAAGTCTGACCTGGACACCCCATTGAGGCGCGAGCCTCTTTGCACAGTAAAGGGCTTCTGTTTCAGGCTAAAACTCGGTTTTGGCTCATCTAACCTATATTTGAATCGTGTTATGCATTGTTCATGCTTATAAACTCATAAAAACAGTAAAGACATGAAATAAATGAAATATTTACACCCTCAAACTTATGTGTATTGATGTTTGCGACGTAGACGACTTTAGAGACGGTTTTCTCATAGCGACTACTCACGATCAAAGAAGTTTAAAAGAGTGTCTTAAAAAAGGATTTTGTTTTGAAAATATGTTGAAAATATGTTAATTAAAATATGTTGATTGATGAATTGAGTTGGTCGAATAGGTCGGTCGAATGCACGACGACGGTACCAAACAAAATGTGTAAGGCTTGTGTTTTTTATCGGTAGGTCGAAAACACGTGTCGATTTTGTGACTTAGGAAGTCGAGTCTAGAAGTTTAAGAGAGAGGTGAGGGGGCGGACACGCGCGTGAAGATTATGGTGTGTGATGGTGGGTATTTATAGAGAAATTTGGGATGGTAGGTCGGTTGACTTTACTTGGAGGCTAAGGAGATAGCCCAAAGAGGCGCGAGCCATCTAGTGATTGAAAGGGGTGTACTGTCCCTTCCAATTTGGACGTGGCCTTTGCTCTATCTATTATTTGGTTGGTTTGATTTGTGGTAATCAAATAGTATGTCGTGTAATAATATGGGCACCTAATAATATGATTTTGGGTGTTACTTAAGGTAGGTATTTTGTGTGCTTGACTCGAGTTTGACCCGTGTGAGTCGGGATTTGAATTTCAAGTCGGTTTTTGGCCCGGTGTCGGTTTTGACTCTAATTAGTTTCATTTTAATGCAAATGGCATTATAAAGACATTCATGGCATTATTTTAGACATTCGAGATTTGGGTTGACTCAGGTTGACTCGAGTTGCGGGTTTCTGAGTCGGTTTTGGGTCCAAAGACGATTTTAACACTAAATAGTGTTGTTTTAATGAAAATGAAGTTAGAAAAATTTTGAAATCATTTTTCATATCCGTGTAATGCATTAAACGGTCTTATGTTAGCCAATCCACGCACGCATATCAAAAACACGTTATAGTCCGATCATCATCGGGTGGTTTTTGGAAGGTGCATATACTGGGTATCTACAGAGCTCCCACTTTGACTGAGGCTTGACGGGGCGAAAGTCAAAGTATGGCCTCCAGGTCAATCGAAGAATAAAACCTGAAGACCATTGCGACGTCGAGGCGACTTAAAAGGGTTTGAGCCAAGGACCTGCCGTCGGGAAGGGCGACGTCGAGGCGACTCGGGGATGCGAGTCAAGGACCTGCCGTCGGGAACATTTTAGAGTCTGTCGACTTTCGATTCAGGTCGTTTAAAGTCCATTAGACTACGTATAAAGGCTCGCCAGCCATAAGAAGGAGTCATACTTGAGGCATCTTCAGGATACGTCCTTGAATCATTGCGCGTAAACGCTCGCCAGCTGTGTTGCAGAAACATTTTGAGGCTCGCCAGCCATATTGAAGGCGCGTTTTGAGGCTCGCCAGCCAAGTTGAAGGTGGTGCGTTTTGAGGCTACCCAGCCATGTTAATGGTGCGTTTTGAGGCTCGCCAGCCATGTTGAAGGTTGTGTGTTTTGAGGCTCGCCAGCCATACTTAAGGTGCATAGAGGCTCGCCAGCCACCAAAGGTCGAATGATCGACTGTGGGAAATAGCCTGAAACATCGGGCTTATTTCAAGATATTGTCTGGTAATGACTTCCAACCAGGTTGCCGTTGATAGGTTCGGCTAGGGAGCAACGACCTCCAACTTGTTGGGGTCCTAAATGAACTTCATGGGGATAAAACATCTAAGCAAGGGTGTCTGGAAAACCATCTAGGGAGAGCACTTCGTTGGGATCATGAATGATGTTGCGAGGATATTTGAAAGACCCGTGTGACTTCCATTTGAAAATCGTCATTCGTTGGGGGGTTAGAAACTTCTCAGGACTCGCCAGGGATATGAGTTGATACTCGTTGGGAGGTAGCGTATGCAATGTAATCGACGGGGTTAAAGCCCTTGGACTTGATAGGTCGGTGTTTGTTGGGAAGAACCCAATACTTAGCTGGAGTGCGTTTGTCTTCGCAAGAATGCCTGGATGGTTAGTGACCACACAAATCCGCAGTCGCATAGACAAGTACGTAGCACACAAGTATATAAGCACATAAGCATGTAAGCAATTAACACGTAAGAAAGTAGAATGTAATATCTCCCGCGAGGGGAGATAGGAGTTTCGAAAGTTGTGAAGCTTTAAATTGAGTCTTGTTGCTAGTAGATCCGTGATTTGATAGATTGGAGACACGTGACCATTACGACATTGACTTACACAGACGCATACTGACAGACTGACAAGCAGACGGTCGTGAACGTGATACAAAGTCAGTATCGACACGACACGGGGGTGACTCTGACATACTTTGCTTATGTGTGTGAAACTCCTTAGCCAAGAAGAGGTGATAACATGTATCAAATCTCTGAGGTAGAAAGTCTGCTCAGCTGGGGAACATGAATTGATTATCTTCTCCAGACATCCTTGCCCCCGTTTGCTTTGTTTCAGATCCCTTCTCGAGGTATGATGATTTGGAGAGCGGAACCAAGACCTTGTCGTCGTCCGAACTGAGCACTAGAATGTGGGCCATTTTATTTTGGACTTTAGTTGAGACTCAAAAGATGTTTGAGGATAAAGGACGGGTGGCGTCTTGAAAGAGAAGCCCCCAGAGTGAGAAGGTGAGAATATGGCAAAATAAGGAATGGGCGATGTTTTAAGGAAGAAGCCCCCAGTAAAGTGGTATAAGATTAATTTTTGCAGCTGGGTGGGATGCTTTTCAGGATTGATGTTGATGGTTGGGTGTGCGGTTGTGTCCTTGTTGGGGGACTGCCTATGTATTCATGTGTTGCGAAATCAAACCAGATCGTAGTTCTGCGTGTGTGTGCAATGGGTTGCAAATTGAAGGTTTGAAAATTGAATGTGTGTGGGGGTGTGGTTGTGCCCTCGTAATAGGACTGCCTACTTATTCGCGTGTTTGCGAAATCAAACCAGATCGTAGTTCTGCATGTGTTGATAATTGATTTTGAGGTGTATGGTTGTGTCCTTGAAAGGCTGCCTACGTATTCATATGAAGTGAAATCAAACCAGATCGTAGTTCTAAGTGTGTTTTGATAATTGATTTTGAGGTGTATGGTTGTGTCCTTGAAGGACTGCCTACGTATTCACGTGAAGTGAAATCAAACCAGATCCTAGTTTTGAGTGTGTGTGCCTAAGCGAGTTGTTAGGACCTTAAAGTGTGAGGGTCACGAAGGTAAATACCGTTTGGTGACTCGAAAATTGATTTGAGAGAATTCCTCCTCGATCATGAATTGAAGAGGTCTAATTTGTGAAAATGTCCCTTATTATGTGAGCACACTAAAAAGTGGACCCTAGGGTAGATTGGGTATGCCCCATTCTCGGTAGCAAAGCATTCGAGGACTCCGTATCTGGGTCAGGATGAAAATGGCTTCGACATTATGGAATGTGGAGCTTGGTAATAATGGGTTTGTTTGCTAGATAAAAATCTGGAGTTGAGGGTCACGACGGTAAATTCCGTTTGGTGACTCGAAAGTGGATTGGAGAGAATTTCCTCTTGATTATGGATCGAAAAGACATAGTTTGTGAAAATGTTTCTTGTTAAGTGAGCACACTAAAAAGTGGACTCTAAGAAAGCAATGTTTTTGAAGACTCTGTATCGGGGTCAGGGTGAAAATGGCTTCGACATTTATGGAATGTGGAGCCTAGTAATAATAGGTTTGTTTGATAGATAAAAATTTGGAGTTTGTATTTTGTGGTGTTTAGGCCGATGGGTTACAGTTTGTAATGTGGTGCGCAGTGGGGTCTCAGACTTGATGTGGTATGTGCACGAAATGGTTGGTAAACAAATGTGGGATCAGGATCCCATGTCTGGAACTTAAAGGTTAAGGTGTGATATTACGAGCTTGAGGGGAATCCTCAGAACCCCAGATAGTTCTCCCTATAACAGTCTCTAGAACGACTTTGGGGTGAAGCGATGTTGGTTATGATCTTGAGGGAAATCCCTAGGATCCTAGATAGATCTCCTTGTAGCAGTCTCTAGAAGGACTTAGGGGTGAAGTAGTGTTGGTTGTGATCTTCGGGGGAATCCCCAGGATCCTAGATAGATCTCCTTGTAGCAGTCTCTAGTAGGACTTAGGGGTGAAGCTTTGTTGGGTTTTGATACGTGCATAATATATAGTCTTTTTAGCTTATTTCAGCACGTATTTCTATGGATTTTTATACTGTTTTTATGGTATTTTACCCCGAATTGGCTACTTTGGTTCGTTTTGTCCATTTTGTAGAAATGAACGCGAAAGTAGTGGAATCGTACTCTTTTTCGTCCTTTTTGCATGCATTTAGAGGAGACGGGATTTTCCAGAGTGAGATACTGCATTAGCAAGCGTCATGCCACGGTTTACGAGGCATTCGGGCGCGGACTTGAGCTGATTTGAAATAAAAGAACTCGATCGAGAAGTTTTACCACTCGATCGAGTGGTTTTTACGTCCCAAGATGGTCGATCGAGTAGATTTCTACTCGATCATTAAGCTGCAGAAAGACGAGTTACTCGATCGAGTAACTTTCTACTCGATCGAGTAGATTAGGCTGAGGATTTGCTCGATCGAGTGGTTTTAATCCACTCGATCGAGTGGTTTCGCTATTATGGGCTTTAATTAGCCCGTGTTATGTTTATTTCGCAAAACTTTATTGCTTTCCTATTTAAACCTACGTTAACTAGGTTATTAGGATCATCTTTTATCTATCTTTATTATCTAAATTTTCTACACTGTAAACTTTATTACGTTGCTTTTCTCTTCACTGTAACCTTGCTCTCGGATTTATTTCACTCGGATTTTGTGTTCTTTACGCCGGAATTCGCTGGATTGTAATTCTTTTCTCTTCTCTTTATAATAATTAATCATTGTTTGCTCTAATTTCTTGTTTACTCTATTTATTCCCTTTGCCCTAATTTCTCTCATATGCATTTATTTGTTATTTCATAATGTTTACTGCTAGAATTTTATCTGCTGTTAGTTTAATTAGCGACATGAGTAGCTAAACCCCTTTCATGTTGGGATTAGGGGATCTGCGGTAGGAATGTGACGATGTAGTAAATGAAACAGATGAATGAATTGTGAGATCCTGTCACCATAGCAATTTAATTGTATTTATCGACTTAGTTGAGTGCACACTTCTGAGTTATCCTTTAATCTGGCTAAAATTAATCCTAGATCGAAAGATTGGACTAAATAGGCCTGCTATGAACAGTAGACTACCCTGACGAGAATGAAAGTTAAGTTAGTAGTATTTTAGGATAGAAAGTGGACCGAAAGGACCTTTCAACATCCGTCTTACCTTAATTCGTCTAAGTCATTTACAGCTGAGTCACTGGACTGCCGTAGTGTACCGAAATCCTGACATGTCCCTCTCTATCTGATAGTTTAAACCTATTCTAGCCTTTACTGCTCTTACTCTTTATTTCTCTTTCCCTTAAAACTTCATATTTTAGAAAATCATTCAAACAACCCCCCCCCCCCCATTTGTGACCAAATAGACGGACTTCTACAGATATCTTGCCTCCCTGTGGAGATCGACCTGACTTCCCTAGCTATATAGTTAGTTTAGTTAGTTTATTTTTGACAGGTACACGACTGGCGTGTCAGGTTTGTTGTTAGTTGACGAGTCTTGAGCTCTTATTTTAGCTCTTTGACGTTAGGTTTTGGTGTTTTTCTGTTTTGTACTTGTTGGTCCCTGAGTTTGGAGGGAAGAAAAGTTGGTTGTGTTGTAGTTAGCCAGTCATGAACTCTTATTTCAGTTCTTTGATGCCAGGCTTTGGTGTTATGGTGTTTTTGGTCTTCGGCTTTGGACATTGGTCCTGGACTTGGTGTTTTGGATTCACTTGTCCAAGATTTTATGTGTTGGATGCTTTATTTGGATTTTGGCCTTTTTGGGAAAAGGGTTTCAATCTTGTTTTGTTTTGATCTTGGCTCGGGTCTTGGCCTTCGCCTGAGTAGCTTCTGGCTATGGTTTTTGCTTTGACTTTTACTTTGAATTTGAGCGAATGGCTTTTCGCCTTTTGGTTTTGATTTTGCTTTGACATTGGGTGAATGACTTTTGGCTAAGACCTTTTGTTTTGGCCTTTTGCTTTGGCTCTATGTGAATGGCTTTTGGTTTGGGCCTTTTGTTTTGGCCTTTTGCTTTGGCTCTGGTGAATGGCTTTTGGCCTTGGCTTTGGTTTTGGCCTTTGAGTGAATCACTTTTGGCTTGGGCCTTATGTTTTGGCCTTGGGTGAATGACTTTTGGCCTTTTGGTTTTGATTTTGCTTTGACATTGGGTGAATGACTTTTAGCTTGGGCCTTTTGTTTTGGCCTTTTGCTTTGGCTCTGGATGAATGGCTTTTGGCCTTGGCTTTGGTTTTGGCCTTTGAGTGAATCACTTTTGGCTTGGGCCTTATGTTTTGGCCTTGGGTGAATGACTTTTGGCTTGGGTTTTTGCTTTGGCTCTGGCTTTGGCTTTGTGTTTGGAGAATGACCGAATGGCTTTTGGCCTTTTGGTTTTGGTTTTTGATTTTGGCTTTTCGCTTTTGTTTTGACTTGGATCTATTGGTTCTTTGTCGTCCTTCGTTCGAGGAAGGTAAAGGTGCAGACGCGGATGTACCCGTTGGTGCGAGGTTGATACATTGTGATGCGATATTTTTGTGGGGAATGGGCTTGCCTTCCGTCATTGATCATGAATAAGGAGATGTTCTGGTTTGTTATCTGGGTTCGTCGTAGAATTCCTTTGATAAAAGCTCGTTCTAAATTGGGTGCTAATGAAAGGTTTCTATTGCTACATATGGAATAGGTAAAGAAATGGACACGGAGTTTCGAGTCCTCTGCTTACTCGGTACGGGACGTCACTCGAGTGTACTCACATTGAGTCGTAACGTGTTTGTTTTAAATCAATCTCAAACCAATTCTCGTGGTAACAGGAAATGGTAAAGGAAGAGAGAATATATATATATATATATATATATATATATATATATATATATATATATATATATATATATATATATATATATGAAAGTTGTGCCTTTATTTAGATAAATAAGAGGTTAACACAAACTCGAGGAATATGTGTGACTCATGTGGACAACCCCCGGTTCGTCACTTAAGAATAAAAGGTCAGATGCTAGGATAGATATGAGAAAGCCTAAGACTCGGACTCGGACTCGGACTCGGACTAGGACTCGGACTAGGACTCGATCTCAGACTCGGACTCCTAATCATCATTTCCCTCCTCGAAGGTCTCCTTCGCAGCGTCCAGCGGCTTGAATGTCTGGTCTTGAGCATTTTCCCACTTGAGCACTTCACTCTCGTTGTTTGGTACGCCAAGAGGGTAAGATCCTAGAAGGTTGTCCTGTTTTTGAGGAGTAAGACGCCCATGGGGACCATTCTTTTCCATTAAATGATTTAGGGTTGATAAAGATAACTTGCCATAACCGAGCATGTTTTAAATGATATGTTTGAGCTTCTAGCACATCTCTATGTCGTGCCCATTACCCCTATGGAATAGGCAATATTTGGAACGGTCCCAAAATCGGCCTCTTTTCTTCGGTGCGAGATCTGGAGTGGGGCCAATCGGTTGGATTAATCCTTCTGAGACAAGCACTCTAAAAGCAACGGCATAAGGAATGCCCAAATCTGAAAATGGTCTTTGCGGATGTGTTGCTCTTTCTGGCGAAGGCTCCACAAATTTTACTTCGGTAGTGCGGAACGCTTGCTTTTCGGGAGGGGTCGCAGATGTTGAACCTCCTTTAATGATTTCGTCGATGCGAGAAATTTCTGCTGATAGGTCCTCGACGCTTTTGATGTTACAAACCTTCAAACAAGATTCATAATTTGGTTGAAGGCAGTTAATCACATGTTTAACTAAAGCCCCATCTTCTGACTGATAGGATGGTGTTGAGTTTACCTTTCTCCTTTTTAGCAAATGATTTGTAGAATACTCATCTTCTCGATCACCCGAATCGATGAACTTTCTATAAGGTCGCCCAGTTTCTTTGTCTGAAGTAGTTAGGAGTAAGGTAGAAAACCTACCATCCTCAATTCCATCTTGTATGGCGTGCTTGAGTTCGTAGCACGCTTTAGTGTTATGCCCCTTGCCTCTGTGATATCGACAGTATGCGTGGCCATTCCAAAATTGGGTTATGTTTACGGTTCTGGATCCGGAGTGGGACCAATAGGCTGTAGCTTCCCTTCAGTCATAAGCCTTCGAAGATCTGCGGCATAAGTTGTGCCGAGATTAGTGAATATCCTTTGAGGACGTTCCACTTTGCTGTTTGACTTTAGACATCCATGAGGATTGTCTTGAATGCGAGGCGCAGCTAGGATTTTGCCAGCTTCGATCATATCTTGAATAACTTGTTTCAAAGGAAAAAAAGTCTTTGTGTCATGACCTCCACCTTGGTGGTACATGCAGTATGCATTACCATCCCAGAATCGGGTTTTCTCATCTTCCAGTGGGTCCGGAGTCCGACCGACGAGTTATAGTAGCCCTTTTGAAGCAAGCATCTCCAGAGCGGTGTTGTATGACATTTCCAGATCTGTGAATGGCCTCTGATGTTTTCTCACGGCTCCCTCATTTGGGTTTTTGGGGATATTTTTGTGAGTTTTGTTTTTGGTAACCCTGGGCGGAAACATAATTTGGTCATTGTTAATGGAAAGTTTTGGGGATGTTGCTTGGAATTTTGAATGGTGTTTTGGTGAGACAATTTCATGTTCTTTGTTAGTGGGTTCGTGGGTGTGGTAACCATCAGACGGTTCCATATTTTCAGCATTTGGTGGTTTGGGAATTGGGTGTTGGTCTTCTCCCTGGTGGTCAGGTTCATTTTCGGCATTACCAAACCTTTTCTCCAAATTAGCTACCTAAGTGTTCAAGTCATCGATAACAACTTGCAACTTTGAGAATATGTTGTTGATGGAGACGGAGAGCGTGGGTATATCGCTTTGTAGGCCATCTTCATCAATTGCACGAATTTTCTCATCGTTGGGAAGGATGAGATGAGAGCAATCCAAGGAAAATTCCTGACCGTGTCCAATAGGGTTTTCTAGAGGGTTGTTTTTGTTGTTGGCAAGTAGTCGGCTTTCAAGGAGCTTAACCCTTTGCTCAATATCAGAAGAGGGAAAATTCCTGGTTATCATTTTGTCCTCAACTTGGGAGAGACGAGTGCTCAAGTTTCCACGGTAGCTACACTAGTAGAAAAAACAACTATTCCGTCAGTTGAATTGCGTCGGTTTTAGAAAACACGATGCAAAAAGTACTCACTTTTGGCGGGAATCCAATTTCGCCCTATAGGGAAGCTTAGAGCAACTCCAATGGTACAATTTTCGGACCTGCTTGCAATTTACATAAATTACCTAGCTACAACATAACCATTGGGGAAGAACAAGTAATGTATGCTTGAAAGCTAATGTAGCTTGCACAAGCTACAAGCTTGAAATTGAATGCTTTGAATAATAGTGTAAAAATTGAATAAAATCAAAGTTAAAATAGTAATTTAACTTGTGTGACCCATACAAGCGACATGGTATTGTAGTTTACCACTAAACGACTTTGTAGCCGGAAAACGGGGTTGCTTGAAATGATGAGACGGAAATCCAAGCTACAAGAGATTGTAGCTATCCATTGGAGTTTCTCTTAATGCGTCGGTTCATGGAAAAAACCTGATGTATATAATGCGTCAGTTCTCGGCAAAACCGATGTATTTAATCAAATACATTAGTTATGTTACTAAACTGACTTATTTGATTTTTTTTTGTATCAGTTATACCTAAAACTGACGCAAATGATGTTTAATTAAAAAAAAATACGATTAAAACATTGATGTTCACTCTCGCTAAAACGTTTCAATTTTCATCCCCAAACAACATCCAATTATAGAGTATTTCGGAGGAGAGAGAAAAAAAATCCCCAAATCTTCAACAATGGTTGCCGAACCCAATCAAAGACAAGAAATTGAAAGCCAAGGATGGAGAAACCACCGAGATCGATGGTGACCTTGTTCTCTTTATTGAGAAACTTCAGGAAATCCAAGATGAACTTGAAAAGGTTTGAATCTTTTTTTCGATTTTTATAGGGTTTTTGCATTTTGGGTTAAAATAACTTTGTAAATTTGTGTATAATGGTGTATATGTTTGTTATTGTTGTTAATGTTTTTTGGATTTTTGATTTTTGATGATGGGTAGTTGAGATTATTGATACTTCTCGATCAATGCCACCGGCGTACTCGTTAAAGATCTCAGTCGCAAACTCGCCAACTGCACGAGCGTCGACTACACTAATCTCCCATGTTCACTCTTTCTACCTCCCAGGCTCGCGATTTTCAAAGGTTTTTTATCTTCTTTTCTTTGTTTTCCAATTTCCTTGTCAATTTCATTCTAAATCTAATTTACTGTTAAACTAATAGTATCTTGTGCTTAATTGATTTTCATTTGATGAAATTGTTAAGTATTTGGGGAAAACGAAACCCTAACTTTGATGTATTTCCAATTTCTTTGTCAAGGATTGCTGCGTAGACCGGTCAGCAAAGGTATGATATATACATATACTAACATTAACGTTGTTTCTTATGTTATGCATGAAGTCACAAAGGTTCTCTTAGGCGATGCTTCTGTATTTTATAACGGGACAGTGTATTCGACGATTGGGACATCATGTGTTGCTATGGTTTATCATTCTTTTCACGTTCCAGTGTTAGTTTGCTTTGAAGCATACATGTTTAGGTTCAACTTAATTCTATATGTGCGAATGAACTTGGTAATCCTTTGTCTATTCTTAACCGTGAATACTTGATAAAGTCTTTTTTTTTTCTTTTTATTATTGTTGGTGTTATAGGAGGCACAAGGCTATTACAATATGTTGGAGGATAGGGATTTCGAACTATGACCTATCGACCTCAGTCTGAATGTTTTCATAAGGTAGGCAAGCAATGTTGATGATCAACGTGATCTCTACAGGTGATCCTGATACTAGGTAATGGTTCTTTTTAACCTGTTATTGTTGTTTATTTTGTGGTATTTCAGTTCTTTAGCTTGCTTATAGTTTTGTTAGTAGAATAGTAGCTTAGTAAGTACTTGCTTTGCCTGAATCATTTGATTACATTATTTTTCTTTATGAAATGTAATTTAATCAAAACTAAACAAATAGTTAGGATAGACGGAGTATGTATATTGTGTATTTGTGCTTGTTAAGTAACATGACTAGATTTTTTCTGGAATGAAAATTTTCTGGTTCGTGGGTGTCAGCAACTTTGTGTAACATTGAGGCATTGATGGAGTTCATGTGAGTCGATTATAATAAAAAAAAAAGTAGGGTGTAGTATCATTAATGTTTGTGGGATTTACAGTTTAAAAGTAATGTGAAGTTTACGTTCGACCGATGGTTACATCTTGATTGTTTTGTTGAGTACCATTAGGACGGATGTTGAGCTCAGGTATAATTGTGAATGTTCAGGACTAATCACGCAAATAGGATAGTGGTTATAGTTGAATGGTTCGTCCAGATGCCAACTTATTCCTCATAAGGTTTCAGTAATCTCGAAGTGGTTTAATACTTATGAGATCATGTAGTGGTTTTATCAAACTACTGCATGTATGTTTATTTAGAATGGGATGACTTGGAGAAATTGTGTTTATAAGAATGTGATTTGAGAAAGTTGGTTAGAAATTGTTGAATATCTTAAAGAAGTTGCCTACTTGGAAGCATCCTAAAGAGTTAGTTACGTGTGGGGAAGTAAAATTGCTTTTGCGAGCGCCTTTAACATATTGTTTTGGATGCAACAAGGCATCTAATGTCACTTTGATAAATAAAATGGATCCTAAAAGACGATTTTGCTTAATTTTGCTCAGGGGTTAGTGAAAGATTTGTAGTGAGATACTTCAAAGATTTTTGTCTTATCCATCTAATGAATTCAATTTCTTGCATTAGATTGTGTAGTTCAACTATTCTTCTAATTGTATTTTCAATATATTTTCCACTTATTTCTCTTTTCCATTTAATCTGTTTAACTTGCTTTTGATCGCCTTTTCCAAATTCTTTCAGCAATAGTTGGTGATATTACACCTTGGGATGATATTTATAACGAGGAGAAGAATCGTAAGGAACCGGAAGCACTCGACCATATGTGCAATGTCCTTGGCGAAGAATCAAGAGGTATCCCTTATTATCTCTATTTTACTTGCCATTTTATATCCATTTCTAGGGCCTTGAGGGGAGTTCCCTTTCAGCCCTTGCTTTTTGAGTCTCCGATATAAATTTTCAAGTTAAAGGTCAAGTTGCTACATGAATACAACAAGTAGTCATCTATAGGTTTTAGGATGAATTATGAAGAAAATTCTCACTTGGTTTTGTGGGAATTAGATCTCACTTGGATAACATGTTTTGTACATTGACAATGAATATGGGTAGGAGTTAAGGAATTCGGAGCAGCTACCGGGTTGAAAAAATGGCTGCCAAGTTGAATACGGGAGTCTTTTTCACTTTTAAGTCTCGTGTGTGCTCTTTATCTTCATTTTTTATATTTAATGGCTGAATAATACTTTTCGTTTCTCACATTATATTTCACTATTAGTCTATTACAAGGTTCCCATTAATTTGATTATTCACTTTTTTCAACCACAATTGACCGTTCGTATGCTTTTACTTCAGAATGTTATTTTTTACCCGTCAGTACTGGAGTATTGTCACCAACACATTTTTTTTGAGAATACCTTATTCAATAATGTAATTTGTTAGTCTGAATTTTTTGTTATGATATCTTAGGCTGTCATTAAAGGTAGCTGTTTAAACATATAGTTATATCAATTTTTTTATGATATCTAATTGACTTTTCTCTTCTCTTGGAGATTGCAGGTGATCTATACATTCTTCTACTATTCCGATCGAGGACTATTAACTACTTGAGTATGTTCGGTTGAGACGTTGAGTTATGTTTGGTTTGTGGCATCGAGTTTGGATTGATATATAGTTTTATGTAAAGTTTACTAGATGTTTAGAGAACATTTAGTATAGATTAGCTTAGTAACTAAACATTGGATTGTATTCGAAACATTGGTCGGTTGAATGAAATGTAATGTTGTTTTACATGCATGTGATGTATTAGTTGTTGGTTGGATTTTTTGTTGCGGGTTTTTAAGTTTAGGTATACGGATTGTCAGTTTTATGGGGAGTTGGCGCCTAAATTTCAGTAGCAAATTTATATATATATAAAAAAAAATACATTAATAAATTGCGTCAGTTCTTGAATGAAATGATGCAAAGGAGGGAAACGAATTTGCGCCGGTTGCACATATTTATTGCGTCAGTTCTATCCATAGAACTGACGCAAATGGTGCTTTTATGCGTCGGTTTTTAAGACACAACTGACGCAAATGTTGAATTTTTTTGCGTCGGTTTCACAACTGATGCAAATCAAATACGACCCCTTGATATACGTCAGACAAAAACCGACGCAAAAGGCCCTTACAACTGACGCAATATGGGTTTTTTCCATTAGTGCTAGGAGTCGAAGGACCATGTTGTTGGTTTCGGCAGAAGTCATGAAGGTTGATCAGCTTCTTGAGTTTCTGTTTGGCGATCGATGGAACCCAAAGCATTCCTATTTCACATAACGATAGGCGTTATAACTTGTCTTGGCAAGGCATTGCACAAATAAAGGCAAGTGCGACACATATGTATAAAAGGCAGCTATGTCGTGAAGATGCGGCGGTGTGACTAGGTTATGAGTTCATTAAAAATCGTGAATGACCTCTTGTGTTTGAACTCTTAGTGCATGGCTTTGAACTTAGACTTGAGTGTCAACTTTGGCGTAGTGATGCCTAGACAGACGACTTCTGACTTAGTTTGGAGGTTTGTCGATGGAGTGACGCAGTTGGACATGACACGTACACAAACTTGACCTTTGACCCGTAATGTAGGGGAAATGCGGGTTCAAAACCCGACAGGTTTTGACTCTGTTAAAGCCATTGTAGATGTCTCGACAATTAGGTGACACGGTCTAGACCAGAAGGTAGGTACTAACTTCGGCGGAGACTTGACGTTATCTAGACGACTTGACTTGAAATCGGGTGGACTCTAATCGACTCGAGGCTGAATCGGAATGGTGGACTGAAATATTCAAAAATAGAAATTTTCAAAAAGATTCATTTGTCGTTTTATGGACGGCTTCTGAAGAGTAGGGTTGTCTTGGGTTTGTTTTCAAAAGACAGTTTAAGTTAAGATTGCGGCGGCTCTGAAAACAATGTGTTGTTTCCGAAGACGGTTTTTGAAATTCCGAATCACGGATTTGAAAATCCAGAATTGAAGAATATGGAATCGTCATCACAATGGCCATGATAACGGTTAAATTTGTTTTCAAAGGATTTAAAATTGAGTTGAAAATTTTAAAATGGATAAATTTGTTTTCAAAGATTCAGTTTTGATTTGAAATCTGAAAACGGTTAAATTTATTTTCAAAGATTTGATTTTGAATTGAAATTTGAAAACGGTTAAATTTGTTTTCAAATGATTTGAAATTGGATTGAAATTTGAAAATGGTTAAATTTGTTTTCAAAGATTTGAATTTTAATTGAAATTTGAAAACTTTAAATTTGTTTTCAAATATTTTCAAATTGCATTTGAAATTTGAAAATGGTTAAATTTGTTTTCAAATGATTTGAAATTGGATTTAAAAATTGAAAATGGTTAAATTTGTTTTCAAAGATTTGATTTTGAATTTAAAATTTAAAAACGGTTAAATTTGTTTTCAAAGATTTGATTTTGAAATTGAGGGATTTGAAGACGGTTAAGTTTGTTTCCAAGCGATTTGAGTTTTGATTAAAAATTTGAAAACGGTTAAATTTGTTTTCAAAGAGTGGAAATTATGAGGATTAGGTCATTACGACGGGTTAGAAAACCGTTTTAACCTTTGAAAGACGGTATGCAAATCGAAAAGTGTGAGAATTTAAATCTTTGTTACGACGGCTTAGAAAAGACAAATTTGATTTCGAAAACGAGATTTGAAATTTGGAAAGTTGCACGAGTTGAAATCGTCATTACGACGGTTTGAACAACATTTTTGTTTGAAAATTGATTTCGAATTTTGAAAATTCGAGGGTAGAATTCGTCATTACGACGGCGTAAAAGGGCGCTTTGAGAGTGCAACGGTCGGCGAGGAACTGAGATTCGAAACGGCCATTACGACGGCGTAAAAGGGTATTTTGAAATGGTTTGTGAAAATCAAGGTTTGAAAATTGTCATAACAACGGCATGAAAAGGTGCATTTGAAATGGTTATAAAAACAAGGTTCTAAAATGGCCATTATAACGGCATAAAAAGGTGTTTTGAAATGGTTGTGAAAATCGGGTTTTAAAAATCGTCATTACGACGGCCTAGAAAGGCGTGTTTAAATGGTTGTAGAAAACCGGATTTGAAAATCGTCATTATGACGGCCGGCGAAAGACCGAGGTTTGAAACGGCCATTATAACGGCGCAAAAAGGTGTTTTTGAGACGGTTGTAGAAAACCGGTTTTGAAAAGTCGTCATTTGGACAGCATAAAAAGGGTTTACAACGGTCATGGAAAGACCAAGGTTTGAAATGGCCATTATAACGGCGCACGAAGGTGTTCTAAAAGTTTGAAACGACACGGAAGCACTTATGATCACAAAACACATAAGCACTCACAGTTCATTATATTATGCATAATGCTGACACGGGTTTTGGCTTAATAAAGGTGGTTACACACCAAGCGATCAATCCCCGATTTTCAAGAGGGATACCAATCTAAACAAAGTGTCTAAGGAGGGCGCCCTAGCCTCGTGCACGAAGGAAATGAAATCTCATTGACGAAACAGAAATGTGTAACATCAATGGTATGCTTGACTCAATCGGGATTCGAAACACGGGGATGAGAAAACTCATGCCGAAGGGACGAGTCAATTGGTCAAAAGGGTTAGGTTGTGGGTATGGACAAGGAACCCGACTTATGACCGTAATGTCAATTAATGCACTTTAACCCCGACCTCGTTCGAGTTTCACCTCTAACGATCACAAAGACACAAGTGTCCTAGTTTTCCTCAGCAGAGTCGCCAAATTGTGGACATGGGCCACGCGTTACGTGTACATGGGCCACCGCCGCTCCGTGGACGTAGGCCACCTACATGTCAAGCCAATCTGTGGACGTATAGTGGTTGGAAAGCCACGTTTGGAGGCCTAAAAATGTGATACGGCTGTCGCAACCCTATCGTAAATAAACCAGAGGGGTCTCTAACTAATGCAGCTAGGGAAGTCGGGGTGGAATCCATAGGGAGTCTATGTTGCTTCTACTCGCTAAACTAAGCTTGTCTAAGTCACTGTATTGGGGGTTTGATTTTGTCACTAAACTAAAACTAACTAAAGCAAGGAGAGATTTAAGAGACTAAATATAAAGAGAAGGAACTAGGATTGTCGGGTCACCAATGAATGTCAGATAATTGCAGCTAAGGTCACTGATCGGTCACATGTATCAGTCTAAGGGGCAGCAAATATCTCCTTCTGGTCTCAATTCACCCTAAAACACTATTAGCTTAGCTTCCGCCCTCACTAAAGCATCCTAATGTTCACTGCAGGTCTCACCCCTTCCAACCTTCCGGTCTAGGTCAAGGCCTCCCAAATCAATTAGCTAAATGCGTCGACTCAAGCAACTAATTGTAATTATATGTAGTGATTAACAACAAAGACATGATTTTAGCAACAGATCTGCAACCCTAATAAGCAACTAACATCAACTCATTGAATCCCTTAAATCCTAGAAACTAAATTAAATAAAATAGAGAAAAGGAATTACATAATTTAGATCTGGCAAAAATAGAGAGGAAGAACTACATAATAAAAGTTTTAAAGTTGTAGAAAAGTGATGAAAGGAGTCTAGGGAAGAGATCCCTGATTAATGACCTAATTATCTATTTATATAGTAGAGATATTATTATAAGATAAGCTAAAATAAGGTAAACTAGAGTCTCGACTGAAATAGAGTTGCGTCCTACTTAGTAGGCTCTCGATCGAATAGTAAAATGGTCGATCGAGAGGTTTGGTGGTCGAAAGTGGTCGATCGAGGGGTAATATGGTCGATCCAGCAGAGTAGTTGGTCGATCGAAAGGTTTGTGTTCGATCGAGTTCAGCGCGTACTTCCTGCTTTGCGCACTGAACTTCAAATGGCCGCCATTTCTTCGTTACTTGGCCAAATCAGGCGTTTTCGGTGGCGTTGGAAAGATAAGAGGATACGCTTTCATATCCATTTCGAATCACCTTAAAATCATTTGTAGAACTCGAGATATGGCTTTTCAAATTAGACATTAGTAATTTGATGTCATTCCTTTACTCACCTAGCTGTCTTACTTCTTTGTGCATCCCAAAATAGTAGTCTCCAAGCTCCTACTCAACTCATATCCTAAATGCATGCATATGGAAATGTTTTAAGCTTGATTCCTCTTCTCTTTAGTTCATTCCTGCAAATAAGACAAGAGAAAGTAAAGTAAATAATTCGGGGGACATTTGTAGCTAAACACTACTAAATATGCATAGGAATGCGTGCAAATGAAGTACAAAATGCCTATATAAAATGCACGCATCAAATCTCCCAAAACCAAACCTTTGCTTGTCCCCAAGCAAACTATATGAAACTATATAATGGGATAGAAAAGAAAACTCAGAGCTAGCTACAAATTGTCTACTTAAACCGATTTGATGCAGGAAACTAACACTTACAGCAAAAACTGTCAAATGCAAACGAGTTGTAGGATGTTTATATTAAAGCTAAATCGTCGACCTTGCAAGAACTTTGATAATGGACCCTCACGGGTCACTCTTCTCTCATGAAGCAAAGGGTAAGCATATGAATTGTAAGAGAAGAAGAAAAATAGTCACTCACCTAAACTACGACCCACATAAACATGCATGCAACTAAAATGATAGACAATTCTAATCACCACACATACATTCCAACCAATCAATGTCTGTCACAGCCGAGGGCTTACAAAAATATGGTTTAGTGAGGCAATGGGTAAGAAAAGGCAAAACATTTATGAGATTGTGAGGTAATAGTCAAGCTAGCAACCTAACGAAATCATACGAACCAAATCCGATTCCTAATCCATCAGAAATCAAGTATAAGTGCCCTTTATTTTGGCACACAAACTCACTAACCAAACCAAACCTGCTCCTCATAATATATAAATAAAGCATAGGAGTAGAAACCGTCAATCAAACTCCTTTTTTTTCTTTCTTTTTCTTTTCCACGGTTTTCTTTTCTTGTTTTTTTTTTGTTTTTTTTCTTTCCAACTTCCTTTTTTTTTCATTCTTCTTCTCCTTCATAAATTACCAACTCCAAATCAAAACAATATAAACCAAACTCGGCACGACAAATTATATACCGCAAAAACATACACAAAACTAGCTTGACAGGGCAGGCTAAATTTGGATGTAGTTAAGGGTCAAAAGGCAAATTTGGCTAAATGTGGAGTTGAATGGGTAAAAATGAAAGAAAAGGGGAATGTAAGCACCTCCCTGCATGTTACACCAACCACTAACCCGAATGTAAGCAGGCGAAAAGCAATTGAATTTCATATACGTGCAAATTAATGAACATTTTATGCAAGGAGTATACTACTCACAATCCTACATTAAACCGGTCATAAATGACACCAGTTTATAAGGCTCTAAAACTTAGAAATTATAAGTAGTTTGCCAAAATTTCATGTCAAGTCTATTCGTTCAGCTAAATTTTAACATTAACTCGTAGATATGCAGAAGACAAAGCTAAAGATATTAATTAATCGCAAGGCTTAAGCAAAAGGACAAATTATAGTGCAATTTCATCGAAAACTACCGTTCCGACTCACCCTATATGCAAAAATAAACGTGAATTTTTGAATTTTTCGAAATTTTTAATTTTTATGGGATTTTCGTGTGTTTTTTGAATTAAATAACAATGCATACGGCATATAAACGTGCAAACAGAAATACAATAAAAACAATATGCAAACACAGTTATGGGTGCATATACCATACCGAAACCGAATTGTACAATGTCCTCATTGTACTCAACAGCTAACAGCAGCAGCAAATACGGGAAAGGGAAAATGCAAACTGAAGGAGATAAGTTGTGACACCCCATATACCAAGGAGCCTTAATGATACCCGTCGTTGTGAGTACCAAAGATAAAATTTATAATTCCTATTAAGACTAACCTAGGCTAGTGGTAACAGGGTCGAACCACAAGGAGGCAGTTGTAAATTCTAGTTGATTTATATTTAGTCCAAGGTAACAAAAGTGGGGATTGATTTGAGTTAGTCTAAGCTAACAGTAAATAAAGACAATAAACTAAAAGACGGATTAAACAGATAAAGAAGGGGTACTAGGATGATCGGTTCATTATAGCTTCGGCGGCAGCAAACTAAGTCGGTCTGAGTCAACACAGGTGAGGCGGGAAATAAAGAGGTCCTCTCGGTCCACTCTTGACAAATAGCATCTTTCGATCTCCCTATAGGTCCCTAATATCACTAATACTAACTTTCGTTCTGAAAAGTGACTAACGGTCTAAACTATACCTATCTTTCGATCTTAACACAGTTTAGTCGATTCAATTGATGGTCTAACAACTTACCCTATCTTTCGATCTATTGGGTCAGTCACAAAATAGGTATCTAACTGGTCGCATGCATTCGATTTGTTAAATACAACAATTAAAATCAATTAAAGCGAAACAAGCTCACAAGGTCAGTCGATCGACCGGGTAGGGTGGTCGATCGACCAACACGCGGGTTCAGGCCGTGTCTAATCTAATGCCGCCTATGCTACAATTCGCCTACATCCTAGCACAAACTATTTAGCTACTCATGATGAAAGTGATAACAACAATAACACTAGGGCAATAAGGTACTGAATTCATGATTAAAGCGGTAAAGCAAATAATTAACATGCAACAATAAAGATGGTTTCGGGAATCTATCTAGCAATTCTAATCTAATAACGAAAGAGATGAATAGAATTAGGGCAGAATAATACCAAGAACAGCAGAAGATTGATTAAGAGCAAGAGCCAAAATTCCAATGCTTACAATATTTCAAACCCTAATAAACTTAATGTAAAACTGAATGTGAACTTAGGTAAAAACTGAGATCATGAATCTGATGTTCTAGGTTACGTTATATAGCAAACATACGTAACACTTATTATCAAAACCTAAACATAGTGGGCTTCAAGTTCCTCGATCTTTTATTTTGCGTCAGACCCGTTGTTCAGTCGATCGACCAGAAGCATCAGTCGATCGACCAACTTGCGCTGTACAGGAGCTTCTGTATGTCGTGCTCTGGTCGATCGACCATGTAGGTCAGTCGATCGACCAAGGGTGTTGTACAGAATTGCATTCTGTCGATTCCTGCAGCGCGCACCGATCTTAAAACAGCTGCCATTTCTTCGTTACTTGGTCAAATCAGGCGTTCTACGCGGCGTTGGAAAGCTAAGAGGATAAGCTTTCACCTCCAATTGGAATCACTCGATTATCAGCTGTAGAACTCGAGATATTGCCATCTGAAGTAGGCTGCAATAATGTGAAGTGCTTATTTGCTTGTTAAACTCGTACGCACCCATGCTTTTGCTATCTTTAGGCCTTGAAACACGCACCAAGCTCGTTCCTTAAGTGGATACTTCACGTAAAATGAAATGCTGGATACTCGGGGACGGGTTTAGCTCGATTTCCGCTGGATTCTTCACATTTCTGCAATAATGTACGAAAATACGGAAGTAGACGGAAATAGGGAGAAATGTAGCATAAACTACATGAATGAGCTCTGAAATGCGTGTAAAATGGGATGCAAAACATCATATAAAAGACACGTATCAAACTTCCCCAAACCAAACCCTTGCTTGTCCCCAAGCAAGAACTAGACTCGATCTAAATGGAACAAGTTCAAACTCAGAGCGAATTGCAACATGTAAAGCCTAAACCAATTTAATGCATAACCAACAATCAATTAGCAAATGAATCATGCAAACGAGTTATGGAGCCGTTAGAAAACTATGCTGAACCGTCAACAGTAGAGACTTATCAAATCGGACTCTCACGGGTCGCTCAAATCACTCAATAAGTACAGGTGAATATATGTAAGATAGAAAGAATTAATTTTGTAGTGACTCTCACCTAACTACGACCTATGAAGACATGCCAGCAATAAAACATGAAAGAAATCTCTATGACGGTACATATGCATTCCAACCAAACAGATGACCAAAGACACATGCCGAGGTATATATGGGATATGTGAGGTATGGGTAAGAAGAGGCAAAACATTTTATGGTAAAGTGGAGGTACAGGTGATCAAGCTAGCACCAAAACGGAACCAAGTGGCAACATCCAACTTCTTGCTCATAATCAAACGAAACGGTGCTATAGCAAGCACAAAACTCACAGTCTCCAAAATTTTAAATCAATAAACTCCCCATAAAATATAAATGGAATATGGGAGCAAAAATCGCCAAAAGATAAGGATTAAATTATGCGAATTGACTTTTTTCTCGGATCTTCAGTCGATCGACCATAATTGTCAGTCGATCGACTGCTTTGAACAGTACAGAACTCTCTTTTTTTTTTCTTTTTCTTTTTTTTTTCTTTTTCGAATCTTTTTCATCTTTTCTTTTCCTTTTTCTATTTTTTTTTTCTTTCCTTTATTTCATCTTCCCAATAACGTCTCAACAGAGCATATGCCACCAAAAATGAGTAATAACCCCAAGAACACAGACTACTAGCTTGACAAAGGACAGGCTAAATGTAGGATGTAGTAAATGGGACAAAAAAGGATATTTTTTTTGGCAGTGTGGAGTTTATGGGCAAAATGAATAAAGGGGACCTCTACCACATGTGTCGATAGACCACAAACCGAATGCATACAGGTATTAAGTAGATCAAGTTCATATTTATGCAAATTAAGGAAACATGTCTCATAAGGAGTACTACTCATATTCCTAGATGAACTGGTCATGAATGTCACCAATTATAGGCTCTAAACCTCAGAAAATATAAGTAGCTTGCCAATTTTCTAAGTCAAGTCTCAAGTCCAGCAAGTAATTCAACGAAAACTCATAGGTATGCATAAACGATTCTACTAATAACATGTTAATCTAGCAAGGCTCAGGCGAAACAGGTGCAAATGCTATATCATCATGGAAATACTACCGTTCCGACTCGACCTATATGCTAAAATAAACGTGCATTTTTTTGAAAATTTTGAAATTTTTGTATTTTGTATATGTGAGAAATGAAATAAACAATGCAAGACAGAACTGTAAACGTGAATGCAAGCAAATGATATGCGACGCAAAACCCTTCCCCAAACCAAATCGCACAATGTCCCAATTGTGCAAAATCATGTAATGAAGAAAAGAGAAATGGGAATTTGCGAGAAAATGAAGAAAAATGACATGAAGGGAAAATAAGGAACTCACAAGACGTTAAGTGCAGCAAAAGGGAAACCTCCCCAAACCAGCGTAAGCTAGGAGGTTTCAGTAGCCAGCAGTGCTACTAAAAGGTACCTGAAAGACAAACAAAACCACGCATAAAACCGAGAAAACAATTTTTGAAGCGGTAAAATTGTGCATAAGTGATAAAATTTAGAAGAAATAATTAATTAGACGGAAAATAAAGTGGAGTAGAAAACTCCCTTAAGTCCGCATATCGACCAAACACAGCAGGGGAGAGGTCGTGAATAGGTACATCAGCGTCCTTGGTCGATCGACTAATGATGGCAGTCGATCGACCAACGTCTCAGGAACAGTAGCTCGTGCAAAGTGCAACTCAGTCGATCGACCTATGTAGCCAGTCGATCGACTGAAAATACTGCAGTACTCCTCTTTTCTTCGTATTTGCTCAATAACTTGAGCGAATGAGGTCTAAAAACCTGCAAGTGCACAATAATACGCGCCCAAAATTGCGCAAGAACCCAAAGCGAAGTCTAAAGTACTAAAAATCCTAAGCAAAATAAATAAATGCGAAGTCTCGCGCACACAAACGCAATAAAAAGAAAGTTTAACAAAAGCAAATAAATAAAGGTTTTTGATAAAACTTGTGATCAACTAATAAAACGGCCACGGTATGGCCCACTACTAGGCTTCTGACTGAACGCAGTGGCTTCAGAAACTGTCAAATCTCCTCCCGGCCTCCACAACAAGACGACGGAAGAACAACAACGTCTCGCAGCATCCGGATCCCAATCTTTCACCTCAGCGCACGGCTTCTTCTTAGACGGCACATCCTCATCAGGACCTCCTCCTAGATCATATTTCCGGGCAGTGCCAGACTTCAAGCTAGGAACACCCAACTCACCTGCGGGGTTTTTGAACCTGCCAAGACCTGTAGAAGGAGAAACAAAGCGATGTTCCTTCAATTTGTTCCCAAACTGGGACGGAGGCGTCAATCCTACTGCAGCAAATGGCTCAACAGAAGGAGTAGGAAGGTACACATAATCGACTAAAGGAGTGGAATTACCTCTAATCGGATAAGAGTGGTCTTCATTTACCTTCTCATCGTCATCCGGAATAGGTGTTGGTGACGATTTAACAATTCCCAAGGCTGCAGATATCAATCGAACAGCGTCACTACTCGATCGAGTAGTTTCCTCCTCTAGCATAACTGGTCGATCGACCACTGGTTCCAGTCGATCGACCGCTCTTCCTTCTGCAATGTCATTCGTTCGACCACACAAATCTGCTTGATCGAATTCTTTATGTGGCGCAGCATTGAAGTCTTCAATGGACGCTTCATTTTCCTCCAAATCATCATCCTCCGAGTCATACACATCATCGTTTTGCTCGGCAGCTACTTGAGCCAAGAGAAGCTCAAGTCTTTTGAAAGAAGCTTCTCTCTGTTCAGCGATTTCTTGCATTTAGAGTTTAAGCATCTCCATCATAGACTTCATTTCCGCACTCTCTTCAGAAGGAAAAGGGTCTTGCTGAGGTGATGCAAAGGAATATGAGGGCTTTTGGAAGCCTTGCTGGTAGTACGGATGTGGTGGCACATAATGACCTTGTTTATAATGCCAGTAAGCATAGACTTGGTCCATATCTGCTCGGCATATAGCAGAATCATGCCCCTCGGCGCCACATCTCCCACAAATCTCCACCTGCTGCTCCCAAGAATGGAACATGAGTGGACTCTCTGAAATCCGCAAATAGACAACACTAAAGAAGGAGATGAGAACTGCCTCAAGGTACTCAGTCTTCCCTTGAGGCGAAAAACAGACTAAAATAAAACAACTAAAAATTAGAACAATTGCCTCCCCGGCAACGGCGCCAAAATTTGATACCCGTCGTTGTGAGTACCAAAGATAAAATTTATAATTCCTATTAAGACTAACCTAGGCTAGTGGTAACAGGGTCGAACCACAAGGAGGCAGTTGTAAATTCTAGTTGATTTATATTTAGTCCAAGGTAACAAAAGTGGGGATTGATTTGAGTTGGTCTAAGCTAACAGTAAATAAAGACAATAAACTAAAAGACGGATTAAACAGATAAAGAAGGGGTACTAGGATGATCGGTTCATTATAGCTTCGCGGCAAAGAAACTAAGTCGGTCGAGTCAACACGGGTGAGGCGGGAAATAAAGAGGTCCTCTCGGTCCACTCTTGACAAATAGCATCTTTCGATCTCGCTATAGGTCCCTAATATCACTAATACTAACTTTCGTTCTGAAAAGTGACTAACGGTCTAAACTATACCTATCTTTCGATCTTAACACAGTTTAGTCGATTCAATTGATGGTCTAACAACTTACCCTATCTTTCGATCTATTGGGTCAGTCACAAAATAGGTATCTAACTGGTCGCATGCATTCGATTTGTTAAATACAACAATTAAAATCAATTAAAGCGAAACAAGCTCACAAGGTCAGTCGATCGACCGGGTAGGGTGGTCGATCGACCAACACGCGGGTTCAGGCCGTGTCTAATCTAATGCCACCTATGCTACAATTCGCCTACATCCTAGCACAAACTATTTAGCTACTCATGATGAAAGTGATAACAACAATAACAATAGGGCAATAAGGTACTGAATTCATGATTAAAGCGGTAAAACAAATAATTAACATGCAACAATAAAGATGGTTTCGGGAATCTATCAAGCAATTCTAATCTAATAACGAAAGAGATGAATAGAATTAGGGCAGAATAATACCAAGAACAGCAGAAGATTGATTCAGAGCAAGTGCCAAAATTCCAATGCTTACAATATTTCAAACCCTAATAAACTTAATGTAAAACTGAATGTGAACTTAGGTAAAAACTGAGATCATGAATCTGATGTTCTAGGTTACGTTATATAGCAAACATACGTAACACTTATTATCAAAACCTAAACATAGTGGGCTTCAAGTTCCTCGATCTTTTATTTTGCGTCAGACCCGTTGTTCAGTCGATCGACCAGAAGCATCAGTCGATCGACCAACTTGCGCTGTACAGGAGCTTCTATATGTCGTGCTCTGGTCGATCGACCATGTAGGTCAGTCGATCGACCAAGGGTGCTGTACAGAATTGCATTCTGTCGATTCCTGCAGCGCGCACCGATCTTAAAACAGCTGCCATTTCTTTGTTACTTGGTCAAATCAGGCGTTCTACGCGGCGTTGGAAAGCTAAGAGGATAAGCTTTCATCTCCAATTGGAATCACTCGATTATCAGCTGTAGAACTCGAGATATTGCCATCTGAAGCAAGCAAGAATAATGTGAAGTGCTTCTTTGCTTGTTAAACTCGTACGCACCCATGCTTTTGCTATCTTTAGGCCTTGAAACGCGCACCAAGCTCGTTCCTTAAGTGGATACTTCACGTCAAATGAAATGCTGGATACTCGGGGACGGTTTTAGCTCGATTTCCGCTGGATTCTTCACATTTCTGCAATAATGTACGAAAATACGGAAGTAGACGGAAATAGGGAGAAATGTAGCATAAACTACATGAATGAGCTCTGAAATGCGTGTAAAATGGGATGCAAAACATCATATAAAAGACACGCATCACTTAACAAGACCTTCCCTAGAATATAAGGGCATCACCATCTTGGTTGTCCGAGGACAATAATAATCAAATGTCGATAAAAGAACAACTAAGTTACATTATAGTGATTAACAAAACTAAGATACATATATATATAAAGGTACAACTCAAACTACTGTCAGGTATGTGGACTACTTCTGTCGTAACTCGTAAGAGACTCATCCCGCCAAGCACCCAGCTAACATCCAGATCACAACCTGCTAAGACTGACTGCTCACCATAAGGGATCACGGCACACACAATAGAAACAAACAACAAGACAATACCACACAAGGTTAGTAACTGAAGAAACACACCAACAACCACAGACACAACACAGGCATAACAGAACATACACACATCACATCTTCTCCAACTAATAACCGTCACCGACTGTCCACTGGACCAGCCCTGCCAGTAGGGGACCGCAGCCGTACCCACCAAATCCTCGCTCATCATACCGAGCGATAAACCCATGTCCATTAATGTGCACATCCCCTCCCAATTCGGGTTCCACGGAGGGCGAACAACGGGCGTGAAGCCACTCCCGCAAGTGACTCCACTCAGCCGAGGACGTACCTCGAGAACCATAGATAAAAAATCACAATCAGCTGCACCACAACAACGATTAATGAAACAACGCAACAACACCAGTTATCACAATCGATCAACCACACCGACACTACAACAACCAAGCCACATAAAAAGGCACGCTAGATGACCAACAGTACTTAGTAGGCGAACCTACCTTTAGCCAACCTCAGCGATTCCACGTCCGACCATATGATATCAATCAACCACGCAACACATATTTACAAACAGTATAACCATCTATCACTATCACTACAACCCTAACTGAAATAACGACAATAATGATGACGATGACATACCTACGCATAGCAATCCAGCATTAAGACCGCTACCCGATTCAAGCAACCCATCCCCACGGCGTAAGCATCCTCAAGGACCTCAAAGGACGGAATTATGGTGAAAGGGAGAAGGAGAGACGACATCTAGGTTTAGGAAAGAGAAGGGGAAATGGTTTGCGGTTTCACGAAACACAATTCCCCGCTGCAAACCCATTACTCGATCAAATAACTGACTTACTCGATCAAGTGACACCTACTCAATCGAGCCCCAAAGCTACTCGATCAAGTTGCCTCAGCTAGATCGAGTAACACACCAGTCAAAGTTCACATCGTCTCCAGTCCTCACTCGTAAGGTTCCCGGAGTTCAAGACATGTCTCTAAGGTCGGTCAACATCGGTCAACGGGTCCATAAAAGGACGGGTATTACATAAGTAAAGAATAGGAGCTAAGAAACTCACAAGATAGCGTGAAATAGACGGGCCTCCCCAAACCAGCCAGCAACAAGGGAGGTCATAGCTAGCAGCATCGGACCAACTAAATTCGCGGAAAGAATGCAGGTGTACCTGCAATTACGCTAATAGCAACCAAAAATACCACCATAACCAAGTCTAATATGTTTTGCAGTCTAAAGTCGAGAAAGCTAATTTTAAGCACACAAGAAAAACTGAAATGTTTAAAAATCCAAACAAAAAGTTTTAAACTCCGGGTTGCCTCCCGGTCAGCGCTAGTTTCAGACAGGTCCCAGCTCGACCTTTCTTTCTTCATCCGCCAACAAAAATTAATGGCCCACAACTAGGCTTATGACTGGATGCAGTCGCTTCAGCATCCATCAGCTTTACTTCCGGCCTCAACAGCATAACAACAGAAAAACAGCGGCTCTTTACAGCATCATAGACGTCACTATTAGCCTTCTCTCGCGTCTTCTTCTTACTCGGGATAGATCCTTCAAATCCTCCTCCGGGTCTTCTAACCTGTCAAGACCTGTATAACAAGAAACACGACGACATTCCTCCAACTTGCTCCCAAACTGGGGGGAGGCGTTAAATCAACAGCAATAAATGATTTAAAAGAAGGAATAGAAAAATTCTTATCGAAATCAACTAAAGGAATAGCAATACCTCTAGTCGGATAGGATTGGTCTTCATTTACCTTCTTAACGTCATACGGAATAGGCATGAATGACGAATCAACAATGTCCATAGCTAATAAATTCTATCGAAAGCTTTCTTCACCCAAACTGCTAGATCGAACAAGCCCTGTGACTGTTCGATCGAGGTCTTTTTCGTCAGCAATGCTCGATCGAATAGTATCTGTAGCTGTTCGATCAAGGTCCTCCTCGAATAAGCTGTTCGATCGAACAAAAGAATATGTTCGATCGAGCTCCTCCTCATATAAGTCATTCGATCGAATACAGAAGCTAGCTTGATCGAATTTTTCATACGGAACAGCATTAAAGTCTTCGTTTGATGCTTCATTTTCGATAATATCATCAATTTCCGAGTCATACATATCAGCATCTTGCTCGGTAGTTAATTGAGCCAAATGAAACTCAAGTCTCTTGATAGAAGCATCTCCAAATCTCTCAGATTCTTGCACACGAAATGCAAGTGTATGTAATAATGACTTCAATTCAGCTAACTCTTCTTTGTTGATAGTAGAGGGAGGAACTTATTGTTGCGGCGGTAAGGAATATGAAGGCTTTTGAAAGCCTCATTGTTGATAAGGATGTGGCAGCACATAGTAATTCTGCGGCAGAAATGGAGAATAGTTTGGGTAACCTCCACTTTGATAAGCATAATGACCTTACCTATATTGCCGATAGGCATAGACTCGGTCATTCTCCGCAAAACAAATAGCAGTATTGTGCCCCGCAGTACCACATCTCTCACAAAACACCACCTGCTGCGCCATTGGATGGAACATAGGTGGAGGATCAAAGGTACTCAAGCCTTCCCTTTGATGATCTTTTTCCAAAATCCTGTTTAGCTAGACCTGTAAGACCTATCAAAACAACACTAAAGAAGAAAGATAAGAACTGTCTCAAGGAATGAATTCCTTGAGGCTAAAGAGAAATTTAAAATAAAACAAGCAAAAAATGTCGCCTCCCCGGCAACGGTGCCAAAATTTGATACGGGTGTCGCCACCCTATAAAAAAAACCGAGGGGTCTCTAACTAATGCAGCTAGGGAAGTCGGGGTCGAATCCACAGGGAGGCTATGTTGCTTCTACTCGCTAAACTAAGCTTGTCTAAGTCACTGTATTGGGGGTTTGATTTTGTCACTAAACTAAAACAAACTAAAGCAAGGAGAGATTTAAGAGACTAACTATAAAGAGAAGGAACTAGGATTGTCGGGTCACCAATGAATGTCAGATAATTGCAGCTAAGGTCACAGATCGGTCACTTGTATCAGTCTAAGGGGCAGCGAATATCTCCTTCCGTTCTCAATTCACCCTAAAACACTATTAGCTTAGCTACCGCCCTCACTAAAGCATCCTAATGTTCACTGCAGGTCTCACCCCTTCCAACCTTCTGGTCTAGGTCAAGGCCTCCCAAATCAATTAGCTAAATGCGTTGACTCAAGCAACTAATTGCAATTATATGCAGTGATTAACAACAAAGACATGATTTTAGCAACAGATCTGCAACCCTAATAAGCAACTAACATAAACTCATTGAATCCCCTAAATCCTAGCAATGAAATTAGCTAAGCATATTGATAAAAGCGAAACTAATACTAACAAAAGCAGCAATAAATAACAACCTGATAAAAGATGAAGAGAATTGAAATAATAAGAGCTAGACTAAACAAGGAGAATAAATGAGTAAAGGAATAAGAGAAGCAAAAGGAAAGAATTAATACTAGAAACTAAATTAAATAAAGTAGAGAAAAGGAATTACATAATTTAGATCCGGCAAAAATAGAGAGGAAGAACTACATAATAAAAGTTTTTAAGTTTTAGAAAAGTGATGAAATGAGTCTAGGGAAGAGATCCCTGATTAATGACCTAATTATCTCTTTATAGAGTAGAGATATTATTATAAGCTAAGCTAAAATAAGGTTAACTAGAGTCTCGACTGAAATAGAGCTGCGTCCAACTTAGTAGGCTCTCGATCGAATAGAAAATAGGTCGACCGAGAGGTTTGGTGGTGGAAAGTGGTCGATCGAGGGGTAATATGGTCGATCCAGCAGAGTTAGTTGGTCGATCGAACGGTTTGTGTTCGATCGAGTTCCGCGCGTACTTCCTGCTTTACGCACTGAACTTCAAATGGCTGTCATTTCTTCGTTACTTGGGCAAATCAAGCGTTTTCGGTGGCGTTGGAAACCTAAGAGGATAATATTTCATATACAATTGGAATCAACTGAAAATCTGTTGTAGAAATCTAGATATGGCTCTTTAAATTAGACACTAGTAATTTGAAGTCATTCCTTTGCTCGCCTAGCTATCTTACTTCTTTGGGCATCCCAAAACAGTAATCTCCAAGCTCCGACTCAACTCATCTCCTAAATGCATGCATATGGACTTGTTTTAAGCTTGATTCTGCTTCTCTTTTGTTCATTCCTGCAAATAAGACAAGAGAAACCAAAGTAGACAATTCGGGGGACATTTGTAGCTAAACACTACTAAATATGCATAGGAATGCGTGGAAATGAAGAACAAAATGCCTATATAAAATGCACGCATCAAAATGATTTCGACCGGATCGCTTTAGATCAGTCGGTTTTATCTCGGCAAAGGCCTCGAAACGATGTTTGAGATGTTCGGAGTCGCCACCAAGCATTTGTGGGATGCTTGGAACCCGTTCGAGCCGACTTTATACCTAAGTCAATCAAGGCAAAAAGCGATGCTTGACATAGGTACTAAAGATAAGGACTCGTCCCCTTTTTCGCATTCTATGCCTAAAATGACTCTCGTACGCCCTGGATAAGGCCATCCACTATCCAAAGGTTCCGAGTAAGGGGTGAGGGGTACGTATTGGGAAGCCCTTTAATCAGACACCCAATCCCGCCCGCATTAGCGGCCTCTACTGATCGATCGTGGTTGTTTAAGTGTAAAAGTTGATAAAACGGTTTAAATGAATGAATGCGCATCCAAAATCTTAACCTAACATGTGAGAATTTCCTAAGTCGATTTGTTTATCCAAATATCAAGAGAATGATGTCGAGTTGGATTTAGATTGATTTGCATGTGAAAACGGAAATTAAACATCCATTTACCAAATTCAGTTTATAATGCTTAACACAATCCATTTATTGTCAGAATGAAAGAATAAAAGGATGAATAAAAAAATGTTTAAATGTTTTAAAGATTGTAAACTCTTTAATCTTATCCATGTAGATTCGGATTAACCATAATCGGGATCGTCCTAGACAAGTGCTGAAATGAGACAGAACAGTGCCAGGCAGCCCCATTGGGGTGAGAGCCTATTGGCGAGGGAAGGGGCTCTGCTCAGGTTTTGAAAGATGGAAATAGGCAGGCTCTTGGGGCGCGATCCATGGGGCGATCCAAGAGGTGCCTCCTGGTTGTTAAAATGGTTGTTAAAAACCGTATTTGTGTTTAAATGATTTGCATGTATGATTTGCATGACTCGGAATAATTACTTTTATGTTAGTAATAATATCCGTGGTCGGATTTGCATGTTTGAAAAGTATAATTTACAAATAAAAATGTAAAATATGTGTGCTTAACCGTTTTGCCACCGTACTCGAATTAAATCGGCATGACATATATATTAGCCAAGGATGATAGATGATATGGTTGAGACAAAGATGAAATAAAAGTGAAAGGAAAATATTTGATTTGAACTAATTATGTTAAGTTCATTTGTTTGTAATTAATCAATTTTGTCATCGTACTCGGATTAAACCGACATGGTATAAAGAACCAAGGATGATTATGAATTATGACTAATATGTTTGCAAGTTTAAATAAGTGGGAAAAATGGTAAAAAGAAAAGAGTGTTAAAATACCAATTAATATGTATTTAACCAAATAATATCACGAAGTCACGGATTAAACCGTCATGGTATAAGGAACCAAGGGTGATTATGATTTATGGTTAAAGTATTTGTCATAAAAATGAATTAAAATGGTAAAAACCGTAAAAGGAAAGAAGTAAAAGTAAAAGATAGTGTTGAAGGAAAGACGAACTCAAACACGTTTGAGTCTGACCTGGACAACCCATTGAGGCGCGAGCCTCTTTGCACAGTAAAGGGCTTCTGTCTCAGGCCAAAACTCGGTTTTGGCTCGTCTAACCTATGTTCAAATCGTGTTATGCATTGTTCGTGTTTATAAACTCATGAAAACAGTAATGACATGAAATAAATGAGATATTTACACCCTCAAACTTACGTGTTTTGATGTTTGCGACGTAGACGACTTTAGAGACGGTTTTCTCATTGTGACTACTCGCGATCAAAGAAGTTTAAAAGAGTGCCTTAAAAAAGGATTTTGTTTTGAAAATGAGTTGAAAATATGTTAATTAAAACATTTTTATTGATGAATTGAGTTGGTCGAATGGGTCGGTCGAATGCACGGCGACGGTACCAAACAAAATGTGTAAGGCTTGCGTTTTCGATCGGTAGGTCGAAAACACGTGTCGATTTTGTGACTTAGGAAGTCGAGCTAGAAGTTTAAAAGAGAGGTGAGGGGGCGGACACTCGTGTGAGGATTATGGTGTGTGATGGTGGGTATTTATAGAGAAATTTGGGATGGTAGGTCGGTTGAGTTTGCTTGGAGGCTAAGGAGATAACCCAAAGAGGCGCGAGCCACCTAGTGATTGAAAGGGGTGTACTGACCCTTTCAATTTGGACGTGGCCTTTACTCTATCTATTATTTGGTTGGGTTTATTTGTGGTAATCAAATAGGATGTCGTGTAACAATATGGGCACCTAATAAGATGATTTCGGGTGTTACTTGAGGTAGGTATTTTGTGTGCTTGACTCGGGTTTGACCCCTGTGAGTCGGGATTTGAATTTCAAGTCGGTTTTTGACCCGGTATCGGTTTTGACTCTAATTAGTGTCATTTTAGTGAAAATGGCATGATAAAGACATCCATGGCATTATTTTCGACATTTGAGATTTGGGTTGACTCAGGTTGACTCGAGTTGCGGGTTTCTGAGTCGGTTTTGGGTAAGACGCTTTTAACTCTAAATAGTGTTGTTTTAATGCAAATGAAGTTAGAAATCTCTTGAAATCATTTTTCATATCCGAGTAATGCATTAAACCGTCTCATGTTGTCCAATCCATGCACGCATATCAAAAACACGTTACAGTCCGATAATCATCGGGTGGTTTTTGGAAGGTACAGATACTGGGTATCTACACTTACCAAGGACCACCCAAGTATATAAGGGTGCTTCCATCTCGGTTGTCCGAGGTAAGTAGATCAAATAAACAATAATAGAACATTTATTAAATAACTTTATACTTTACATCCTAAACCAACGTGAGAAAGCTTTCAACATTTACACTAGAAGAACTACTGGACGTGAGTGACAACGACATCTATCTCGGTAGCGTGATGACTCGATTCCCTTCTCATGTCCCGCAAGCATCAAGACTAACTGTACCTGCTAGACCAACTGCTCACCATCCCCGAATGGATCACCATAGTTTTAAAACAATTAAATGGGATCAGTTCACTGAGTAATAAAGATAAGCAAAACACAAGATAACGATGACAACAATTCCACACACTCCCCATTTTGAATCATGTCTCATAACTGACTACACACTTAAGTGTATAGTCCTGCCAGATTACTGTTGCGACAGATAATCCACACTACTAGTAGAGGACCGCAGCCTTGCCTACCTAAGCCCCGCTCATCGCAACGAGCAATAACCCATGTTCCTTAATGTGCACATCCTCTCTTGTGGCGGGTTCCACAAGGGGTGAATCAAGGGCGTGAAGCCACTCGTGCAAGGGACTCCACTCAGCCGAGGACGCACCTCACCATCATAGTCAATCCACCACAACTGCAATATTCCAGAATACAATTAACAAAAATGCTTATCATATCAATTAAATCACAACATCACATCTTAAAGCAATTATGCAATCAACTGAGTTGGGAAACCCTACCTTTTCACTATTCCATGAAAGTTTATCCAAAAAACAGGCCAAGCAATACTCCGAGATGAATCCTACAAGTAGCAATCACATCCTATTACTAAACTATTCAAGACCTACTTAGAGTTGACTACTAAACACAAACTCACCTTGATACGCGGACCGATGCCGACAACGGCGACCACCCGACTCGATGACTTCAAGCATGAACCATCTACCTTCTTGGGTTAGTGTCAAGTCCATGTGAGAGTGTAGGGTGATGGGGAATAAATGGGAGAGAGAAAGATTAAGGTTAGAAAGAGAAAATAACCGTCGAAAATAAAATAAGGTTCACGATCTCGCGTTTTATAATAACGCGTTAACAGTTGTGATACTTGGTCGAGTATAGACATACTCGGCCGAGTAAGCCCTACTCGTTCGACTATTCACACTACTCGGCCGAGTGAGCTTAACTAGGTCGAGTAACTAGTAACGTTAGTCTCCTAACCTCTCCCATATCCCTTGGTACGGGTCTCCTTTGTTAAAAAGGTCAGTCAACGTGTCCTTAAATAGGGCGGGTGTTACACCAAAAGCTAGGGCGGTGGGCGGGTTATACTCCTTAGTTATAAGATGCCTTGTGCATGTCTCTCAACAAAAGGTTGGTTTTCACTCGGTGGATGAGGTACGGCAATGGATAGTTGGAGTTAAAGGTGGGCTGGCCTTGGCCAAAGTTCCCAGCATAAGGTGGGGGCATCATCGTTGTAGTTATAAAATGGGGAAAAGAGGTCAGAGCTTGCTCAATGGGAGCGTGAGGTGTTGATGGTAGGGGAGGGGCCGCCCGTTCCTTGGTATAATACTCAAGGTCAAAAGTAAGGCTACTAGGGATGGTATACCGTTGGGCCTCGGGACGGGGTGATCCCTCCCTCTCTAGAGGGGAAGTCGGGGGTAGTCTTTCACCGGCGGGGAGCTTCATATGCCAATGTTCATCAATTCTCCAAGAGGAGGTGTCATTCTCCTCTCCATCCACAACCCAATACTGAGCCTTCAACCATTCAAGATCAAAATAAACAACTCCCTTGGACATGGGTGCATTGTAATACTACGGTTTTATGTATCTTAGGGTACTCTATCAAGTGGGACTTACTCTGTCGAGTAAGTATGTTTTTACGCAAAACAATAGTCTGCCCGATGGGTACTCGATCGAGTAAGGGTCACTCGATCGATTAAGTGACTTACTCGATCGAGTAAGTGAGTTTTACGGGCTGAGTTTGACGGGTTTTGTTAATGATGCGAGATAAGTATAAAAGGTTGTCCATCACTTTTCTTAGTTTCTTTTATCTATTCTAAAACCTAAGTGTGGGGAAAAGGAGTTATGTAGTTTGTTTGTCATCGCATCATTAGCAAATCCCGGAGCTAGAGGTGTCGGATTTTATCGTTCTTTACACCGTTGTGATCCTTTCGTCGAGGCTGAGCTTTACATATAATTTTTATACTGTTTTGTTAAAGTTGGTTAAACCCTAATTGGGTGATTTGGGGGTTTTTGGGGAGTATTGTTGATGTTAGATTGTGATTGTATGATTGTATGTTTGATAGGAAGTAATTTCAGTGAAGGACGATGTTGATTAGCTGATTGTGATGATCTTGGTGATTGCTGTTTCAGGTAGGGTTTCCCTACTCAGTATTAATTACATGATGTGTTTGGTGGTTTCATTGTGATTATTGTTAAAGTATATTGTTGGTGGTTGTGACGGTTGTTGGTTATATTGTTGATTAATATCGTTGATTGTTGTTATATATGTCTGTGGTCTTCGGGGTGCGTCCCTGGCTGAGTGGAGTCACTTGTGGGAGTGGCTTCACACCCTTGATTCGCCTTCTGTGGAACCCGCCACAGAAGGGATGTGCACATTAATGAACATGGGTTTATCGCTCGATGGAGATGAGCGGGGCTTAGTTGGGAACGGCTGCGGTCCCCCACTGGCGGTGTGGAGTATCTGTTGCGATGGGTACTCTGGCAGGAATACACACATTAGTGTGTAGTTAGTTGTGTGGAGATTGATTATGGAGACTGGTTCGGATATGATGCATTTAGGCTAGCCGGGATGAGTCGTCACTTGGCAATTAGAAGAGTCTTCCGCTGTGTCTGACGATGTCCTTAGTTATTCAGTTTTGCTAGTAGACAGTTGTGGTTTGGGATTGTATTTCATTTAATAGTTTTGGTTTGAGACATGTAATCACTTAAACTATATTTACTTTTAAAGTACGTTTCTTTATTGTCTTTTGATTATCATTGCCTCGGGTAACCGAGATGGTGACGTTCCTATACTTGAGTGGTCCTGGTAAGGCACTTGGAGTATATGGGTGTCACATGCATCCACGGTCCCCGATTCGTAAGCTAGCAAGTTCTTGGCCAACTGAGTTACCAAGGCCCCACAATCTAAGGAGCGTTGGTCCGACTCAGCCATTCTCCCAAGGGCAAGACGGACCAAAGAGACGGCATTGAAGTGGAAACACTCTTCACGGCAGGGGTTAAAGTAGGAACTCAAGATCAACACCTCCATGGAGTTGAGTTTGCTCGGGTCTTTCCTCCCATATAGGAGGTTGGTCAAGGAGGGCAAGAAAATCTTTAGGACGGGGGTGTTCGATGTCACTAATCTTCATGTTACTCACACTAACCTTTTCTTTACCCGTGTAAAGATGAAAATACTTTGAAACTTTCATGTCTTTATCGACCTTATACTTGTGACCCACGACTCTCTTACTTACTCCCAAATGGTTGGCAAAGGCATCACTACCTAAGTTGAAGGTGGTATTCTTGAGCCTAAAACTCACATTGTGGGTCTCCTTATCATTGGTGAAGGAAAATTCAAGGGTGAGGTTATGGTAACTTATCTCCTCTAAGTTGTACAATCCCTCCAATCCGAGAACCGTAAAGATGTTATGCACCTCCTTCTCTATCCTTAAGGCCTTCAAGGTACTTACCGATGTGCACTTGGTCGGGGCCATCCTCCTACTGGCTAGCACCTCAGACTTATCCCGGTGCTCCTCACTCTCAAACGCTATTGACGGGTACCCCGGGAGGGTGATAGCGGGAGGTGCCTCTTGTTGAGGTTGGCAAGCATTCCTTCCACGGACGGTTCTAGTGTTCCTCGACATGCTATAAGAGAGAATCACACAAGATATGGAATGGGAAAGGTAAGAATTTGGAGCTAACTTCGAGTATAAATGAAAATTTTCTCTATTTCTGAAGTGGGTGGAGGCAAATTGATGGGACAAGAGTTGGTCGTCACACATCCAATCAAACACATTTATAATACTCAACAACCAACTAGTTAGTGGTAAGTCGAGGTCGATCCATGGGATGGTGTGCTTTGGGTTCTAAGTCTATCTATCTCAATTTATGCTAGTGTCAGAATTGATGGGGTTTGTAGTTGTGTTTTAAACTAATGAAAGCAATAAAGTAAAACAAACAATAAAGCAAATAAAGGTGTAAACAAGTATTAAAGAGGACTAGGATATCATGGGGTCGTAGGGGATTCGTGAGAGTTGACCATACAAACATGTTCACAAAGTTGCAAGCAATTAATGTTGTAAAGGAACCGAGTTGGTTTATGTCTTACGGTTCTTAGGAAGAGTTGGGTCCCGGAGCCGAATCGATTAGATGTCAAAGGTTACTACTTCAAATTCACATTCATGATCAATTTCCAAAGAACGGTGGGGAGTGATTGCTTGGGATTCTTTCATTTGGGCAATTTGAATCTCTAATTCCTCACCTTGGGTAACAATGCCTTGAAGAACATTGTCCCTCTTTTGGCTCTCCTCTAGCATTTGTTTGAAGAAGTTTTGTTGATCTCCCATCATTTGGAGAATCACAATTTGAATGGGTTCATCATCTTGTTGTGGGCATGTGTGAAAGTGGTTGTATTGTGGCAACTGAAATTCATTATAAAGTTGGTATTGTGTGGGTGGTTGTTGTGGATATTATATGTGGTGATTTTGGTGGAAAAAATTAGGGTAGTAGTTAGGACTTCCATTGTATGAATAATAAGGTAGGTTTGTGTTGACTTGCTTTTCAAACTCCCCATACCCAAAGTCATACTCAAAAGATCCACCACATACTCCATATGTCAAGTCTTTAGCCATCACAGCTAAGACAAGGAAACAACTACAAGTATGGAAACTACACAAAAAATGGTAAGAACAATCCTTGAGGAACAAGTTCCTTAAGGTGAAAGCAAAATCAAAATAGACAAACAAGTAAGAACTTAATCACATAGCACCATCCCCGGCAACGGCGCCATTTTGATGGGAAAAGAGTTGGTCGTCACACATCCAATCAAACACATTTATAATACTGAACAACCAACTAGTTAGTGGTAAGTCGAGGTCGATCCTTGGGACGGTGTGCTTTGGGTTCTAAGTCTATCTAACTCAATTTATGCTAGTGTCACAATTGATGGGGTTTGTAGTTGTGTTTTAAACTAATGAAAGCAATAAAGTAAAACAAACAATAAAGCAAATAAAGGTGTAAACAAGTATTAAAGGGGACTAGGATATCATTGGGTCGTAGGGGATTCATGAGAGTTGACCATACAAACATGTTCACAAAGTTGCATGTAATTAATGTTGTAAAGGAACCGAGTTGGTTTATGTCTTACGGTTCTTAGGAAGAGTTGGGTCCCGGAGCCGAATCGATTAGATTGCACAACACCTACAAGTCGACTTACTTTCCTCCTAATAACTTCTATGCATGGTCTAACAAGACTCAAGTTGGTTTATATCTTACAAGTCAAGTTGAATAGATAAGAGATTGTATAAATGCAAGGATTCATAGGCTTAGCATTTCATCAAACATAACATGTGCATAGGTTGACATCACAACAAGCAAGCAATTTAGTTATGAAAACATATTAGATTAAGCATGATTATTCCCATGTTGGTTTCCCCTAATTAACCACTAATCATAGTTTAGTAACTACTCACTCATTACCATGGAGAACATGTCATTAATGGTGTCAATCATTACAACAAGTGTAAACATGATAAGAGAATGAGGAAATAGACAATAAAGAGTAAAGGGTAAAGGAATTATACCAAAATTGAGATGATCCAAATAATAAAGCAAAAAATAAAAGAGGCGAACTTTATTGATTGATGAAGGGTTGTCAATCCTCCAATATTAACCAAATAATCTTCAATTACCCAAAAGTAACGAACTTGAACAATAATTAAGGAGAGATTAATGTGAAATTTGTGGAAAGATTAAAGAGTAATCTCATCTAATCTACTCCTAATCTATTCTAAGAGGATTTTATAATGTGCAAGCCCCCCTTTGATTATCATCAAAATGGGGTATTTATAGTAGTGCCTCATTAGGTTAACTAAGGCTAAACTAGTAATTAATAATTCTAAGTTCTAAGTTAGGGAAATGCAAGTATTTCGGGGAGATGCGCATCCTTGCTGAAGACGTCGAGGGTCGCTCGGATTCAAGGGCGGGACGAGCGGATTGTAGGCATGAGGGACGCTCGTCCCGAAGGTGGGGACGCTCGGATTCTTGGGCATTTGGACGAGCGACTTCCTGCTTTGGACGAGCGGATTGTTGTTCAGAATACTTCCCCTCGCATACTTCTTATTCTTACAACATTGGTCTTTATTTCTTGCCTCTTCTCCTACACTCGTCCTACCAAGATCGTCAATGTCCTTCCAAATAAGCTCAAGAGACGGGAATTTCCGCCTAATTGTCTCCTTTCCTACAAAACATATGCAATGCACTAGGAAAGCAAAATAGAAAGCATTTGACGGACAAAATGGATATGGAATGTTATAATGGTATGCAAAATAGGCTCAATTAGGTGACTAAATGTGCGTAATTATGAGTCACATCAAATATCCCCAAACCGTACCTTTACTCGTCCCGAGTAAAGAGGTGACTAGAACTAAACCTTTATTTAAACTATCCTACTAATATAACCGATGTGAGAAAATTAGAGGGTCTCACTCCGCCCCTTCAACTCACAACAAGACAACCATGAGGTAGGATGCCTTCTTGCAAGGCAAGGTGGGTCTTGCCAAAATGGCGACACATCCAATCATTAAAGCACGTAAAATCAAGTAATGGATGCATCTACAAAAGATTAGCCACTTTTCACATCTAAGTGGTGGAAATAATCTAAAGGGGAAGCAATTCAAGGGTACACACTCCTTCAAAGATACGGTTAATTCAAACTCCTAAGCCTAGAAGGATACCAATAAATCACCTCCAAGTTGTGTCAAGCTAGGGTACCTTTGTCCTCAATTGTTAAATGCTTTCGTTAAGAGTAAACTCCCTATGGTGTTAGAAACACTAGAGGATCGCAGAATTCCCCTTCTTGCCTAGACAACAAGAAGGGTCGTCCACTTTCTACCATGCACAAAAGTGGATACGATGAAAAAGGGATCAATAGAATTTGAGTTTCATATGGGAGTTTGCTTTTTGTTGTTGTTTTCCCCCCAATTTCTTGTGGCATTTGACATTTGAGAACATTTTCTTTTTGCCATTTCTTTTGATGTTTGATATTTAAATACTTGACAACTTTCAACTTTTTGCATTTTCTTTTGAACATTTTCAAAGTCACCCCAATTAGTAACGAGGGTGCCTTATATTTGAAGCATAGGAGTTTTCATTTTTGTTACTCCTCTTTTCTTTTTGATGCAATTGCAAACTTTTTCTTTTCTTTTCTTTTCTTGAACTCAAATTTGAATAATTTTTGTGCCCATTCCCTTTGAAGACAAAATGTATGGTAGAACAAGGATGAATGATGGTTGCATGGTTTCAAGGGTCACCTTGGAATAAACGGTAGCCAAGGAGTTATCACACCACAAGGTACTCTTGACTAGGCCTTAATCCATGGGTCAAAGGATACTAGCATGACACATCCTGGGGTGTTTTTCAAGCATTCTAATGAGCAAAGTCCTAAGAAGAAAAAGTATCTACAAGGGCCTTATATACACTTGTCAAGTTTCCCAAATAGACGGTTTCGCAAAATTTTCTAACATGAAAACAATATGCCATGATGCAACTAACATTTATACATCCTAATGCATATGCTTCTACCAACTAGTATGTCAAATAATCTAAATACAACTCCTAACAACACATAGATACACAAACCGCAACAACAAAATACACCACATCCTCCTTGACATATAAGCCCATCCTCCTCATATGAATAATGAAAATAAATGGAAGGGAAATAGAGATTAGAACGATCATACCAAGCGGTCTTCATTTTCCCTTGCTAATACCCTCAAATGTAGTGTTGTATCTATGTGAGAAGAGAACAAAATCACAAGTATATACAATTCTACACTACTAAATTAAAGAACATGTTTTTGGTTTTTGAAATTTTCAAATTTTTGTGGGCTTTGTTTTTATGAAATTAATAGACATATTTTTGGGATTTTTCAAAAAATTTCAATTTTTATCATTTTTGGAATATAAATTCCCATCCTCCACTTTATTTTGGACATTGTCCCTAATGTACATGTAGGAGTAGGAATAAAAAGGAAATACATTTTTTTGGATTTTTGATTTTTTTTGAAATAAAGTACAAATGCAATGATATGATATGAATGAATGCATCCTCTAACTAAATGCAATTCTAAATGACATATATAACAAATGAATGCAATCTAAACTACACTATATGATGCATGCTAAATGCTTAAGTCACCTATGATCAAACCTCCTCAAACCAATTTAAACACTATTTCTAGTGTAGAAAAGAATAGGATTGGTCGTTAGTGGCTATGAGTTCTAATCTATATGCGATTATTTTACATGGATCATGTGAGATATAATACAATGCAATTATACTATATGAACTAGCTAATGCAAATGCAATATGAAATATAATACAAATGCAAGTGAAGGCTAAACTAAATGCAATACACTATACAAAAGAGAGGTAGAGAAGAGTATCATGCAAATAGAGGTGGTGAGGTAGGCATCTCTCACTCGTCATCATCATCTTGGTGGTAGCCATACCTACTTGAACTTCCTCCTTGGTCATACCCTCCTCCTTGACCAGAGTATCCTCCACCTTGACCATCAAAGTTCCCGGCTTAGTTCCCTTGTTTAGGGAACAAAAGATGTGGTTGAGCCCAAGATGGTCGAGGGCTACTAGGGTTGATATACCCTTATTATGCCATTTGGTAGTACTGAGGATAAAGGGCCATGTAGTGATTGACCCGCCCATCATGTACTCCGAGATCAACCTTCTTCATAAGGTTCATCAAGTCATGCATATCCGGAGCATTGGGGATTTGTGGTGCAAATGGCGTATGAGGGGTAGGGTATGGTGGGATTGGCACATAGGATGGTGGGGGAATGGAGTATGAGGGGTAGGGTATGTTGTGATAATCCGAGGAAAACGCAGAAATCCAAGCGTCTTCATGGACGGGACGAGCGTCTTCTTCAGGTGGTCCGAGCGTCGAAAGAAAAATCCGCTCGGATTTCGTTACAGGGATCCTGCTTATTCTGTGACGAACAAAAGACGAGCGTATTGTTTCTGGGACGAGCGGCTGAAATTGGACGAGCGTCTTCTTCAAAATCCGCTCGGATTCCAGTTTAGTCCTAAAATTTTCTTCAGGTATCTTACAGGACGACCGTCCAACTTAGAATACGGGCATCTTTCTCAGGACGAGCGTCTTGGGCAACAATCCGCTCGGATTTCGTGTCAGAATTAAACACCTGGAGGGAAGCTGAGGACGAGCGTCCAGGCCTCGGGACGAGCGTCTTCCGCTGCTTTTCAGACTTTTCTTTTCTTTTGCAAGATCGTACCCTTGCACCCTTTTGCTATTCCTCCTTATCTTTCTCTGAAATTTTGCTCAATAAGAATGTAAGAAAACTCTCTCTCACTACTCTCATGTAAGAAATTGTAAATAAAAATGCGAAAATGTAGAATATTATACAAGGTAAAGGTCCTAGAAATATCTTACAAATGGTGGTTTGAGATAGGACTCCACCAAACTAGTTGAAATTTTAGAAATTCTTGTCCATAGAGCTCAAGGCTCTTAATAGAAGATCAAAAGCTTTGAACAAGCTCCAAATAAGCATAAGTATGGTTTGCTTAACTTCAAGACCAAGCATGGCGAAGGGAATTTGTCATTCATTCTTGTTTTCTTCCTCTTCTTGGCACTTGAATATTCACGATGCTTCAAACCAATTAGCCCATGATTCTTGTTAGCGTAAGGTAGGAAGTATGGTTCATGGTTGTCCGGAGACTTCCACTCACTACCTTCTTCTTCGACTTTGGTGGTGATGATAACATTTGAATTTATCAATCCTTCAAGTGTAGAAGGAGAATTCTCATAGCATTGATGACAAGGTACCTTTGGAGTTGATGTTGTGGGTGCCAAATTTCCACAAGTAGCTTCATGTGCAAGTTTCTTTTTGAGCTTTTCCATCAAATATCCTTTGTATGATGCTTTGACCTTTTGAAGAAGGTCCACCATATCATCTCCAACAATCATTTGCTCCATGGTGGGTGCTAAGTAATCTTCATGGGCAATAGGGAAGGGACATTCATCTTCATGATAAGATATCTCAAATATCTCAAGGATAGGCTCCTCAAGCAAGGTGATATCACAAGTCCATTATTCTCCCCTATTCCAAAGGTCCTTGGAAGACACGTATTCTTCGTAGGCCTCTTTTATGGTCTTGTCATCATTACTATCTTCATATGAATCATAAATGGGCGCTTCATTCAATTCTTTCTCTAACATCTCAAAGTTCACATCAAAAGACACACCCTCATACTCACAAAGGCTAAGAGTATTTGGCTTACTCAACCTTATATCTTCCTCATCAAATACCACACTTTCATGCTAGTGTGACAATTGATGGGGTTTGTAGTTGTGTTTTAAACAAATGAAAGCAATAAAGTAAAACAAACAATAAAGCAAATAAAGGTGTAAACAAGTATTAAAGAGGACTAGGATATCATTGGGTCGTAGGGGATTCATGAGAGTTGACCATACAAACATGTTCACAAAGTTGCAAGCAATTAATGTTGTAAAGGAACCGAGTTGGTTTATGTCTTACGGTTCTTAGGAAGAGTTGGGTCCCGGAGCCGAATCGATTAGATTGCACAACACCTACAAGTCGACTTACTTTCCTCCTAATCACTTCTATGCATGGTCTAACAAGACTCGAGTTGGTTTATATCTTACAAGTCAAGTTGAATAGATAAGAGATGGTTATAAATGCAAGGATTCATAGGCTTAGCATTTCATCAAACATAACATGTGCATAGGTTGACATCACAACAAGCAAGCAATTTAGTTATGAAAACATATTAGATTAAGCATGATTATTCCCATGTTGGTTTCCCCTAATTACCCACTAATCCTAGTTTAGTAACTACTCACACATTACCATGGAGAACATGTCATTAATGGTGTCAATCATTACAACAAGTGTAAACATGATAAGAGAATGAGGAAATAGACAATAAAGAGTAAAGGGTAAAGGAATTATACCAAACTTGAGATGATCCAAATAATAAAGCAAAGAATAAAAGAGGAGAACTTTATTGATTGATGAAGGGTTGTCAACCCTCCAATATTAACCCAATAATCTTCAATTACCCAAAAGTAACAAACTTGAACAATAATTAAGGAGAGATTAATGTGAAATTTGTGGAAAGATTAAAGAGTAATCTCATCTAATCTACTCCTAATCTATTCTAAGAGGATTTTCTAATGTGCAAGCCCCCCTTTGATTATCATCAAAATGGGGTATTTATAGTAGTGCCTCATTAGGTTAACTAAAGCTAAACTAGTAATTAACAATTCTAAGTTCAAAGTTAGGGAAATGCAAGTATTTCGGGGAGATGCGCATCCTTGCTGAAGACGCCGAGGGACGCTCATATTCAAGGGCGGGACGAGCGGATTGTAGGCATGAGGGACGCTCGTCCCGAAGGTGGGGACGCTCGGATTCTTGGGCACTTGGACGAGCATCTTCCGGCTTTGGACGAGCGGATTGTTGTTCAGAATACTTCCCCTCACATACTTCTTATTTTTGCAAGTTGCTCTTTAGTTCTTGCCTCTTCTCCTACACTCGTCCTACCAAGATCGTCAATGTCCTTTCAAATAAGCTCAAGAGACGGGAATTTCCGCCTTATTGTCTCATTTCCTAAAAAACATATGCAATGCACTAGGAAAGCAAAATAGAAAGCATTTGGCGGACAAAATGGCTATGAAATGTTATAATGGTATGCAAAATAGGCCCAATTAGGGGACTAAATGTGCGCAATTATGAGTCACATCACAAATAAAAGGAATCCCAATATAGTTGTCTTTGTATTTTAACCAATCCTTTCAAAATTTTCTCATGTTGCAAATTCTTTTCCGGAAATTAAAATTTCTTGTGATATACAAACATGACTTTAACCACATGTACTATTCTTGTTCATCATCCAACTTGTCAAATTTTGAATCAACCATGACACACTACACTTTAAAATTTCACTTAAGCGGTTACATGTTATTGTCATCAACAAAATTTGTTAAAATTTATTAGGATAAAATTAGCTTGTTAAAATTCAAAAGAAATCCGGGCAAGTGAAATGCTTCTTTGCCATTTTAAAGTCTTTAAGTCGGACAACTTTTCAAGGGTAAGGTTACTTCAAGCATCATGGTTTGAAGTTTTGAGAAGTCACAAGTAAGTAGCAACACAAGTAGTGAGTATAAAATTAAAATTTGGCATGGTTAGTGTCGGATTTTCAAGAGTTTGAGACAAAACTTCCCTTAATCCTTCTTATGGAATAGTAACAACTATAAAATTCTCAATCCCACAACCTAGTAAAATCACCCTTAAGACATAAAATGCATTGTTCATGAGAGTTTTAGGAGAAGTTGGAAAATTTCATCCAAGTTTTAAGACGAAATCGGTTTCATTTTGAGATCACATACTACATTATCAACCAAGATAGTAGTCTTATAAGGCAATTAAACTAAGTTTTACTCATGAAAATCAAAATTTGGGCATGACTTATCCAAAATTAGAAAATATAAGACGAAGTTTTAAGGCAAAATTTTAACCTATTAAACAAGATCCATCCATGTCAACAAAATTTAAGCCTTTGTTATCCAATTAGACACAACAACAATCACCAAAATCCCATTATTGTCTCAAGAACATCATTTTCGAGTTCATCAATGGTGGACAAAATTTCATCAAAAAAATTTGATTTTTATCAAGAATAATGGTGTAAAAAGCTTACTAGTATAATGAATTAAGCAAATTGAACAACTAATTAACAAAAATCAAAGGATTTAAGAGTAGATCTAAAGAAAACTCAAATTGAGGAAAAGATGGAAGAGGAAGAATAAGGTTACCTTGACCAATTAGTGGAATTATGTGAGAAAATTGGAGTAATAGAATGAATCCGAAGCAAAATAGAACAACAATGGAGGTTTTCGGGAAATTTTGGTGAGGAAAGAGATGAAGATATGGGCTTTTAGCCGAGTAGAACAACAATGGAAATTTTCGGGATATAAGGGCTTTTGGCCGAGTATTCCAACCCATGTAATCCCACTCGGTCGAGTGCCGAGTGTACTGTGTCAAGTACGACTCTACTCGGTTGAGTGGAAGACCCACTCGGTCGAGTGGCAGGTTTTTCGAGAAAGTGTTACCTCCGGGAATTGGGTCCACTCGGTCGAGTACTTGCTTACTCGGTCGAGTTGGTACTCGCACTCGGTCAAGTGATCCCGTTGGGTCTAAATTCTCAATAAAATCTTATAGATGGATTTCCTGCAAGACAATACAAGGTTCGGGAGTCCACCATCTATCGGTGACTCGTCCCGAGTTAGCTCACGCGACATCAAGATCGCCGTCCCTTATCTACTACATCCATACTCGCACTTACTCTACCAAATTGATCACAATTTATATACTAACGGTAGCACTATCAAGCATTAGATAAATACACGGTATGAATCAAGAGAATAGAATTATCATCTTCCAAAAGGTGTCATGACATGTAAATCTACTCATCAGATTTTCCGTATCTTACCCTACACATGTGAAACTCATAACATGCAAGAGTCTATCAACAACCATATCATTCAAGAAATCACACAACATAATCTATATCGTTCACCTTTACTTCTAACCACCCACGTAGTGACCAACCGAGACAATAGGCACTAGTTTTGAAATGAGGGCGCCCACTCATCCAAAACTGATTTCATATTATACTCATGTCGGGTTCACTTTATTAGACACACCTAGGTTCAATTTGGTTCATTCGTTAGGGTTCCATCTGATACCACTTTGTAACACTCCCTTCTTACCCGGCCAAGGTAATTGGGAGATGTTACCTTCTCGGTTTCCCGAGGCGGTGAAATCGGAGTTGTAATTAAGAAACAATTAATATAAATAAAATATTTAGTGGATTACATAAGCATAAATGAATAAATGAAATGAATAATACAACTCAGGACTACTATACTAATCTAATCAACTATGCTCGACTCAAATGTAATCACGGCTCGTCCCGTCTCCTGCATGCTACCAAGGCTAACCTGTAAACAACTGCTCCCCATATGATCGAAAATATCATATGGATCGACACAGGCCATGCCGGAAATAGGTGACATTTACACGGACACAACAAACGTCAGTTTCAATACACAAACATAAGACATGACTCGATAAGTGTAGACGCGACATAATTATGTGAATGAGACTCGATTATGCAATCACCATACCGGGACACTTCCATACGTACCCACAACCACCGGTGTCATGGACATGCCCATGACGCCACACCTCAAACAAAGGTACCGGGACACGCCCTGACGTACTGGGTCCGGAAGCAAAACGGATCTCTTGCCAGACGTCGTGCCTCAACCACACGAGTCTCTCCCTGACTCAAGCCATTAATGTGCATATCCCCCTTGGAGTGGGAAGCTCCAAGGGGTGACCCGAGCGCAAGACGATTTTCCAACCGTCTGACGTCTCCTCAATAATCAAGTACCAGCACCAAAGACTTCAAACACAACACATTCACAACCATACATGACGAATAGAAGAACAACATTGAACATATGACCCTTTCATGAAACAATCCCACATGTTATGAATAACAACCCTTTGTATACCCACATGACATGCCAACTGACTTATGAATGTACTAGCAAGGAAAGACACCCAAATATGCATACACAATATTGAAACCGAGTTGGATAACCTACCTTTTAGCATAATCCATAAGCTAGTCGAAATCACCAAGTATCCATCTTATAAAATCGTCGCATCCTACATAAATCATATAATAACTATCACAAATCACTCAAAACTATAATACAACATAAAATCCCTTATTATTAGTCATTAATTACTCATTTTACATAAGCTAATTACTACTTAATCTCTCTTAGTAACCCCTAATCCGAGATTAACATAAGGCAAAGAGGGAAAAGATGAGATTTCGACTTACAAAGGTAGCTCGGTGATTAGGAGAGGTGTTCCATCATTAATCCAAGCTTGAAGGCCAAGGGGAAGGTTTAGGGAGTATCTAGAGAGGGGGGAGTGTTTTAGAATAATAAGGAAGAAGAAGAAGAAGAATGAAGGGGATAGGGTTTAATTTGGATAAGATGAAATCCCAAAATAACATTTCTCGGGTACAACACAGTGCCACTCGACCGAGTGACCAGTTCACTCGATTGAGTGACATTCACTAGGTCGAGTATACTCTTGATGCGTATCGCGAGCGGAAGTCTTAATTGTGCTACAAATAAACGAAGGACCCGAATGCACTAGGTGCAACCCCATCAATTCGTGTTATTTGAAGCTAAGTAAAACGTAAATAAAAGGGATATTTGCTCGATCTATACCTATAGATTGACCAATGGTGATTGATTCTCAAGACCTATTGAGAATAATCGGGTTTTACTCGAAAACGCGTCGAATAAAACAAAGGTTTTTCGCAATAGCGAGTTTTATCACACAATGTGATATTTTCTTAAAACTTGGATTCATTTACAATGAAGGAATTCGGACTATATATAGGCCGAATATCCTTGGGCTCCAAGGTAAAATACATGCTAACCTTGATTTCCAAGGTGATTAATTAATACCCTTATGGAAAATACAAATAACAATTAACTAGAAGCTTAGGATCATTAAATGCATTGAACAATTCTTTGCCATCTCCTAGCTTGATCCGTGCGCCCCAAGCGAACAAAAATATCGAGCAAGTCCCTCGATCTCGTTCACCGACCAAGCTCATCGATGCCCTACCTCGATACTCGAACCAACTCGCACCAATCGAACTAGGACCGTTCATTTTTCGAATCTCCTTAAGCCTTTATTAACTATAAAATAAGAAAAATAAGCTACTCAATTATTCATAAACTTGTCTTGAACTTTATGGTGTGTGGTCGTTTATTAACCGTCTCACCACCCGCATCATATTCTCTCCCTTCAAAAGGAATTATCCTCAATTCTTCGCCTCAATATGCCGGGATCAAAGATGAATATTATAAACCCGTACAAACCCGAACACATCCCGCCACCCTCCTTGCAGCTCATTTACCTTTTCTAAGTTCTGGACCCACTCGTGCCAACCACCCCGCCACCCTCCTTGCACAAGTCTTGAAATTCTACCACGAACAACTTTAGTGTTACATGCAAATTTCGCCCCTTCAAGAGTTGTTCCAAGCTTGTCTTCTTGATGATTATCAACAGAAGAGTTAACAGATTTTGTAACTTGGAGATCGATACCTTCCATTGGCTCCTCCTCATCATAATCGTTAAAAATAGGAGGTAATGTGGGATCAAACTTAACATTCTCCTCGTAGATGCTTTGACTTGAGAACACCACCGACATGTCTTCTTCTTTTTGCCTCCTTTTTTTTAAGTTTTTTGTTTTTTATTTTTGTTTTTTTTCCGCGGATGAACAGTACCACACCACGCGTGAACAGTAATTTTTTTTTCCTCTTTTTTTTTTTAAACCATCACGCCTTGTTACTAGAAACTTGCTCCTGAGATGCAAAACTGATTAACCCTCAAACTACCTGCCTGAGTTTAACCCTTGAACTCCAATCGCAATCAGAAATTCGACTAACAACTTGGTTTTAGCATGCCTCGGACCGTCTAGATTTAAGGAAATCAAGTGCCGAAGCTCTAATACCACAATTGATGCGTATCGCGAGCGGAAGTCTTAATTGTGCTACAAATAAACGAAGTACTCGAATGCACTAGGTGCAACCCGATCAATTCGTGTTACTTGAAGCTAATTAAAACGTAAATAAAAGGGATATTTGCTCGATATAGACCTATATATCGACCAATGGTGATTGATTCGCAAGACCTATTGCGTATAATCGGGTTTTACTTGAAAACGCGTCGAATAAAACAAAGATTTTTCGCAACAGCGAGTTTTATCACATGATGTGCTCATTTTATATATACTTTTGCCCCTCGTTTTAGCTCAGGTTTGATTGCATATCATACTTTAATTAGTATATTTGTGAGCTAATATTGCATTCTAGGTGTATTGCTCGTATTTGTTAGATTTTGTAGGAATCTAAGCGATCGGAAGATTTTTCGCGTCATTTTAGCAAACATCAGAATTTGCAAGGCTAAGTAGAGGCAAGCTTGATCATGGCATGGCAATTTATAAGGAGTGTTGGTCCAAGCAAAAATGACACTAACTTATGTTAGTAGAAAAATGAAGAAATGAGCCCAAGTATAAAATTAAGTGTTAAAGCCCAAGTAGAGAAGATGGGAGAATGTCTTGGATGCTCATCATAGGATGCTCTTTGGATGCTAATTGTGCAATTAATCGGGTGTTTAAGAAGGAGTTGATGGCCAACATGGGATTCTCTAGGCAATTACACAAGCAATTAAGAGAAAATATTTGGGGTTGACCCCTTGTATTTGCTCTAAGTTTTACCCCTCATTTCCAATATAAAGGATGTAGACTTCCACACCTTGACACACCATTCCATATACATTTCTCACATAATATTCTCTCTAAGTCTTAGGTTAGTAAGTCTTTAGTTTAGTTTTGTTTAGAATAGAATTACTTTTAGTTTTATGTAACAAACATTTTTACCTTAAGCATTTCAATATAATTTCCATTCAAATTCATTTACAATTTACATTTCAAGTATTGTTCTTCCAAGTTCCATTTCCATTTCCTTTGCAAGGTATTCCTATTCCTATTTTCATTATGTTCATCATTTCATTTATCATTAGTTTAATTTACATTTCCACCATGTTAGAGTAGTTGCATTTGTCTAAGGAGTAAGGGGAGCCATGCATGTTTAAGTAATATGTAAATGTCAAAATGAGGATAAGTTAATATTGTCTAATTGTTTTTATCACATGTTTTCACCTTAATGTTTAATCTTTGTTTAAAGGCCTTATTCATTGATTAAGTTTGTTCATTCGTTCTAAAAGTCGAGAGGCATGGAATTGAATTAGACTAAGCATGTGTAGTAGGACGACCTAGTCATGGACGAGAGTTTCTCTAGGACTCGGTCTATGGTTGACACTAATATCGTAAGGTAAGTGTGTTTAAGCCTAAAAATTTATCGTAAAATCAACTTTATATCTTGACATGAGCAATTACATAATTAGCATGTGTGACCCGACCTCCCTAGACATTTTATTTATTATTGTTTTATCAGTTCAACCCAATCAATCAATCGATATTCTACCAAGGTAAAATTCAGTCCATAATAATTAATTAATAACTCCCGTCTCCTTTGGGTTCGACCCCTAAGTACTACACTCATTTGTTGTCTAGGGTATAAATATTATCTTTGCATCGGTGTGCGATAACCTATGAAATTTTGGCGCCATTGCCGGGGAGACGGTTTTGTTTGCTAATTAGTTGTTGAATTTTATCTTATTTTATTTTGTCTCGAAGAACATTTGTTCCTTGGGATCATCTCACGGTTTCTTTGTAGTTTTAGTGCCTATTTTGTAGGTAATAAAGCTTGGCCTTACATAATGAATGACGAATTCGTTCCACAACCCAATGATGAGCCTTTCCATGACTATTATGCTCGATTTTACTACTACCGCAACACTAGACTCATCCCCCTCATTTCCCTTGGGTATGTCCTTGATTGGGATTACTGGGGTCGTCTCGTGCTTGATGACATGAATCTTGAGACCCCTGAAAAGGCTCTTAATTTGAGTAGTGGGAGTGTCTACTACATGGTTGGGCCAGAACTTTGGAATTTCTTTGCCATACGAATGTCGGGAGGTAGCTCGCCAAGAAGAATTGAGACGTGCAATGGTTCTTCAAGATCATTTGGAGCAACAAGCGTCCGAGGCTCGTATTATAAAAATGCTCGAAGACATGCTCACAGAAATGCGAGAAGGAAATGAGCGATTGATCAAAGCTTCTACTCTTCCACCCACCCAATGTGAGTCTTTTGCAACTAATAATTTAGAATTATTGGAAGATGATGATGATGGTCCTAATTTTTCTTTTAAAATTCCCCATAACATCACTCTTATTGACCATTTAGAGACTCATGACATTGACCTTGTAGTAGATGACACCCATATCGTGGACGATGTAGGGCCCGTTTTTAATGAAAAGGACAGGGTTTTACCCGAGACCGTAGAACCCTTTACAAATCCTTCCATGGAGGATATAGTGGACCCATTAGAAGTAGATGGTGAATTATGTGACATAGAGGTTAATAGGGATAAAACCCCCGATTCCCCCAAAGTCCTACCATATAGAGTTTTCATACCACTCAATTGAGACCGTTTATGATGATATGTTATGCACTAACAATTTGTTTCATGGTCTTAAGCATGATGCTCCATCTCTTACTGACGAGTAGAGTGATACGGTGGGTCTCTTTGAAATCTCGGATGCGCATTTTGATATGATTTATCCTACTTTATCTTTGATCTTTCAAGCTAATATCTTATCAATTGCGTATATATGCTTTTGTATTGCCCATGCACAGGTATATGATCGGCTTCTAAGGGCTTTGACTTATTTTTTAAGGATGACGAAGACCACCACGTTCGAAAAATAGGAGTCTAGCAAGATTTAAAATTTGCGCATCTTGGGAGGCAACCCAAGATTTTATTTATTTTTGTTTTTTTTTCACAATTTAATGTTTTCGTAGAATTAGAAATAAAATTACCAGACTTGACGATGTTTGTTTTTGTGATATATAGGTGAAAAATGAAGAAGAAGGAGATTTCACGCTTCCCCATGCATTAAACCCCGTTCAGAGTCGTAACTTTCTTCAACGGGGAGCTAAAAGAAATGCGGAGAAAGTCAAAATATGGCAAAATATGGTCAACCCCGATCGGGGTTGGTGGCTGGTCGGACTAAATCTTTTCGGTAACTTGTCGTTAGGAGCAACTAGACCAAAACACAATTTATAGCTTCACAAACAACTCTACAATTAGTAAAGAGGCAAGTAAAGGTCGGATCCCAAGGGACGGGAATTGAAATGAGATTTCTGTTGCAACTAGTGATGTCTTAGGGGTGTCACAATTTCGGTTGATGTAGAAGGTCACTAAACTAAATAGCAATGAAAGTAAATAAGCAAGATGAATTGAAAAGGGGTTGTAAACAATTGATAAAAAGCACTAGGGTATCATGGGGTCATAGGGGATTCATGGGAATTGATCATACAAACATGTTCTCAAATTATAAGCAAGCAATTATTGTTGTGATGGATTGAGTTGGGTTATATCTTACAATCCTAGGAAAGTTTGGGTCCCGGAGCCGAATCGATTAGATTGTACAACACCTACAAGTCGACTTAGTCTTCCCTACTCAACAACATGCATGGTCTAATGAGACTCGAGTTGGTTTATGTCTTACAAGTCTCATTGAAAAGATAGGTGATGGGTAAAAAATGCAAGGATTCATAGGCTCGCATTTCATCAAACATAACATGTGCATGAGTTGAGATCAAAACAAGCAAGCAAATAAACCATGAAAGCATATTAATTTAAGCATGAATCATTACCCATGTTGGTTTCCCCTAATTACCCATTAACCCTAGCTATGGAACTACTCACTCATTATCATGTTGAACATGCTAGCAAGGTTGTCAATCATACCAACAAAGTGAAACATGATGAACAAATGAAAGTAATTAGCAATAATTAAAAAGGGATTAAGAGAATTATACCTACTAATGATTCCAATAATAAAGCAAAGAATAAAAGAAGTACTTGATGCTTGATTGAGAGGTTGTCAATCTCCCAATAATAACCCAAATAATCTTCAATTACCCAAAATAAAGGATGAACAAAAGAGAGATTAAGGAAATAAAACTTGTATTAAAACTTGATTAATTGTTGATTACAAAACTAAAGAGAGATTTGATTGATATTAACTACTCTAAGAATTTATAAGAAGAACATGCTCTTCTAATTAGACTAATGGGGTATTTATAGTGGGGATTAGGTGTAGGAATTAGGGTTAACTAAGGGCTTAAATGATGATTAAGTCCCTACTTAGGGAAACGCCGGTATTTTTGGAAGGATGGGCATCTTTCTTGAAGGTTGAAGAAACGAAGTGGTGTTGTCTTAGAATCCGTGCGTCTTAGGCACAGGACGGCCGAATTCTTCAATTGCTGCCGGGCGTCTTTGGGAGAAGACGGGCGTCTTCTGGTTGCTGTTGCCCGGGCGTCTTGTAAGGAAGACGCACGGATTGTGGCTTGGTGGACGGGCGTCTTCTTGAGAAGACGCACGGATTGTCATGCAGCGTGCTTTCTTCCCCTTTTCTTCCCTTTCCTTCATAAAATCCTTGGGGATTTCCTCGGGGATGCAAGGGTCTTTTCTCATCATTGTCCATCTACTATAGCATGTACAAAGGCCTTCTAATCTTGTCTCTCCTTGATGCTTGGTCATTGAATTCAATAAATTTAGTCTCTTTTTGCAATGAAAATGCAAGGTTTGCACTCCTTTCCTACCAAGGACACAAAACCTCAAAGAATATGCAAAACAAAGAACTAAACACAATAAATGACCCAAATATGCACTAAAAAGCATGAGAACGAGGCTAATTCGAGGATTAAATATGCTCTAATTATGGTCACATCAAATATCCCCAAACCGAACCTTTGCTCGTCCCGAGTAAAGAGGTGACAAAGACTAGGACCATTATTTAAACTAACCTAATAACATATCCGATATGAGACAATTAGCGGGTCTCACTCCGCCCCTTCAACTCACAACAAGACAACCATGAGGTAGGATGCCTTCTTGCAAGGCAAGGTGGGTCTTGCGAAAATACCGACACATCCAAACATTAAGCACACAAAATCAAATAATGGATGCATCTACAAAAGAAAAGCCACTTTCCTCATCTAAGTGGCGGAAATTATCTACAAGGGAAGCAATTCAAGGGTACACACTCCTTCATAGAAGCAATTTGTTCAAAATACTAAGCCTAGAAGGATGCCAATAAATCACCTCCAAGTTGTGTCAAGCTAGGGTACCTTTGTCCTCAATCGTTAAATGCTTTTGTCAAGAGTAGACTCCCTATGGTGTTAAAAACATTGGAGGATCGCGGAATTCCCCCTCTTGCCTAGACAAGAAGAAGGGTCGTCCCCTCTCTACCATGCACAAAAATGGATACGATGGATAAAGGGATCGATAGACATTTGAGTTTCACTTTGGGAGTTTGCTTTGTTGTTGTTTTTCCCCTCAATTTCATGTGGCAAATAACATTTGCGAACACTTTCTTGCCATTTCTTTTTGATTTTTGGCATTTCAACACTTGACAACTTTCAACTTTTCTTTCCTTTTCTCTTTGAACATTTTCAAAGTCACCCCATATGTAGTGAGGGTGGCTTATATTTGAAGCTTTAGGAGTTCTATTTTTGCTCCTCTTTTCATTTGATGCATTTTTTTGCAAACTTTCTTTCACTTTTCATTTCATTGAACTCAAATCAATTTCTTTTTGTGCCCATTCCCTGTGATGACAAAAATGTGTTAGAACATGGATGATGGATGGATGCATGGTTTCAAGGGTCACCTTGGAATAAACGGTAGCCAAGGAGTTATCACACCACAAGGTACTCTTGACTAGGCCTTAATCCATGGGTCAAAGGATACTAGCATGACACATCCTAGGGTGTTTTACAATTATTCTAACAAGCAAAGTCTTAAGAAGAAAAAGCATCTACTAGGGCCTATATACACTTGTCAAGCTTCCCAAGTAGACGGTTTCGCAAAATTTTCTAACATGCAACTACATGCCATGATGCAACTAGCATATAAACATCCTAATGCAAATGATTCTACCAACTATTATGACATATAAACTAAATGCAAGTCCTAAGTTCACATTGTTACACCGCATCAATCAAAATAAAGCCACATAGTCATTAACATAAAGAGGAAAAAGGAGATTGGAAAGATCATACCATGCGGTCTTCAATATCCTCATGTCTCGGATGTGGCGTAGTCGATCAATGTGAACAAGGGTAAAACAAACACAATATATACCACAATATATACGTGACTACACTATAAAGGAAATGAACTTGTTTTTGGTTTTTCAATTTTTCATATTTTTATGGTTTTTTCGAAATTTTTCAATTTTTTTTTTTTTTTGGATAAACGTTAAGTTAGAATTCCCCATCCCCACACTAATATGGGCATTGTCCTCAATGGCCAAAATGATGGGAAATCATGCAAGTATGATGCATGAATTCTACACTAAATGCAAGCTACACTAATCTACACTACATGATGCATGGGTTTTTGTTTATGACGGAGAGGATAATTTAGATTACCTCCCGTTGTGTATGTATGTACTTCCCCAAACCGAGTTAGACATTATTTCTAATGTCCTAAGGTTGGGTGTAGTTCATGCACACACAATGCAATGCATGAAACTAAATTTGTCATTTTGGATTTTCAAAAGTGGGAACAATAAAATAAGAACACCTCAATGGGGTCGAGGTGTTAGTCCTCTATGGTGCTAGGACTACCAATCATGATCAAGATTAAATAAATAAAACAAAGAGGGAGATAGACAAACCTCGAGAGGGTAGGAGCCTCCAAAGCTTGCTAATCCTCCATCATATCATCACTATCATCATCTTCCTCAATAGAAGTGGACTCATCACCACTTCCTTCATTACTTTGTTGTTCACCTTGCTCATCATCCTCTTCTTCTTCTTCACTAGCTTCTTCATCAATGTTATCATCAACCTCTTTACCACCGACAACCTCATTATCACCCGGAAACTCACCCCTAGATGCACTCGGAAAGAAGACTTCCCTATCCGCCCAACTAGGCAAAGGACATGAAGGATCAAGTAGTCCTTGCCTAGCTAAATGAAGGAGGGGTGGATATTGGGCTAAGTAAGTATCTTGCCGATACTTAAAAGCTTGCTTGTGCATCTCTTGCATAATAAGAGTCATAAAATCTTTGCTTGCTTCAACACCTTCGGGTTTGAACTCTTGGTACTTGAAAGGATAGGGTGGTGTGACAATGGAAGAGGAGGGCATTTCAATTTCACCCTTTTGTTGTCGGATAATGTATTCGGCCTCTTTCGAAAGGGGAAGTAGATAGTTGGTCCGGTGGACACTTAAACGACAAATCTTCGAAGGCAAAGTAAAAGATCTAGCCTCAATAGTGAGCCATCCATACTTGGTGTCAAGAGGTATATGAGAGACCTACTTGTACTTGTTTATCATATTATCAATATCAATGAGATGACCACCCTTTCTGTGACACCCTCATTATAGCGGAAAAGTAAACACGTAATTCTACAGAAAAACTGACAGGATATGTTTGTAATAGGTTCAATTGGGTAAAAACCTGTAATTTTTAAAACTTTTCTAAACCATTCACAAACATTTCCAGAAGGAGGATGCCAACACCTGCAAATGCTAACAGAGTAATTTACATAACTATGCTAAAGCTGCGAGAATAAACTGATACAAACCAAAGAAAAAGAGGGAGACAAAATAAAACTGAAATTGGAATCGGTAACCAAAACATTTTAAAAGGTCACTGATCGTAAGAATCAAAATTCTTTAAAAGTTTCAAATAAAATTTTCTGTCAGAGCCAGATTCTCATCAAAGGAACGGAAGGGTTCTCGTTACGTATTCAAGAACATCACATTCCAAATCAAAGATAAGGTCAAAATCAAAATACCTTCAAAAACATTAATGAAGAGTTTTCAAAAATATAAGTCTCATTCATGGAACGGAAATGCTCTTGTCGCGCACACAAGAACGCTAACTTTCCAAGTCAGAGACAAATTTTTACTTGTCTCTTTGCTAGCGTAAGGTAACTATTCCGAGTTACTCGACGAATTAATGCCACATTAGTAGTAGATGTGGTGCTTGTTGTTTGTTAAGTGTTTAGGTGATTGATAATGTTTTACTTTCATTTTTCACATGATAGAAATTGGAAATAGCAAAATGAGTTGTATAGCGATAATTGTAATGCTTTGTTGATTGTGCCGAAAACTGAGCCTTAATCCCTTTGACTGACTCGATGTCAGTCAATTGAGTGATTGGTCAGCCGCAATTTAACCCGTACCTGTCGCAGGGCTGGGGTTGCGGGTAAAAATTCGGTTGGATGAAATTTTGAATGAATTAGATAGTCGGCCTTTTTCTTGTTTTAGGCCATTCATTATATTTTTATCTCACATGTGTAATTAGTTGATTTAAGTAGCTTTTTATATTGTAAAAACGGCCCTAGATTCCCTGAAACCTTTAATATGGTTACTATTGTTAGAATTAGAAAGTAGTATTGAATACTTATTGAGGATTCTGTTGGGATTGTATGCTGTATATAGACATTTATATAGCCTTTCACATGATAGAATATTAGATTTTATGTTGGTAAGTAGGACTTTTTGCCCTCTTAAGGTTAAGTGGGTGTCTTACTTGACTTGTGTGGTGAGTCTTGTGTGGTGTGGGCTAAAGTATTCAAGCTGGGACTAGTTGGGACTAGGTCCTAGGTGAGTATTTCGGCCTTCATCATAGATAGGTCTTTATAGTCTCTGACGAGTATATGTTCACTGCTTGATAGCCTTTGTGTTCCTGACTAGTGGATGTTTATCCAAGTTGGGGCATGACCTCAGGTACTTATTTTGATAGTATGGGGTCAGCTTAAGTACTAGCCAACCCTTCGGTGGTGTCCTTAGGGTACTCACTTCACTTTATTTTAAAAAAAGTTGTGAGTCTTGGGTGCGGTGGTGTGTATCCGCATGTCTAGGTCTGCGCAGATTTTAGGCTAGGGTTGTGTTGTCTCTTGGCCATGTTTTCTTAATAGTAACCGCTGAGCCAAGATACCGGTTCGATTACCTTCCCTACCTCGTGGTATAGACTCGAGTTACAAAGTGACTATTGACGGTGCTAAGAACTTATGCCTGTCTTTGATATATTGCCCTTTCTTGTATGGTGATTCTATGAATCATAGAAGGTAAGATGCAAGCCGGCTATGGTTGATAGAGTTTGGATTCCTGGATGTTATGTGATTCACATGATAGTGTAGTATGAGTCGGTCTAGTATTCACATGCTAGGACTATGTGGCGTTATATTGTTGTTCACATGATAAGCACGATTGCCTTAGCATCTATATGCTAAGGCAGTGTGTGATTCATATTCATATTCTTATGTTTACATGTTATATTAATTATGACATTTCGTGGGGGAGAACTCGGAGTTACTCCCCACCGATTGTGGCTTTCGTATTTGTATAAAATGCGATTGACAGGTAGGTGATGCATATATGGGGTACATGGACGAGCTAGCGAGCAAAGTAACCTTGGGACCTAAACTGGTTTTATTTCATTGTGACCCTTAAACCCTTTTTATGTCACATACATTTTAGGGACATATGTCTCCTTCTTTTTCTTTGGTTTGTATCACTTTATTCTCGCAGCTTTAGCATAATTATGTAAATTACTCTGTTAGCATTTGCAGGTGTTGGCATCCTCCTTCTGGAAATGTTTGTGAATGGTTTAGAAAAGTTTTAAAAATTACAGGTTTTTACCCAATTGAACCTATTACAAACATATCCTGTCAGTTTTTCTGTAGAATTACGTGTTTACTTTTCCGCTATAATGAGGGTGTCACACTTTCGCCACATACTTGCTATCCTTGTTGAAGTTCGGATCAAAGTATTTAGCTAGAAGAATGACTAGACCTCCATTCACAATAACGGTAGTGCCTTGCTTCCCATAATCAACATTTAGCCATCTATCCATCAAAAGCCTTAGAGAGTTGAAAGGCTTGGTGAATTCCCTTCCAACGTTCAAGGCCGACTCAAGAAGAACAAAATCGAGCTTGGTAAAGTGGTTGGTGTCTTTTCTTGCAATGATGGTGTTTCCTATGACCTTGTGCCATACTCTAATGCCCGGATGGTGGACTAATAGAGCGCGACTAGCATGATAGTTCTCAAATTTCCTTCCGGAAATCGCCTCCCAAAGAGGGTCGGGGTCATACTTGCCAACATTCTTGAAATAACTATGTGAATCATCAAGACCCAATGCTTTACCCATTTCCTCAAAGGAGATGCGACTACTAACATTAGCTAGGCGAAACTCGATGTTTTCCATGGTCTCTACCTTATTGACTTTCAATGAACTCAAGAATTCTAAGGTAAGGGAGGGGTATGTCAATTCTTTTGTTGTAAACAATTTTTCCAACCCCATGGCTTTAAAGAAGGCTCTAGTTTGCTCAAGGACACCCAACTTATCTAAGGCATCTTCACAAATAAACTTGGTGGATAGAAATGATTTTCTAGCAAACTTGGCAAAAGTGTCCCTATGGGATTTGGAAATGAAAATTACCTCCGGATAGTTCGAAAGTTGAGCAATTTCCGGAGTAGTAGATGTTGTTTCTTCCATGGAAGGTTGTTCTTGTTGCACTTCCAAGTTTGAGCTAGCTACCACCATAGCCAATGAGGCTTTCTTTGCTTGAAGACTCTTTTGTCTTGTTGAGAGTGCCTTTGCCTTTGGTGCCTTTGTTGCTCCTTTTGTCCTTGCCATTGATGCTTGAACTAATAAAAGAGTAAAAATCTTCAATTTCCAAGTGTACCCAAATCGATTTAAAGATGAAAGGCTTTGCCTTTATAAATTCAAAAATTGACTCAAAGGTTGAAGATTTTGTTGCTTGGTTTGATTTTTGTTGAAAGAGGAGTGATTAATTTTTGTTAAAAGGATGATTTGATTTGATTTTGATGAATGTGTTTTGAGGAAATCTTGTTTTTGTGATGGAGAGGATGAGGGTTTTTAGTATTGGGGTTTATGGGTAGTGTTTGGAATGAAGGAATGAAGAAATGAATGTGGGAGGGGGTTTATAAAAGACCCGAAAATTTTGAAATGCAGGGGGAAGACGGGCGGCTTTCCTTCGGGACGCCCGGATTCTGTCTGTTCTGGTTTGAGAAATCCTCGCCTTAAGATCGGCGGATTCTAGAAAAGACGCATGGATTTGTAACTGCGGGACAGGCGTCTTTCAGTGAAGACGGGCGGATTCCTTTCCAGGGATTTTTCTTGTTTTTCTCAGCCAAAAAGACGGGCGTCTTCCCTTGCAGGACGAGCGTCTTTCTGAGGACGAGCGGACTCTTTGCAGGACGCCCGGATTTGCTAACAGTCCCAAAATTTCAAAAGTTCAGCTCATGAAGGACGGGCGGATTCGGACCAAGACGCCCGGGTTGCCTGAAGACGGGCGGGTTCTCTTAAAAACGCTCGGATTCTTCCCCTTTTACCCGGATTCAGTTCCATCCGTGTATTAGCATATCCCTTGTCATTTTTCATTCTTCAAAATCTTGTGTTCTTCATTGCGGGGGCACTACTAAGGCATGAATAGCCTAGGCAATTCCTATCCCCACACTAAGCTAAAGCACTACACATCAATTGAAATTATTAGTCCCTCCCTCACTTCTCTCAAACATGATAATTATCTTGATCAAGGCATAAAAATCCAAAAATGACAAAAAATGCAATATGAGAATTAAAATGCGAGTTAGGGAGTTAGAAATATTTACAAATGGTGGTTTAGGGAGGACTCCACCAAACTCTCATTCTTGATGAGATGTCAAGGGGGCATGTCCAAGGTGTTGTTGATGTTGCTCAACACCTTGAAAAAGTAATCAAAAGCTTGTTCATTGTCGTGATAAAGATCTTCAATAGATCTTTGCCCTTGTTGTCGGTCTTGATCGATAGCATTACCAATATAGGGATTGAAAATCCCTTCAAACTCTTCGTCCCAAAGACCACACACTTCATCTACTTGATCACTAAAGATCTCTTGAGTTGATAGAGACAACTCTCCCATTATATTGTCTTGGCCAATGAGGCCATCCTCTTCATTGCTTGACTTTGGTGAGTTTTGCAAGCTCTCTTTGTTACAATTCACTTGCTCTTTGAATGGAACATCTTCAATTTTCTTCTTCCATTGGAGTTCCGACTTCTTCCTATCTTCCTTCCGGCTATAATGATCAATCATAAAACATGGTTCATGCAAATGGGGAGCTCTCATAGTCTTGTCAAGATTGAAATTTATTCTCTCATCTCCCACTTCTAGAGTAAGCTCTCCATGTTTCACATCAATCACCGCGCCCGAGGTGTGTAAGAAACGTCTTCCTAGAATGATTGGAATGTTGGAATATTCTTCCATATCAACAATGACAAAGTCCACCGGGATGAAAAATTTCCCAATTCGTACGGGAACATCTTCCCATATCCCTAATGGTGTCTTCGTCGATCTATTGGCCATTTGGAGTGTGATATTGGTGCATTTAAGCTCTCCCATCCCCAACCTTTTACTCACCGAGTACGGCATAACACTCACACTAGCCCCTAGATCACATAAGGCATTGTTGATCGTGGTGTCGCCAATGGTACACGGTATTGAGAAGCTTCCTGGATCCTTGAGTTTTGGAGGTGAACTCCCTTGAAGTATTGCACTACTCACCTTAGTGAAGGCGATAGTCTCAAGCTTCCGGATCGACTTCTTCTTTGTGAGGATGTCTTTCATGTATTTCGCATAGGCCGGTACGTGATTGATTAATTCCGTGAAAGGAATTGAGACTTCCAAATTCTTCACAATTTCCATAAATTTTCCAAGTTGGTCATCAAATTTGGGCTTGGCTTCACGACTCGGAAAAGGAAGTCTAATCACAATGGGATCCTTCTCCTTGACCTTGTCTTCATTTTTCTTTGAGATTTATTCTTTTGATGATTCACCATCTTTGGAGTTTTGCACAATTTCTTCCTTGTCACTAGCCTCCACAACCTCATCCTCAACTTGCTTCTTCGGTGCTTCATACCTTGTACCACTTCTCAAGTGAATGGTACTAACCGTTTCATGTCTTGGGCGATTACTTTGAGGTGGTAATTGCCCCTTTTGTCTTTGTGAGCTTGAAGATGCTAGTTGAGTCAATTGGGTTTCCAACATTTTGGTGTGAGCTAGAATGTTGTTGATGGTGGTTTCCTTTGCTTGACTATCTTTTTGCATTTGAGTGAAAAATTCTTCTTGATTCTTTTGCATTTGAAGGACCTCTTTTTGAACATCAAAACCTTGGTCATTTTGTTGATTGTATGGAGATTGATTTTGGTAACCTTGGTTTTGGTTGTAAAAGGGTCTTTGATTTTGGTTTCTCATGGGAGGTGGGGTGTATGTTGTTTGAGGGTTTTGAACATTTTGGCTTTTGTATGAGAGATTTAGATGGAATTTGGTGTTTTCATTGTAATAGTTGGAATAAGGGGTACCACTCTTGTATGCTTGGAAAGCATTCACTTGTTCATTTGTTCTCCTACATTCACTTGGGTCATGTCCCAAAGTTCCACAATTCTCACATATCCCACTTGGGATTGATGAAGATGCCGTCATGGCATTAACATGATGCTTTGGTGATTTTGAGGCTTCTTCAAGTCTAGCCATAGCCTTTTCAAACTTCAAATTGATGGTATCAATGTGAGCACTAAGTTGAGCACCCAATTGAGTAACGAAGTCCACTTCCTGCTTTCCTCCTCTAGTAGCCTTGCAAGGTCTACTATATTGTGAGTTATGGACCACCATTTCCTCAATTTTGTTCCAAGTTTGATTGTCATCAACTTCGGTGAACATTCCATTTGATCCCATGTTGAGAATGTTCCTTGAATCTTCATATAGACCGTTCCAAAATTGTTGTACCAAGAACCACTCGCTAAGTCCATGGTGAGGACATGAGCGACAAATTCCTTTGAACCGCTCCCAAGCTTCATACAATGATTCTTCATCCCTTTGCTTAAAACCCGTAATTTGAGCTCTTAGCATGTTAGTCTTTTCCGGTGGGTAGAACTTTTTGTAGAAAGCTAGAGCCAATTTCTTCCAAGAATCAATTCCGAGAGTGGCCTTATCAAGGCTCTTCAACTATTGTTTCGTGGTGCCAATTAGAGAAAAAGGAAATAAGACCCATCGAATTTGGTCTTGAGTTACACCGGTTTGAGAAATCGCATCACAATAGTCACAAAAAGCCTCCATATGAGAGTGCGGGTCTTCACTAGGCATCCCCCCAAATTGGCTTCTTTCGACTAATTGGATAAATGCGGATTTGGCAATGAAATTTCCGGTTAGATGTTGTGGTGTGGGAGTACAATTGGGTAGGTTCTCCTCGGTGGGTACGGAATGTGATGAAAACTTAGCAATTGTGGGTTGATTTTGTGTTGTATTTTGTGTTGGGTTCTCCTCACCTTCTCTTGCAAAAGGGTTGATGAACTCAATAGTTGGTTGAAAATCTACAACCTCACTAATACCTCTCAAATTTCTCCTAGCAAGTCTTCTATTGGTTGTCAAAGTTCTTTCAATTTCACGATCAAAAGGTAACAAATCACCTTGTGACCTTGTTGACATGCAAAATATCAAACAACTCGAAAATAATTAGAACAAACCTCGAGGAGTTTTACTTCCCCAAGGCAAAGAAAGACACAACTAATAACAATATAAGAAAATCTAAATCAAGTTAACACCGTCCCCGGCAACGGCGCCATTTTTTGCCGGACTAAATCTTTTCGGTAACTTGTCGTTAGGAGCACCTAGACCAAAACACAATTTATAGCTTCACAAACAACTCTACAATTAGTAAAGAGGCAAGTAAAGGTCAGATCCCAAGGGACGGGAATTGAAATGAGATTTCTATTGCAACTAGTGATGTCTTAGGGGTGTCACAATTTAGGTTGATGTAGAAGGTCACTAAACTAAATAGCAATGAAAGTAAATAAGCAAGATGAATTGAAAAGGGGTTGCAAACAATTGATAAAAAGCACTAGGGGATCATAGGGTCATAGGCGATTCATGGGAATTGATCATACAAACATGTTCTCAAATTATAAGCAAGCAATTATTGTTGTGATGGATTGAGTTGGGTTATATCTTACAATCCTAGGAAAGTTTGGGTCCCGGAGCCGAATCGATTAGATTGTACAACACCTACAAGTCGACTTAGTCTTCCTTATTCAACAACATGCATGGTCTAATGAGACTCGAGTTTGTTTATGTCTTACAAGTCTCATTGAAAAGATAGGTGATGGGTAAAAAATGCAAGGATTCATAGGCTCGCATTTCATCAAACATAACATGTGCATGAGTTGAGATCAAAACAAGCAACCAAATAAACCATGAAAGCATATTAATTTAAGCATGAATCATTCCCCATGTTGGTTTCCCCTAATTACCCATTAACCCTAGCTATGGAACTACTCACTCATTATCATGTTGAACATGCTAGCAAGGTTGTCAATCATACCAACAAAGTGAAACATGATGAACAAATGAAAGTAATTAGCAATAATTAAAAAGGGATTAAGAGAATTATACCTACTAATGATTCCAATAATAAAGCAAAGAATAAAAGAAGTATTTGATGCTTGATTGAGAGGTTGTCAATCTCCCAATAATAACCCAAATAATCTTCAATTACCCAAAATAAAGAATGAACAAAAGAGAGATTAAGGAAATAAAACTTGTATTAAAACTTGATTAATTATTGATTACAAAACTAAAGAGAGATTTGATTGATATTAACTACTCTAAGAATTTATAAGAAGAACATGCTCTTCTAATTAGACTAATGGGGTATTTATAGTGGGGATTAGGTGTAGGAATTAGGGTTAACTAAGGGCTTAAATGACGATTAAGTCCCTACTTAGGGAAACGCCGGTACTTTTGGAAGGATGGGCATCTTTCTTGAAGGTTGAAGAAACGAAGTGGTGTTGTCTTGGAATCCGTGCGTCTTAGGCACGGGATGGCCGGATTCTTCAATTGCTGCCGGGCGTCTTTGGGAGAAGACGGGCGTCTTCTGGTTGCTGTTGCCCGGGCGTCTTGTAAGGAAGACGCACGGATTGTGGCTTGGTGGACGGGCGTCTTCTTGGGAAGACGCACGGATTGTCATGCAGCGTGCTTTCTTCCCCTTTTCTTCCCTTTCCTTCATAAAATCCTTGGGGATTTCCTCGGGGATGCAAGGATCTTTTCTCATCATTGCCCATCTACTATAGCATGTACAAAGGCCTTCTAATCTTGTCTCTCCTTGATGCTTGGTCATTGAATTCAATAAATTTAGTCTCGTTTTGCAATGAAAATGCAAGGTTTGCACTCCTTTCCTACCAAGGACACAAAACCTCAAAGAATATGCAAAACAAAGAACTAAAGACAATAAATGACCCAAATATGCACTAAAAAGCATGGGAACGTGGCTAATTCGAGGACTAAATATGCTATAATTATGGTCACATCAGTGGCCCCGATCAGGGACGCAACGTTTTTTGAAAAAAAAATTAAAAATTTTTAAAAATTGCCTAATCACTTGCAAACATTATTCCTTCTTCAAATTTTCAATTTTTTGCCCATTTCCTGAATTATTGATGAATGGAAGAGTCCCCCGTATACGTTCTAGTTTGGGGGGAGGCTTTCTAGTCTAGTATGTTTTCTTTGCTTTGCATTTTAGTTATTTTCTCGCAACCCATTAAATATGACCTCTTGTCCTTCTTGTTTATGCGCTTTGCGCCATATTTATGGTTTAGTTGGGTAATTTGATTGTTGTCACATTGCGGACAACGTTATGTTTAGCTTGGGGGAGATTGCATTCGCATATTAGTTAGTTTGCATTTAGTTAGTATAGATTTAGTGAGAATTTTTGAAAAATTTGTGTGAATTTTTTGTTTCTAATTCTTTGCTTTTTCTACTTATGCCCTCTTGCATATCCTAATGATTGCTTAAGCTAATAATTTATTCTTTTATGATGGATATTGCTACATGGGGATGTCATGACATAGTAGGTGGGAGATGGAAAATGAACCGAATTGGCTTGATCTTGACTTTTGGCAAGCTACAAAATGGTAAGGTAGAACCTCTTTGGACCGATGAATCCATATCCAGTCTCTCTTAGGTGAGTGTAGGTTTCCTTATGTTGTGTGTTACATCAAAACGCACAAGTATGGTCTTTATTTCATCTCTTGCTAAGCATGCATTCATTTGTTAAGGCATTTTGGAGCCATTCACATGATAAATTTAGCCTTTTTGACCCCTTCACAAAATTCATCCCTAGCTACATCATTGAAATTCCCTGCCCTTGTTGAGCTAGTAGCTTAGTTGGATAATTTTAGGTGCTCATTGGGATGTGGTTATTGTTGGAAGTCATGTGAGCTTGGTCTTAGTACTTATGAAAAGAAATAGAAGGAATGTGAAAAAATGTGAGAAGAGAAGAAAGGAAAAAAATGCTTGAAGAAAAATGAAAAAATGAAAAAAAATGAGAAAAATGAAAAGATTGAATATGCATTGAAAAATGAAGAAAGAAAAGCATGAAAAAGAAGAAGCAAAGATTGTGTTGAAAATAAGAAGAAGAGGTGAAGTAGGGAGCTCTCATGCATCATTTATACATTTTGGAGAGCTTTTCTATATTTTGTATTGTAATCTTGGGTTTAGTTTTGGGATTGAGCATCCTTACATTTGGTTGTTGCTAGCTTGACATTAGCTCCACAATCCATAATTTATTTGTTCCCCTTCTTACCCATTACATATTGTCTTCCTCCTACCTATTTGCCTTCTTTATCATGCTTGCATTTGATTGTTTTGGCTTACTAGTTTTGATTGATTACCATATTAGATTGCGGGCACATTATTATAAGTCGAGGATAGTTGAGTTTTTATTTACAAAAATGTCCTTTCACATATAAAAGAGTTTGAGTGCACCGTGAGAGTCCATAAATCGAAAGATCATGCAAGAACTTAAAGATTTGTTCAAAGTCTTCCATGCTACGCCGTCATGTAAATCTCATCCACGTTTTGCATTATTACTTATGCCCATGTTGTCTCAGGTTTTGAATCATTATGCTTAGCTTGTTTTAAATATTGCAATTGAAGGGATATGGTTTCTTGCTTGGGGACAAGCAAGAGTTTAGCTTGGGGGAGTTTCATGTGTTCATTTTATATATACTTTTACCCCTCGTTTTAGCTCGGGTTTGATTGCATATCATACTTTAATTAGTATATTTGTGAGCTAATATTGCATTCTAGGTGTATTGCTCGTATTTGTTACATTTTGAAGGAATCTAAGCGATCGAAAGCTTTTTCCCATCATTTTAGCAAACATAGGAATTTGCAAGGCTACGTAGAGGCAAACTTGATCATGGCATGGAAATTTATAAGGAGTGTTGGACCAAGCAAAAATGACACTAACTTATGTTAGTAGAAAAATGAAGAAATGAGCCCATGTATAAAATCAAGTGTTAAAGCCCAAGTAGAGAAGATGGGAGAATGTCTTGGATGCTCATCTTAGGATGCTCTTTGGATGCTAATTGTGCAATTAATCGGGTGTTTAAGAAGGAGTTGATGGCCAACATGGGATTCTCCAGGCAATTACTAAAGCAATTAAGAGAAAATATTTGGGGTTGACCCCTTATATTTGCTCTAAGTTTCACCCCTCATTTCCTATATAAAGGGTGTAGACTTCCACACCTTTACACACCATTCCATATACATTTTTCACATAATATTCTCTCTAAGTCTTAGGTTAGTTAGTCTTTAGTTTAGTTTAGTTTAGATTAGAATTACTTTTAGTTTTATGTTACAAACATTTTTACCTTAAGCATTTCAATATAATTTCCATTCAAGTTCATTTACAATTTACATTTCAAGTATTGTTCTTACAAGTTCCATTTCCATGTCCATTGAAAGTTATTCCTATTCCTATTTTCATTATGTTCATCATTTCATTTATCATTAGTTTAATTTACATTTCCACCATGTTAGAGTAGTAGCATTTGTCTAAGGAGTAAGGGGAGCCATGCATGTTTAAGTAATATGTAAATGTCAAAATGAGGATAAGTTAATATTGTCTAATTGTTTCTATCACATGTTTGCACCTTAATGTTTAATCTTTGTTTAAAGGCCTTATTCATTGATTAAGTTTGTTCATTCGTTCTAAAAGTCGAGAGGCTTGGAATTGAATTAGACTAAGCATGTGTAGTAGGACGACCTAGTCATGGACGAGAGTTTCTCTAGGACCCGGTCTATGGTTGAGACTAATATCGTAAGATGGGTGTCTTTAAGCCTAAACATTTATCGTAAAATCAACTTCCTAACTTAACATGAGCAATTACATAATTAGCATGTGTGACCCGACCTCCCTAGACATTTTATTTATTATTGTTTTATCACTTCAACCTAATCAATCAATCGATAATCTACCAAGGTAAAATTCAATCCATAACAATTAATTAATAACTTCCGTCTCCTTTGGGTTCGACCCCTAAGTACTACACTCATTTGTTGTCTAGGGTATAAATACTATCCTTGCATAGGTGTGCGATAACCTATCATTACACAATGTGAAATTTTCTTAAAACTTGGATTCATTTACAATGAAGGAATTCAGACTATATATAGGCTGAATATCTTTGGGCTCCAAGGTAATAATAAATGCTAACCTTGATTTCCAAGGTGATTAATTAATACCCTTATGGAACATACAAATAACAATTAACTAGAAGCTTTGAATGATTAGATGCATTGAACAATTCTTTGCCATCTCCTAGCTTGATCCATGCGCCCCAAGCGAACAACAATATCGAGCAAGTCCCTTGATCTCGTTCACCGACCATGCTCACTGATGCCCTACCTCGATAGTCGAACCAACTCGCGCCAATTGAACTAGGACCGTTCATGTTTTTGAATCTCCCTAAGCCTTTATTAACTACAAAATAAGAAAAATAAGCTACTCAATTATTCTTAAACTTGTCTTGAATTTTATGATGCGTGTTCGTTTATTAACCGTCTCACCACCCGCATCAACTCCTCACTCGATCGAGTGTCAACTCACTTGGTCCACTAGAGGTTCTACTTGGTCCACTGGAAGTCTACTAGGTCTAGTTTAGGTCTTAATTGGTCTCGTAGGAGGGGTCATCTTTTACTTACGAGCATACGTGGGTTCCCTCACGTCTCCCTAGGTCCTTTGTCAGTCCCAAATTATCCGAGTATTTCAGGGCATCATGAATCACCATGGATTCAATCATGACATGAGCAATATTGGTGTCAATTTGATCAAATCGCCCATTGTTGGCGGAATCAAGAACTCGTCAGGACACGGCACAACATCCATTATAGAATGTTATAGCAAGAAACCAAGGATCCAACCCATGATGTGGGCATTGTCTTTGCAATACCTTGTATCTCTCCCAAGCTTCATACAAGTTTTCTAGAGCTTGTTGGCGAAATCCCGTGATTTGACTCCTCAAAGTTTGAGGTTTCTCTGGTGGAAAATACTTTTGGTAAAAAGCAAGAGCCAACGACTCCCAATTGGTGATTCCCGCAGCGTCTCTATCAAGGCTATTTATCAATATCTTAGCCTTGTCCTTCAATGAAAAAGGGAAGAGTATCTCCCTTATTTAAGCTTATGTGACTTCCGTTTGCTGAATCATGGAGCAATAGTCAGAAAATTTTTGAACATGCAAATTGGGATCCTCTAAAGGACTTCCCCCAAATTGCCTTCTCTCCACAAGGCCAATGAAAGCCGGTTTGATCTCGAAATCCGTGGCTCCTATTTGGGTAGTAGTGATACCTTTTGGAAGCAAGGCCGCAGTGATTTGGAATGATCGGAAAGCTTCACCATCTTTTTGATTGGAGATGGTGATGGTGGTGGAGATGATGAACTAGAACCTTCTTCCTCATCACGGATTGGGTAATTGGTACGAATATGACCCAAACCACCGGGACTAGAAGATGCGTCAAGATCCTTGAAATAATTGAGTCGGTGACAGAACGTTCTCTCGGGCTCCGGATCAAAGGGAATCAATTCTCCGATACGAGAGGACCTGGGCATAAGACAACAATCTTCAAGAAACTTGGAAGTAATGGTCTCAAGGAACAAGTGTTCCTTAAGACAAAAGATAACAAGACAGAAATAAACAATTCTAAACGCAATAGGGTCATAATTATTCTGTTGCTAAGGGATATGAGTACATTAGGGATAAGGGTTAGGAAGTCACTTGGGCAAATTTAGTGTGGAACAGATGGTCCATACCTAAACATAGCCTAATATCATGGATTTACCAACATAATAGCTTGAATACTAATGGTAAATTGCACAGATTGGGTATAAGCGAAGTAGATACCCATTATGTCTGTGAAGCAGCTGAAGAAACGGAAGACCACCTATTCTTTGCTTGCGATTACAGTGTTAGGGTTCTAAAGGAACTAGGGGATTGGCTTCGAGTCCCCTTGCCCAAGCATGATATCCTCCATTGGAGACTGACCAGGGGATCCTCTCTCATCAGAAGAGATCTACTCAACGCCACTATCAATGCTTGCATTTACCATGTGTGGCACCAAAGGAATTTGTGTAAGTATGAGCATAAAATTCTTCGCCCTGAACAGCTAGGAAAGCTAATCATTAAAGAGATTCAGAGTAAACTCCTCGAACAAACTCAGGTAAGGGTAGGTGAAGGTGACCGGAGATGCATAACGAGATTATTGAAGAAATGAGGCAAGGTTGAAGATGAAAAGGAAAGCAGTGACAGCGGGTATAGGGTTATTTTGTTTTGTTGTCTACTGGTTTGTTGGTTAGTAATAGAGAGATTGGGCTTGTCCCTTTCTTTGAGTGGAGATCGGCCCAATTCTTTTTAGAACGGTGCCAATTCTTGTAATGGGGACGGTTTTTTGATCTAATATATCTTACATTTCATCAAAAAAATTCTAAACGCAATAAAACCGTGCTCCCCGGCAACGGCGCCAAAATTTGATAGGATGTTGCAACCTAATCAAAGATACCCTAAACTCGGCTAACAAATTAATGTAGTAAGGTAGGGGTCGAACACAAGGGGATGAGAATTGCGTTATGAAATGCTATGAGTAAAATTCTATCTAGGTCGATTCACTTGGTTGGTTGGTTTGGTTTGATAACTTGCAAATAAAACGATGTAAATAATATATGATAAAAGAGTCTAGGTGAGTCGGGTCACACATGAAATTATATAGAAGTTCATGTTAAACTCGGAATAGATAATTTTGTCAATTGCTTAGGTCTTATGACAACCACCTCTTGGCCTTATTGTCAACCATAGAACGGGTCCTAACAAGTTGTCGCTCTGGCTAGGTCGGTCTACTAAAACATGCTTAATCTACTTCATTTTCGTGCCTCTCGACTTATACAAGTGAATTAGCAAATTAATCAAAGATAGTGATCAATTATCAAAGATTAGCAAATAAAACAAGCATGTGATTGAAACTATTAAACAATATTACATCATCGATCCTAATTTAACATTTACAAATACTAATTATGCATGGCTTCCCTAATCCCTAGACAAATGAAGCTACTCACTCATATTAGAAATAAAACTAATGGTGTATGAATTAATAAACATGATTATAATGAAAATATAACTAAATGAAATGTTAAGAATTATGAATAAACTAAACAAAGATAACATTGAAATAATGAAATTGCTAGTGATAAGAAATGTAAATGTAATTGCTATGAATTAAACTAATGGTGATAGCAACTTGATAATAAAATGTAATAAAAAACTAATATTGCTAATGCTAATAACATTGATGTAAACTTTAATAATGACGAAAGACGATTTAACGAAATAAACAAGAATTGAAATTACCGTAACAAGAGAACTTGGAACTTGAATAAGAATAACTCGAATGACAAACCCAATTAACATGAATGGAAAGATTATATTATAAAGAACCAAATGCTTATGTAAATTATTTATGACAAAGGAAATTGCTTAACAAAATATAAACTAATATGAAGACTAAAAGAATTGTGTGCTTAGAGTATATGAAGGATGTACAAGAGGGTAAAAAGATATCCTCTAATGATGGATTAAGGCCCCTATTTATAGTGAAATAGGGGTGAAACGTAAAAATCATAGACCATGGTAACCTCGATCAGGCACAGGCCACCCCAATCGGGGCTGTGTGATTTCTGATTTATGGCCTTAATTCCTCGATTAATTAGCCCAAGGTATCATATGCTCCATCATTAAGCTTCTTAATAACCCGAGTTTGTAACACCCCGTATTAAATCACTACTAATTAATTGACTTAATTATATATAGATCTGCTTTTATAATTTTCCACACATATTTTAAATTGTTTTCGTCACATTTCCATTTTAATTTAAATTATTCCTACATCTTACAAGCAATTTCGTTAATCTTACTTTTGATCAAAAAGATTTACATAATGTAACACCCCATGTTAAACTGCTACAAATTAATTTGATTTAATTACTATTAAAACTACTTTTATAATTTCCCAATTATATTAAGTTACGTTTATCTCAATTCGTTCTCAATTTAAATTTTTATAAATGATTTCGTTTATTTTAATTATAATCAAAACCTTGTCTTAAATAAAAATACGATGATAATCGTTGTCCTATTCGATAATGTTTCTTCACATCACCCCAAACTTTTACATTACTCACTTTGTAGTGTATCAAACATTTGGCTATGTCAACCTTGCTTCTCTTGTTTTTTTCCCTGCATGTAGTTTTGTCATCTCCACTATACACATTCACATGCCTTCTATAGTTCACATGTCTTCTATGCCTTCACATGTATCTTTTCCTCTGCTCATGTTTTTGTCACTACCACTTCACTCATTCACATGCCTTCCTTCATAGCTACCCTTACCCCGTCACATGTGTTCGATAACTTCTATAACTACTCTATACCCTTTCCTGCTTATATTTTTGACTATAACACTCCTCTTTTACCATCTCCATCACCATTTCATCACCATCATCATCTACTTATAACTATCCTCAATTTACCTTCGTATTGGTGATCAACATCATCAAAATCACCCATTAAACTTTTGTAATGCACTCGGCCAAATCCGAGTCAATACCAATTCCGTCACCAACCAACTCTCACGCCTATTCATGTAACAGAACATCGACCCGACACCAACTCGCCTTCACTACCACTGTGAGCACCTCTCCTCCGTACTCCTACCCCTGCTCTCCGTCCCTGTTTCAAAACAGAAGCCATGGCCACCACCATACGCACCACTCGACCACCAGACCGTATCCTGACCCCATTTTACAACTCTCATTTACCTGTTTGTATCCTACTTCGAAGACGGAAACCGCAGGTCCCTCCACCTCTGTCACCCCGTGAACCGTGGCCAGCAGCCATCAGCCACCATCATCGCCGTCGTGGTCGCCAGACGCCGTGAACCTCCCTTCTCCTCCTTCCTTCTTAATTCCTTTTCCTATACACATAATCCGTCTTTCTCTCCCTCTCATCTATTTTCGAGCACCAACAGCCACCTCCGTATCTGCCACCATCAACCGTGCCCATGCCGTCACCCTGGTTGCTGTCGAAGCACCACAGTAGTAAGACTCCGCTTCCTTCATCTCCTTCTTGCCTTTCGCTCTTTCTTGTGTTTCCTTTCCCCTGACTGCTCTTCTCCTTGTCCTGCTCTTCGACCACCGCTGCAGAGCCGACGTAGAAACCACCGGTGCTGCCTTGCCTGCTGCTCCCGTCGCTGCTCCTCATGGGTTGTTGGAGAGGGGTGAGCTTCTTCTGCGTGAAACCCAAATTGATTTGAGGAAAACGTGTAACCAAGTTGCTCTTTTATGTTTAATGATACGGGTTGGGCCCGATTTACTAACTTGACCTTTCGTAATTCAAGGTTTGATTGACGGGTTTTGTACTTGGACTTCTCCTGCTTTTATGACAGATTCAAGACGGACTTGTGACTTTAATAATAACGATTAATTTCTTATTAAATCGGATTAATAAGCACATTAACTTATTTCACTAACTTCGGTAACCCGACCTTCTTCTATCCCTCCTTAATTTTACAAGACTTGTTATGCTAATGTTAATGAATATGTTTAAATATGAATTCCGTAATTTGATTGACTATTAAAATTTGAATAAGACCGCTAAACTATTCTTTTAATAATGACATGAAATATACATCTGTACTCCTTAAATGTTTAATTTAGTTAGACTTGCATGTTAAAATTTCATGATAGCAATTGATTATCGTTGTGTTATTTATTTTCTCACCTAGAAATATGATTAGGGAATATAATTAAAACATATATTTATTGGTTACATTTATTTACGGTTGTGTGACGTATGACTGACATGTTATCTCATAATTTTTGCTTTACTTGTTTAAGTGGTACGTAATCTAGTGAGATGTTAACTTTTAAATGAGTAATAATAGATTAGCTCGTAACCACTAGCCTAAAAGGATCATACCTTTCAGCTTTAAATATAGCTAAAGGTAGAGAAGGTAAGTTTAAATTTTATTAAATATTAAAGTCTAATAACAATTCTTTTAAAGGTTTGAAAGTCAAAAGTTTCGATAATGTTTTCAAAAGCAAAATGGTTTACAGGATTTAAACGTTTCTCCAAATTACAAAGAAAGTTACTTAATAAATAAGTGACTTAGTTCATATCTTTTATAAAAGTATTAAACTCCTAGTTTCTAAAAATATTTGAAATGATTTAGTAGTGCTTCCAAATGATTTACATAAAATTTTTATTAAATAACCAAATTTTATTAAAAAGAAGATTGAATAAGCTCTTTACAAACGAAGCTTAAACTTAACCTTACTATAGTAAAAATCTAAATACCTTCCTCAAATAAAGAATTTAGAAATAATAAATTTCAAATAAGATTTTCCAAATCCTAAAGGTTTCAGAAAAGATAAAGCAAGATGAATTTATGTATGTTTACGTTTCTTATTCAAAAGTTTCTAGCACTCTGGGACAGGTCCCTTAAATGGGACCGTTGAGACCAGAATATCAGTAAATAGTAACCTGGCTATGCCTCTTAAATGGGACCTCTAAGCCATGGAATCTTTCCCCGATTTACTTGGGTATGCCCCTTGAATGGGACCTCTGAGCCAAGTGTCGTTGTATTGTCGATATGTTGAGATGGTCTTCATATCGATGTATCATCGTCTCTAGGAGACATATTTGAGTCTTCCGTGTTACATGTTGGGCGCTACCTTGGTAAGGTTTAGGGATCCGACGTGATGGAAGAATGCTTAGAGAGCTTATGCTATACAAGTACGGACAACACATCCCGAAGCTGCGTGTGGAGGGATTGTCGTTAGGATAGTAGTCGACCACACCGCCACCGAGGAGCTGCGTGTTCCAAGAAGTTGTGGAGTGGGTATATGCGCATATATTGACAGGAGCTTGATCAACTTTACTACCTTTCAGATATCTTGGCAATTATTATTTCACGGTTGCGATCGTGTGCAGACCTTGACGGTTGCGATTGTCTTGGTGCCTTGAAGTGTATGGGACATGTCACTTAAATGGGACCTCTGAGACCATCCATTAGCAGTCTGTTCTTCCCCACGATTTTGGTTGTTAAACCAAGTCAATTTAGTTGTCCGGTCCTACCGAGCACTAGGGGTGAGATGTAAACCTCCTAGAATCGGTATGATTGGCGGGATTGATGTTCACATTCGTACTTAAGGTGAGATGCAAGCCGTGAGTATGCGTGTGACATTAGTAGTCACGTCCCGTGCTTAATTGTTAGAAAACAAATTTTTTTAAAGAAATGACTACAGTTTTTACTCACATGATGCCTGTTGGATTTACCGTTGAAATTGTTATATGGTGAATAATGTTACTGCACGATAAAGAAAGATCAAGGTAATAATGTCACATGTTTGATGATTGGGACTTGTTGTGCTCACATGTGCTTAACTTTGTTAAGTATTGTTGTATTACTAAAATGGTTTCTTAATATCTTTGAGTAATACTGTTGTATCATTTGAATATCCAGAATGTTGTGATAAGAGAACTTATGTGATATATGCTTTACGTGATTCTTATTTATGCATTCCATTTACATTCGCATGCCTGCTTTTGAATGATTAAGGCGATGATAGGAGAATGGTTAGGTTACTGTCGCTCAGCGACTTTTGTTTAAATGTTTTTCAGGTACCAAGAATGAGTTAGATGGAGACACCCTTAAAGGGGCATTCTGGGTAATGAGAGGAGCTTTCAATGTTGGTTTAATTTCGAAATTAAATCTCTCGACTAAATTATTTAGTCATGTGTAAGTGATCCATGACGATCTGGATTCATTTTTATAGCAATGACTTGGGGTTTTTTCGCTTTTATCCCTTAATTAAGTCATTAAAAATCTGTGTTGTTACAGTTGGTATCAGAGCGACCTTGTGACCGTAAATGAGGATTAAGCTTCGTTTACCTAACGAGGAGCGCGCCTGGGTAAGACTTATTAAAATGAGTAGAATTATTAGATCACTAAAATGAGAGATTCAACTAGAAACACTTAGGATTCGTCTAAATAATTTATTGGGGTAGAATGATTAGCATGGGTAAATATGTCTAGTGACCAGCCCCAGACCTAGCGCGTCATATTTGATTTTATTGCAAGGTAATTGTGATATGCTATTTGCGCCAACCTTGATTTTGTATTTGCATGTTGTTTGTTATGTGCGATTATTCTTGCTAATCATAATAATAGGTTTTGCTAACCATCCAACTTACCTGTTTTCACATGTGTTTTAAAACATGCTTTCAAAAGCAAGCAAGCTTTTAACAACTAACTTAATAACGATAATACTAGTAAGTTCGTACAAAACATCAAGAAGACTAACTCTCCTACAAGAGCTAGCCATAGTACTACTCTGTTACTAATCCTCAAGAGAAGACGATGATGCCGTGCTCGCATAGGCCTCTTCTAAAAAGTGGTCCATATACACATCCAAGAGTATGGTTTCTTCATAAGGACCCACGAAGATTCTTCCATTGCCTTGACACAAATCGACCAAAGCAGTCCATCTAAGCACCCTCTCCAGACGCTTGAAGAACTCCACTACTTCGCCCTCCAGTTTCTTCAGCTCTTCACGCTTCATACGAACGGTTGCTGAAACAAGTACAAAAAAAAAGGGATGAGCATCAGGTCACACCATAGCGTAATATGCTGCTAAGTATATTACATAATAGCTTACCTCTCGTGATTTTGTTAGCTAAGACCACCGGAGTCAAGCGAAGATCAATACCACCCCTTAAGATACTTTCGATGAGGGTTAATGCAGGACCCAAGCTCAACAGCCTGCCGAGTATGACATCAACGAGAACCACTTTTAAGCGAGAAAAGAACTCCGAAAGTTCACTCACAATATCATCAATCTTCTTTTCATAAGACCTAACCTTTTCAATGGCAGTTCTACGGGGCATATTTTCTTAGGGTTAAATGTCTATAGTAGGGAGAGAAAATAGAGTGGTACCATATCGTGGAGTGATCTGAGACCTTTATATGAGCAAATCAATGCTCCTTTTAGCCTTAGCGATAATCGATGTTCTTAGGGAGTCAGAATGACACAGTATGAAGATATATAACTACTGGCTAGTATGTAGTAGCTTGTTCAGAAGTTAGTAAGATAAACCATACGATTGAGTGACCAGTGGAACGATTAGCATCACGATTGTTATGACGGTGGGTTATTAGTCGGTTGAGTCAGTAATAAATCAACCTTGGTAGTATGAAAGTCAGAATTCGGCTGACAAGACCCCTTACAGCAAAGTATAATAGTTTAAGAGTAACCGTTTAAAAGTTGTGTTATATTTAAGGAGTATCTACTTTGAGGGTATACCTACCACGATGGTTTAATTGAGGTTGTAGGATGTAGTGACTCACTATTATTGTGGATGTATATGACCTATTGGAGATATATGTATGACGATTTAGGACTCAACTGAGTGTGTAAAGGATTTATAGGACACAAGTTTCAATGCTAGTGGATATGCGAGAATTAGAAGTTTTGATTTGGGATATTATGGTAATTTTGCATTAACGGACTTGATGATTCATAACATTGGGGGGAATACAGGCGTTATATTTTAGCATGTTGCTTTATTTATTAAGATCTTAACCCTAATAGAATGTAACTCCAATGTTACAACTGTCTTCTGAAGATGACGAGGCAGCTTGCATCGCTTCTTCCTCAGCCTCCTCCATCATTCGGTCGGTGTATATATCGAGGAGCTTAGTATCCTCATATGGACCGACAAAGATCCTTCCCCATCTAGTGCACAAATCAACCACTATTTTCCACACCATAATCTTTTGAAGTCGCTTGCATATCTCCACAACCTCATCTTCTAGCTGTTTTAACTCTTCACTTTTCTTCCGAATAATTTCTGTAACAGGACAAGAAGGTTGAGTTCATTATGATTAATTTGTGGGAATAGGTGATTCTACGTACAGAACATGATAGAGTCAGACTTACCCCTGGTAACCTCCTCGGCCGGAGTTATTGGAGAGAGATGTGGATCGGGACCCTCCCATAGAATGTTTCCCAAGAGACTTAATGCCGGAGCATGGTTTAGTAGATCCCAAATAGTTTCTTCTGTAAGAACTACCTTCAGTCGGATGAAAAAGGGAGGAATTTGTTGAACTATGTCCCCAATCTTACCCTCATAGTGCCTAACTATATTGACATCAGTGGTAAAAGACATTTTGTGTAACGATGATGGATTTGAAGGAGAATTATAAAAAGAGAGAGTGGTGTGATATATGACACGATTACCACCTATTTATAATGGAACTAATGACTTAGAAAACATACATCTGAATAAGAGTTTGTTTGAACTTGTGGAAAATTTTGTGGCCGAAATTCAAGTTTCAACTTGGCGACAACTGAACAAGAATACGTCCAAAAATGTCAGGACAACTGTTATTGTGGGACTAACATGTTAGAGAAGTTTTCTTAAGAGAAGTATGATTGTACACAATTAATTGATTTTAGTGTACAAAATTTTTGGGATATAATGGCTTCCGTAATAACCACTTCGGGTATTGGTATAAATCCCTAATAGAGGACAAGTTAAAGTGATGATTAATTGGATTACGAAAAGGACTCCGTTCCACTTAGCTTCTTTACTAAAGGATTATAATCAGTTTGTTTAATGAGAATTCAAAGTTTTTACTTTACAATTTTAAGGAATAAGCCGTCATTTGAATGTAATGAAATCCGAGTATAAGGAATTTTGTGAGCTGGGAATGGAAAAGATTTCACTGTATTAAAAACATCGTTTTATTGGATCAGGGTTGTTACCCAATTTCTTAACATAGGTTTACCACAAGCATTCAAAGAAAGCAACCATTACAACAAAGAGGACCATTAACCAACTAAGCAGAGTCTTCGCTTCATCGAGAGACTTCTTAACCGACTCATGGAGCTCGTCGTATGGAGTAGCCATGATTAATGATTATGAATTGTTGGGACTTGAAAGATGTTTATGGAAAGAAGGAATTAAGTGAGTAAGATGTTTGAATTTGAGTGTTTTGTAAAGGAAGGGTTACTGTAGCAGTGCCATTGGAAAAAGAAGGAATAGAGTAGGGATCCGTTGGAAATAGTAAAGAGAGAAGAATGAACGATGACAGAACCGTAACTTGTCCTATTTATAAAATCATCGATACTTTCTTTAACTTCTCTTTACCCTCTCCCCTCTTCTTATCTCTGACATGTGTATATATATATATATGTATATATCTATTGTTTTCTTTTTTGCCGCTTAAGTGCTCGAAAATTTCAGCCGCTTTTCATATCCGCTTTTGTTTACACCTATCCTTCAGACATCTCCTCTTCTTTTGGTCGAACCTTTTTCCGTGCAGTGTATGTTGCATACCTTTCCTCCTAATAGGTCTCTTTGTCATCGAATTTTCGAAAACCTTGAAAGTCGTTAACCCTCATTTTCTTCTCATTGGAATTTAATAATTTTGTTCAAGTGTTATTTGACAATATTTTCAGATCCTTTATAGTTTTTCAAACAATTTCAAGTACCTTCTTACTATTTGGAATATCAAATTTCAAAGCTAAAGTTTTTCATGATCAAATAAAAATATTTCAAATTATATTTCATTACTCCGCTCTCACAATATGGTAAACTAAATTTGTTTAAAAGGGGTACTATACTTGAATCTCATTTAAAATGTTGATTATTTTAAAGTTCGACTACCTTTTTACAAGTTTCGAGGACGAAACTTCTTTAAGGGGGTACTACTGTAACACCCCGTATTAAATCACTACTGATTAATTGACTTAATTATATATAGATCTGCTTTTATAATTTTCCACACATATTTTAAATTATTTTCGTCACATTTCCATTTTAATTTAAATTATTCCTACATCTTACAAGCAATTTCGTTAATCTTACTTTTGATCAAAAAGATTTATATAATGTAACACCCCATGTTAAACTGCTACAAATTAATTTGATTTAATTACTATTAAAACTACTTTTGATTTCCCAATTATATTAAGTTACGTTTATCTCAATTCGTTCTCAATTTAAATTTTTATAAATGATTTCGTTTATTTTAATTATAATCAAAAGCTTGTCTTAAATAAAAATACGATGATAATCGTTGTCCTATTCGATAATGTTTCTTCACATCACCCCAAACTTTTACATTACTCACTTTGTAGTGTATCAAACATTTGGCTATGTCAACCTTGCTTCTCTTGTTTTTTTCTCTGGATGTAGTTTTGTCATCTCCACTATACACATTCACATTCCTTCTATAGTTCACATGTCTTCTATGCCTTCACATGTATCTTTTCCTCTGCTCATATTTTTGTCACTACCACTTCACTCATTCACATGCCTTCCTTCATAGCTACCCTTACCCTGTCACATGTGTTCGATAACTTCTATAACTACTCTATACCTTTTCCTGCTTATATTTTTGACTATAACACTCCTCTTTTACCATCTCCATCACCATTTCATCACCATCATCATCTACTTATAACTATCCTCAATTTATCTTCGTATTGGTGATCAACATCATCAAAATCACCCATTAAACTTTTGTAATGCACTCGGCCAAATCCGAGTCAATACCAATTCCGTCACCAACCAACTCTCACGCCTATTCATGTAATAGAACATAGACCCGACACCAACTCGCCTTCACTACCGCTGTGAGCACCTCTCCCCCGTACTCCTACCCCTGATCTCCGTCCCTGTTTCAAAACAGAAGCCATGGCCACCACCATACGCACCACTCGACCACCAGACCGTATCCTGACCCCGTTTTACAACTCTCGTTTCCCTGTTTTTATCCTGCTTTGAAGAGGGAAACCGCAGGTCCTTCCACCTCTGTCACCCCGTGAACCGTGGCCAGTAGCAATCAGCCACCATCATCGCCGTCGTGGTCGCCAGACGCCTTGAACCTCCCTTCTCCTCCTTCCTTCTTAATTCCTTTTCCTATACCCATAATCCGTCTTTCTCTCCCCCTCATCTATTTTCGAGCACCATCAGTCACCTCCGTATCTGCCACCATCAACCGTGCCCACGCTGTCACCCTGGTTGCTGTGGAAGCACCACCACAGTCGTAAGACTCCGCTTCCTTCATCTCCTTCTTGCCTTTCGCTCTTTCTTGTGTTTCCTTTCTCCTGACTGCTCTTCTCCTTGTCCTGCTCTTCGACCACCGCTACAGAGCCGATGTAGAAACCACCGGTGCTGCCTTGCCTGCTGCTCCCGTCGCTGCTCCTCATGGGTTGTTGGAGAGGGGTGAGCTTCTTCTGCGTGAAACCCAAATTGATTTGAGGAAAACGTGTAACCAAGTTGCTCTTTTATGTTTAATGATACGGGTTGGGCCCGATTTACTAACTTGACCTTTCGTAATTCAAGGTTTGATTGACGGGTTTTGTACTTGGACTTCTCCTGCTTTTATGACAGATTCAAGACGGACTTGTGACTTTAATAATAACGATTAATTTCTTATTAAATCGGATTAATAAGCACATTAACTTATTTCACTAACTTCGGTAACCCGACCTTCTTCTATCCCTCCTTAATTTTACAAGACTTGTTATGCTAATGTTAATGAATATGTTTAAATATGAATTCCGTAATTTGATTGACTATTAAAATTTGAATAAGACCGCTAAACTATTCTTTTAATAATGACATGAAATATACATCTGTACTCCTTAAATGTTTAATTTAGTTAGACTTACATGTTAAAATTTCATGATAGCAATTGATTATCGTTGTGTTATTTATTTTCTCACCTAGAAACATGATTAGGGAATATAATTAAAACATATATTGATTGGTTACATTTATTTACGGTTGTGTGACGTATGACTGACATGTTATCTCATAATTTTTGCTTTACTTGTTTAAGTGGTACGTAATCTAGTGAGATGTTAACTTTTAAATGAGTAATAATAGATTAGCTCGTAACCACTAGCCTAAAAGGATCATACCTTTCAGCTTTAAATATAGCTAAAGGTAGAGAAGGTAAGTTTAAACTTTATTAAATATTAAAGTCTAATAACAATTCTTTTAAAGGTTTGAAAGTCAAAAGTTTCGATAATGTTTTCAAAAGCAAAATGGTTTACAGGATTTAAACGTTTCTCCAAATTACAAGGAAAGTTACTTAATAAATAAGTGACTTAGTTCATATCTTTTATAAAAGTATTAAACTCCTAGTTTCTAAAAATATTTGAAATGATTTAGTAGTGCTTCCAAATGATTTACATAAAATGTTTATTAAATAACCAAATTTTATTAAAAAGAAGATTGAATAAGCTCTTTAAAAACGAAGCTTAAACTTAAGCTTACTATAGTAAAAATCTAAATACCTTCCTCAAATAAAGAATTTAGAAATAATAAATTTCAAATAAGATTTGCCAAATCCTAAAGGTTTCAGAAAAGATAAAGCAAGATGAATTTATGTATGTTTACGTTTCTTATTCAAAAGTTTCTAGCACTCTGGGACAGGTCCCTTAAATGGGACCGTTGAGACCAGAATATCAGTAAACGGTAATTTGGCTATGCCTCTTAAATGGGACCTCTGAGCCATGGAATCTTTCCCCGATTTACTTGGGTATGCCCCTTGAATGAGACCTCTAGCCCAGTGCCGTTGTATTGTCGATATGTTGAGATGGTCTTCATATCGATGTATCATCGTCTCTAGGAGACATGTTTGAGTCTTCCGTGTTACATGTTGGGCGCTACCTTGGTAAGGTTTAGGGATCCAACGTGATGGAAGAATGCTTAGAGAGCTTATGCTATTCAAGTACGGACAACACATCCCGAAGCTGCGTGTGGAGGGATTGTCGTTAGGATAGTAGTCGACCAGCTGCCACTGAGGATCTGCGTGTTCCAAGAAGTTGTGGAGTGGGTATATGCGCATATATTGACAGGAGCTTGATCAGCTTTACTACCTTTCAGATATCTTGGCAATTATTATTTTACGGTTGCGATCGTGTGCAGACCTTAACGGTTGCGATTGTCTTGGTGCCTCGAAGTGTATGGGACATGTCACTTAAATGGGACCTCTGAGACCATCCATTAGCAGTCTGTTCTTCCCCACGATTTTGGTTGTTAAACCAAGTCAATTTAGTTGTCCGGTCCTACCGAGCACTAGGGGTGAGATGTAAACCTCCTAGAATCGGTATGATTGGCGGGATTGATGTTCACATTCGTACTTAAGGTGAGATGCAAGCCGTGAGTATGCGTGTGACATTAGTAGTCACGTCCCGTGCTTATTTGTTAGAAAACAAATGTTTTTAAAGAAATGACTACAGTTTTTACTCACATGATGCCTGTTGGATTTACCGTTGAAATTGTTATATGGTGAATAATGTTACTGCACGATAAAGAAAGATCAAGGTAATAATGTCACATGTTTGATGATTGGGACTTGTTGTGCTCACATGTGCTTAACTTTGTTAAGTGTTGTTGTATTACTAAAATGGTTTCTTAATATCTTTGAGTAATACTGTTGTATCATTTGAATATCCAGAATGTTGTGATAAGAGAACTTATGTGATATATACTTTACGTGATTCTTTTTTATGCATTCCATTTCCATTCGCATGCCTGCTTTTGAATGATTAAGGTGATGATAGGAGAATGGTTAGGTTACTGTCGCTCAGCGACTTTTGTTTAAATGTTTTTCAGGTACCAAGAACGAGTTAGATGGTGACACCCTTAAAGGGGCATTCTGGGTAATGAGAGGAGCTTTCAATGTTGGTTTAATTTCGTAATTAAATCTCTCGACTAAATTATTTAGTCATGTGTAAGTGATCCATGACGATCTGGATTCATTTTTATAGCAATGACTTGGGGTTTTTCAGCTTTTATCCCTTAATTAAGTCATTAAAAATCTGGGTTGTTACAGAGTTAGGCCCTATTCTTTTGGAATTAAATGTCTAAACTGAACTGGACTGAACTGAACTGAATTTAAAGGAGCTGAATTGAACTGAACTAAACTTAATGGATCTGAACTAAACTAAACTGAACTTATCTGAACTAAACTGAAATAATAATAAAAAGATTATACAAATAATAATAACAATAATACCAATACCAATAATAAATATTATAATAATATTATTCACTAATAATAATATTATATTAATATAATAATAATAATAAGCTAATAAGATATATAAAAAAATAAAATAGTAATATAATAATAATATATTAGTAAATTAAATGTAAACATTATTAATAATAATATAATATATTATTAATAAAACTTAAAAAATAAATAATAATAATAATAATAATAATAATAATAATAGGTCTAATATAATAACTTATTAATATAATAATATTAATAAATATGCGATTAATAATATTAATAATAATTAATATATTAATAAAATAATAAATATAATATAAAACATTATTAATATAATAATATTCAATGTAATACTAATACTAATACTAATACTAATACTAATACTAATACTAATAATAATACTAATAATAATAATAATAATAATAATAATAATAATAATAATAATAATAATAATAATAATAATAATAATAATAATAAATATGTTATGAATATTATTAATAATAATGAATATATTAATAAAATAATAAATATGATGATGATGATAATAATAATAATAATAAATAAATAAATAAATATATTGAATATAAATTTAATAATATAAACAAGACAAATTAATTATTAATAAATACAATAGTAATATAACAAATGTAAAAATAATATAATAATAATAATTACAATTGTAAATAAATTAATATAATAATAATAATGATATCAATAAGAATATAAAATAAGAATAATAATATTAATTTTGAAATAAACTAACATGAACTGAACTGATCAAAACTGAACTGAATTGAATTGAACTGAACTGAACTGAATGGAGCAGAACTGAACTTGACTGAACTTAATGGTGCTGAACTAAACTGAACTGAACTTATTAGAACTGAAATTAAGTTCCAAAGAACAGGCCCTTAGAGCATCATTTGGCATCCTAAGTTTGTAAATTTGACTTGGTCTTTTTGGACTTTGTCTTGGGCTTCTTTTCATTTCTTTACTTGTATCAACCCATGCTCATTTCTTCATGCTCGGGATTTCTTTGCTCAAAACGCCCTTCTATTTGCATGTCTTGTTATATTTAGCCTTGTGAACTTTAATGCTTGCACATTTGAGGGAAAAAGCTACAAATGCTTCATTTCCTTTAAAATACAATAAAAATAAGCAAAGACACTAGAACGCGGAATTAAATCACAAATACACCAATAATAGTGTGATATTCAATATAGAAATTGGGTTTGATCTTTTGATTTCGTGTGTATGTCTCTCTTTGAATCACGTCTGTCTCCTCTTTTTTCTTGTTTGAACCAGTCCTTTATTTATAGTAGTTGGAATTGGAGTTTGAAGAGGTTTGTGTGATAAGAATTTAGCTCTTCTTAATTCCGACCTTCATTCTTTCGAATTATAGTTCGTGCGGTCTTCTTATCACAAATTCATATTATGCTACTAAGTCTTCACATAGTACGCGTCTATTACTACTCATCTCATGTGTTGGATAACTAGGCTAATTCTTCTTATTTGATTACACTTAGGATATGATGAGAATGGCACGCACCTTCGTTTTTTTTCCCTTTCGTTCTTATTAGGATTAGTCGAGGACTACCAACTAAATACATTTGGGTATTAATAATAAATTAACAAAGTGGATTGCCTTATGACTTGGCCCTATTAATAAAAAATGTAAGTAATTAAAGATATTAGGTTTAAACCCGTGAAAATTGACGGGTCTGATATAAAATATGATGCGAACCAAGCTAATGACTCAGAATTGGTTGACGAGCTGGACGAGCTGGTTGTGAACATTCACGGTGATAGTCTGATTATGGCTCGTGGTTTTCAGCCTTTAAGCTTCATTTATCCTTCCTTTGTGAATTTGCTAAGTATGGACTAAGGGAGCTGATTTGTGGCACGCATTACAAGGGAAGAGCAGTCCAATATTACGTTTTTATTTTACTTTTCTGATTATGTTGTTAAAATAAAATATTAAGCTTAATTAGTAGTTATCTAGGTACATTGAACTTGTTGCTTTAAGTGTTGTAATTAAGTGAAGAGTGAATGCTCAAACTCTTCACATTTTTGGCTGCTCATTTCAGCTCATTTGAGGCTATATAAAGCCTTGAAGTTTATGAATAAAACCATCTCAGAATTTTCAGAAAAACACTTGTGTTAAACTCGTTTCTTGCTTAGAAACAAAAACTGATTTTGATTGGAACGCGATTCTGATTAAAATTCCCGAGTTGTTGATCAATAGGTCTTGATCTCACTCACTTTGATCAAGTAATTGGTCTTGCTTGTTCAAACACTATTCCTTTTATTCACAAAAACCAGAACTGGTCATACCTAGTACGTTCGGTTCACCAAAAACAGTCCGCTATTTTAATAGTTCTTGTTGTCTAAGTCAAACAGTTTCAGGTTTGCGCGTACCTAGTACGAACATTCCTTAGCACTGTCCAATTCGTCCTTAATTCCGCTACTCAGTTCGTATCATTTGTGGTATCAGAGCTTCGGCTCTTGATCCTTGTTTGACTATGTCGGTAGACTTCAATAGTCCAGAATTCATTCATCAATTACGGAAAGCTTTGAAGCATGCTCGTGAAACTGAAGAGCGTTGGCAACCTAGGAGAGGAGAACGAATTGTTGATGCATTCAAGGCGAGTGATCTTCCTGAATTCGTTGGAGGGGCTGATCCCGAGGCCTATTTGGAGTGGGAACGGAAAATCGATCGTTTATTTGATTTTAAAGACTTGGATGATGATAAGAGTTGTAGGTTTGCAATTCTGAAATTGAGCAAAGGAGCATCGCTGTGGTATGAGGCGATGAAGGCTAAGAGGGTCCGAGAAGGCAAGGAGAAAATTAATTCTTGGGTGTCCCTAAAACGCAAACTACGGAAAAGGTATGTACCATCGACCCATAGGCTGTCTACTTATCGCAAAATAGCTGATTTTAGATAAGGTAAGTTTAGTGTTAGCGAGTATTTAGATGAATTTCAGAATCTTGCTATTATGGGTGAATTGGAGGAAATAGAAGAGCATAAAATGTCCCGATTTTTGCGTGGATTGAATTATAACATTGCTAGTTCTGTTGAGTTATATCCCTATTCTGATTTTGATACTCTTGTTGGTCTTTGTCTGAAAGTAGAGTCACAAGGGAAGCCTACATATGAGGGAGGGCCGAGTTCAGAATCGAGTGAGCCAAAATCATGGTCTAAACCCGAGTCTAAATTTGTTGGTACTCCAAATAACCAGGCCGTGTCAAACACCTCGACTGGCAGCCCTAAAAACACCGTTGGTCAGTGTAATACCTTCAGGTGTGATTTCTCAGTTTGGCTATATTGGTTATGCGTTGTGTGGGTTATGTTGGAGTATTTCATGATGTGTTTCTGTTATGGTTAAACTTCGGGGACGAAGTTTATTTTAAGGAGGGTGGAATGTAATGCTGCGTTTAATATTCAATTTGGTGGGTGCCTTACATACTTTTGTATATGCGGTTCATAATTCGTTTGCGTTGGTTGGTAGGAGAGGGTAAACTTCGGGACGAAGTTTCTTTTAAGGAGGGTAGACTGTAATACCCCGTATTTTATATAATCGATTAAACGGATATTATTATATATTAGTATTATACATTTTATATTGGTTGCATCGTAATATCGTGAATGTTATTAAGTCGGGTTTATATCGTATATGTTGAGTCGGGCTACATCACATTTTGTCTTTTGGGTCAAGAATCGTATCACCCATTTACCCATCTACATTTACCCAACGACCATACCCGTTTTACCCATTTGCCTTACCCGGAACATGTAACCACCATTTACCCTAAAACCTAATCTAAGAGCCGCTCTCCCTCTCCCCTCTTTTCATTTTATCATTCATAAAACCATTTCTAAACCTAGAGAAAGGGAGAGGAAGAAGAATTGTCGAGCCTTTCATTTGATTGAAGATTTCTCATCGATTCCAACCGAATTCGATTTCCCTGTTTGTAAGTCGATTTCATTCCATTGTTTATACTGTTTTAAATTGTTCGTCTTAAAAAAGTTTGAAAAGAGAGTCCTGTTTATTTGATGTCTAGTTTATGCATATAAAATCTCGTAGTCAAATTCTTTATGGTTTGTCTTAGGTGATTTATTTATGAACATGTCGCTGAAAGGTCCGCGAATCTGATTTGGTTGTGGAAAATGATTTGAAACCCTAATTTTTATGTCGATTCAGTTATGAGGCTTCTTCATACATCATCTTTGTATAGTCTAGATGATAATAGGATTTGGAATTACTGCAAAATAATGTTTTAAACTCGTTTTATGAATCAATACTTTTTATGCGACGGTTACTGTCAGGTTTTGGAAATCAGTCTGAAAACCCTTGATAAGTTTGGAATTTGAGAAAAACACGTTAGATATAATTTGTAGCTAAGACTCATGGGGTTCCAATCCAATTGGCCTCGTATCAATTTGATTTTTCTGGAATTAGTTATGTATTTTATACCGAGTCTGCCATGTGCAGGAAAATCAGGGAAAGTCGTGTTTGTTCCTTAAGTTGATATTCCTATTAAATTACGATGAGTCTAGGTTATGTGAATGATTAATTGACTGAGTAGGTGGTAATTATACATAATTATGTTATGTAGGTGATGGATATGTGAAGGATCATAATTGATTGCTTGTGCGTGCTTGGATTGCGAAAAGGTAAGGAAATAGACTTGACTTATTATCGTTGTTGTGGAATTGTGTTGACTTGTTTGTGTTTCATATGACCAAACTGTGAACGTTGACTTGATTCGTGGTTGTTGATTCATGTTATGATTCATATCCTGGAATGTGCTTGACTGAATTGATCGTATTGAGTATATTATCACAACATTCGGTAACCGGCATGATTCTATGAATTACCAGTTCAATGATATACATATTGTGTTGCATTAATTTCTTGAGCATTCATATGCATTGGAGATGGAGGATGTTGTGGTGACGTGGTGTGGTGATGATGATGTTGTGATAAGGCCCAGGCGGGTTCTGCAGGACTCGCCCTGGTGTCCTCAACAAGCGAGTGGCAGATCGGCTACGGTCGATATATAGTCTACCGGGGATCGGTATGGCTGGGTTGTACGGGTTATGAGTCGCGATGAGATGGTGGTGGTGACGGAGGAGCATGCATATCATATTTTGTTGTTTTATTGTATTCCCTACTCAATCTCGTGGTTGACCTTGTGTATTCGTGAACACCCGTGACGATCCAAATATTGGGGAGCAGGCTTGACAGGTTTATGAGATAGGATGGGAGCTTGATGGGCGTGAGACACTGGATCAGAAGACTTAGTAGCTAGATCATCATTTAGAAGACTTTCACTTTTATTTATGTTAGTTCTTTGTAATTTGATGTAAATGAGGTTTTGTAAAAAGTTAAGTTAAAGAAATTATGTAATTTGCCTTGGAGTTTAATTTTTTATTCACTACCTCGGGAAACCGAGATGGTAACAGTCTGGTTTATTAGGGAATGTCTTGCTAGAGGCTCCTTTATAAATCGGGGTGTTACAAAGTGGTATCAGAGCGAACGATCCTCAGGCCTAAACCAATGAACCCAATGAATGTAGGATGTGTCTAAATAAAATGAACCCCTGGGAATAAACTGTTAGGAGCTCACAGTGCGGTTAAGAAGGCGCCCTTAATGCGTGCTCTTTTGCCCTCTCAGTTTTGAACCAGGTAACCCGAGATAAATTGAGTGAATGGGGTAGTTAGAAGGAAAACCTTGGATATAATCGAGTGGATGTACACCTTGAGACCCGTATATTCTAACCACTCTGCAGGACAACGTTACGGTAAGTATTTTGTATGAATGATGACGTGATCATATGATGTTGTGGAGATGAGAAATAAATTTTCGTGTTCAGGTTGATAATCAATGAAGTGTTGGATTGTGGTAATCGTGAGCGTAGAAATAATTGCGAATTGATGATATTTATCTGGATGGATGTTTAATGACGTGTTGATAGTGCTATTATGTCTAATGATATGCGGTTATGTGATCCCGAAGCCATGCTAGTATAGTATTGTGATAGTAATCAGAAACACTATTGAATTGCATGTTTCTAGTCATAGCAATCGTGATTTAGATGTAAGGAGTAGATCGAGATGTGAAGGGATTCTATGGGATAGATGTATACGTAAGTACAAAGTGTGAGATTTAAGTTGGGATGGGTTAGTATACACAGTATGTTCATAAGAGCTTGTAACATAGTAAAGAATGACCTAGTGCTGAAACTCGTTTTGTTTGATTTTACTCTTTAATTGACCTTACTGCCATTTCTTTTCTGTTTATTATCTATGGATGAAAATTTTATGGGAGATATCCTCGAGAGTTAGTGTTCATTTGGCGTTGGTTTCATGCTTATAGGATATACGGATTAGGAGTAATAAATATTTTAGTGGGCTGTGGTCAGGAAGTTCCTGTGCAGTGATGTTTTGACCAACGATTTTGTAAAAATCCTCATTTAAATTGTATTAATAATTTTTGCATAATTCCAACTCCATCGATCAGAAGATTCGCATATGTTTTCAAATTGATAAGCCACGAAAATTCTTGATGTCTCTATATTAAATGGTAAGTTTTGCAAACTGACCCAAGTTTCGGACCAATTGCTGTCAAATACTTGTTTGGACCAACTGAGTTGTAAAATTCTTTAAAAATGGAATTCTTGAGCTTTGGACCTCATTCTTTTTCTCACGAATTATTAACTCTCTGTATGTAATAAAAAGTAATATAACTCAAGTTTTCGTTGAACGGTTATTTATTCGTGATTTTTGGAAGTTACAACGTGAATCATAACTTTTAAAATGTGAATTCTATGTTGAGTTTTCATACAGTTGTTCGATTATTTCATGAGCCTTATTAATGTGAAATTATAGTGTCCTTATATGATGATAGTAGCACACATATTCATTGGTTATGTGTCTTAACAAGTAAAAAAAAAAAAAAATTAAAATTTAGTTTATAACATTGTTGGCATGATAGTATGTGTGAAATTGAATAGCTTAATCTGATCCTGAATCGAGGGTGAAATATTTTATACGAGTCCAGTTGTTGCATATTTTATATATGTTTGGCATGTTGTAATATCTCTGGTGTGTTCATCATATTTGTATAGTGGTCGGATATATATAAATATAAAACTATATTGTCATATCTTGGTAAAGTTGGTGGCGTTAAATGTTAACTTGATTGTTCTAATATACTCGCGTGAATATTTATAATAATTATGTTTAAATGTTTACACATGAATGGTAGTAATGAGTATGTCTAAATGTTCACACATGTAGGATGTCATCTGAGTTCTCATGTCTTTTATGTGAGTCTGTGTGCCTATAGTTATACTTATTACTTTCATTGCATTAATTTATTTCGGTTGAACCTAAACTTATGATATGATAATAAAATAGTGTTGTTGTTCCTTATTGGATATGTTCATAGTTGTATTGTCATGAAATGCTAAGGTGATTGTTGCAATTGTCACGATATTTGAAATATAGTTGATATAGTTACGATATAGCTACGGTATTTGAAATATATTCTCGAACCGTCGAATTATAATGAGATAACCCTTTGATGATTCACATGTCATGCGTATGTTTAAATGATAGTCGTTATAGTTACGTTTAATTGAGCCGCGAGTTGCCTATTTGTTCAAACCGTGCAAACCAGAGAGCTTGTTCACCTTGCTACTCTTTTGTCATAGATAATGTTTTACAAGTTATATGATGATATATGTACATGTTTAAGTTGTTTATGCGATATCTTTTATTTTTTTGCTGAAAATGAATTATACTGAGTTGATGGATACAATTGAATGGTATGGTTGCTAAAATGTTAAACATATGTGTGATATGGAAGTAAATTTGTTGTTATTGGGAATCATATGTCTGTTTCTTTTACTGGGAGGTGTGATATGTCTCATAACTGATGTGGTGGAAACCGTGTGATAATCTAAATTATGAGTTCTAAGTATGTTGTTGAGTGTTGTATTCATCGGCCTAATTCTTGACCTGGGTTAGTAAGTAAGTAAATGGTTGTATGGACATGTATGGGTTAGTAAGTGTGTACTATCTAAAAGGTCTCCGATTAAATGCTGTAGTCGTATGAGCCATGAATATAACTGAGTAAAGAAGTGCAACTAAAATCCTGATGTTGAGGTAATAGTCGTTCATTAGTAAAGATAGGACTGAAATGAATAAGATGAACCTGTAAATTATGAAATATGAGTCGACACCTAAGCTTGTATTGTTTGAAGGAATTGAATTAACTTTATCTGATTTTGAGTTTCGTAGTAAACTGTAAATGGATTCTATGGACGGCTCTGTTATAAGATTTATGTTAAGAAAGTTATTCACCGTCCAGTATGAAAGTAAAAGTTTTGAAAATGAAGTTAAATTTTGTCGTGTGAGTATAAATTCGAATGAGATTTCCAAAGATGTGTCGGTTGTATGGTTTCATGATATTTGCTAGTCTGTAGGAATGAAGCTAGAACGGAGTCACAAATAGTGGGTTAATTTGGTCATGTTGTTTGTTCATGTAGTGAATTGGTGGGTTGTGGTTAGTTACGAATGTCAAAACGGGAAATGTAATGTGGTGATTTAAGTGAGTTGTGTATTAACATGGTATGTTGATATTAGCATGGTATGTAATGAATATTTGTAAGATTGGTGTAGTTAAATACATTTAATCTTTTATGTCATTGTGTTGGGTGCAGTTTAAAAATATTTAACACCAAGAACAAAATTTTATGTATGATAGTCTTGTATGTTAACTTTCCAATATCGCTGTTTACTCGCTTGATTGACGCGACCAATAAGTTTGTAAAATTTGCCAATCAATGTGCATTCGTCATTCGTGAATAAATCTCAACCCTTTGTTATGAGGATTAAAGATATTTCTAGGACGATAAGTGCTGCGAAACTGGTTGTCTTCATTTTATGGGTGCTTCTGTGTCTTGACCTAAATCGGCACAGTTATGTAAAGGAAAGTCAGACTGGACATATTAGGTTACAAATTTGCATAAATCGATTTATTAAGTTTTGACCCTAATTCTTTTCTTACGTTGATTGATTCCCTATGTTTCTAAGGTATGAGATTACAATGATTAGTGAAATGAATAATTACTAATGATTTTACTGGTAACCTTGTAAAGCATTGTTCCATTCATAATTTGATTATTCACATGAATAAATGTTACCAATATTTCTTGGAAAATATGCTGCCACGAGAATACGCCGGATAGAATTATCGTGGTATGTTACGTTAGTGATCTTGCTTAGTAACCTTGATGAAACGATGCTATTTGACATGAACCATATGTGAGCACCTAGGCACCTTCATCTTTATAACCTGAGTAGTAATGTATAAATTAGATTGACAAGCAGATCCTGTGAATGTTATTGCATGTATTGATTGATATGAAGAGTGTTTAGATTAATACTGAAATGTCTTAAGTTATTTAACGAGGCTTTTGCTCCGATCCGTGGCGATGTGCTGTAGCAGCAGTAACTGTAGCTTCCTTGAGAGAGCTTGTATATTGATTGTCTTTAGTAGGGATTAGTTAACTTGAGCGTGAGTTGTGAATCTTTTATCCTCATTCAGTTGTTAGCAGTAGTTTGAGAACTTTTGTTATAATAATGAAGGTTACGGGGACGTAACCATGTTTAAGGAGGGTAGGATTGTAAAATCTTATACCTTCAGGTGTGATTTCTCAGTTTGGCTATATTGGTTATGCGTTGTGTGGGTTATGTTGGAGTATTTCATGATGTGTTTCTGTTATGGTTAAACTTCGTTTAATATTCAATTTGGT